>NC_054471.1:148502245-148839077 GCF_017639515.1 Carcharodon carcharias | reverse complement strand
AAGCAGCGAGATTTCAGAAGATAAAAAAGTGAGAGTTCAGGCATACAACAATGAAAGTCCAGGAGATGTGGTGGAGAGAGTTCAGGGGATAAAACAGCAAGAGTTCAGGGGATAATACAGTGGCAGTTAAGGAGTTGAAAGAGCGAGAGATCTGGAGATAAAACAGAGAGAGTTCGGCAGATAAAACATTGAGTGTTAAGGGGATAAAACTTCAAGCATTCGGGACATAAAACAGCAAGTGCTCAGCAGGTAAAAAGTGGGAGCTCGGGACATTGTAAAGCAATGAATCAGCACATAAAGGAAAAGGCTCGGGAGAGACAATAATGAGAGATCAGGGATTAAGACATTGGTAGTTCGGGAAATTTCAGGAGATATACCAGACAATTCAAAGGATAGAACATGAGTGTTCAGGGGATAACACAGTAACAGTTCAGGAGATTTAACAGTGAGAGTTCAGAGGAAATAACAGTGAGAGTTCAGGGGAAATAACAGTGAGAGTTCAGGGGAAATAACAGTGAGAGTTCAGGGGAAATAACAGTGAGAGTTCAGGGGAAATAACAGTGAGAGTTCAGGGGAAATAACAGTGAGAGTTCAGGGGAAATAACAGTGAGAGTTCAGGGGAAATAACAGTGAGAGTTCAGGGGAAATAACAGTGAGAGTTCAGGGGATAAAACAGTGAGAGTTCAGGAGAGATAACAGTGAGTGTTCAAGGTATATAACAGTGAGAGTTCAGGATATATAACAGTGAAAGTTCAGGGGATAAAACAGTGAGCGTTTAGGCGATAAAACTGTGACAGTTCAGGAGATATAACAGTGAGAGTTCAGGGGATATAACAGTGAAGGTTCAGGGGACAAAACTGGGAGTTCAGGAGATAAAACAGCAAGAATTCAGTAGATAAAACAGTGAGAGCTCAGGAGATAAAACAGTAAGTGTTCTGGAGATAGAACAGCAAGAGTTCAAGTGATAAAACAGTGAGAGTTCGGGAGATGAAATACATGAGATCAGTAGATAAACCACCGAGAGATCAGGAAATAAAACAGAGAGAATTTGGCGGACAAAACAACAAGAGTTCAGTAGGTAAAACAGTGGGTGTTCAGTGGATTAAGCAGTGGGATTTCAGAAATAAAAAAGTGAGAGTTCAGGAGATGTAGCTGAGAGAGTTCAGGAGATAAAACAGTGAGATTTCTAGAGATAAAGCAATGAGATTTCAGGGTATAAAACAGCAAGAGTACAGGAGATAAAACAGTGAGAATTCAGGAGATAAAAACAGCAAGAGTTCAGGGGATGAAACAGTGGTAGTTTGGGAGCTGAAACAGTGAGAGCTCAGGAGACAAAACCATGAGAGTCTGGGAGATAAAACATTGAGTGTTCTGGAGATAAAACCTCAAGCATTCGGGAGATAAAACAGCAAGAGCTCAGGAGGTAAAAAGTGAGAGCCCGGGACATTGTAAAGCAATGAATCAGCAGATAAACACAAGGGCTCGGGAGATACAACAATGAGAGATCAGGGAATAAGACATTGGCAGTTCGGGAGATAAAACAGTGAAAGTTCAGGAGATATAACACAGACAGTTCAGGGGATAGAACATGAGTGTTCAGGTGATAACACAGTAACAGTTCAGGAGATATAACAGTCAGAGTTCAGGGGATATAACAGTGAGAGTTCAGGAGATATAATAGTGAGAGTTCAGGGGATAAAACAGTGGGAGTTCAGGATATATAATAGTGAGAGTTCAGGGGAAAAACCAGCTAGAGTTTAGGGGATAAAACAGTGAGAGTTCAGGATATATAACAAAGAGAGTTCAGGGGATAAAACAGCAGAAGTTAAGGAGATTAAACTGAGAGAGTTCAGGAGATTACACATTGAGAGTTCAAGAGATTAAACAGCAGGCTTGCGGGAGATAAAACAGTGAAAGTTCGGTACATAAAACAGCGGGGGTTCAGCGGCTAAAACAGTGAGAGTTTAGAGGATATAACAGTGAGATTTCAGGAGATATAACAGTGAGAGTTCAGGGGAATTAAACAGTGAGAGTTCAGGAGATATAACAATGAAAGTTAAGGGTTAAAACAGCGGAAGTTCAGGAGATGAAACTACAAGAGTTCAGGACATTACATAGTGAGAGTTCAAGAGATTAAACAGCAGGTGCGCGGGAGATAAAACGGTGAGAGTTCGGTACATAAAACAGCGGATGTTCAGCAGCTAAAACTGTGAGAGTTCAGGGAACAAAACAGTGAGAGTTCAGGAGCTAAAATTGTGAGAGTTTGGGAGATACAAAGCAATGAATTAGCCAATAAACTGCAAGCGTTCGGGAGATAAAACAATGAGAGATCAGGGGATAAAACAGCGAGAATTCGGGGGATAAAACAGTGAAACTTCAGGAGAGAAAAGCAGCGAGAGTTCGGGGATAAAACAGTGGGACTTTGGGAGATAAAATAGAGAAAGTTCAGGAGATAAAACAGCGAGGGTTCAGGGGATAAAACAGTGATAGATCAGGAGATAAAACAGAGTGTTCTGGAGATAGAACAGCAAGAGTTCAAGTGATAAAACAGTGAGAGTTCGGGAGATGAAACACATGAGATCAGTAGTTAAACCAACGAGAGTTCAGGAAATAAAACAGAGAGAATTTGGGGGACAAAACAACAAGAGTTCAGAAGGTAAAACAGCGGGAGTTCAGTGGATAAAGCAGTGAGATTTCAGAAGATAAAAAAGTGAGAGTTCAGGGGATAAAACAATGAGAGTCCAGGAGAAATAGTGGAGAGATTTCAGTGTATAAAACAGCAAGAGTACAGGAGATAAAACAGTGAGAATTCAGCTCATAAAAACAGCAATAGTTCAGGGGATAAAACAGTGGCAGTTTGGGAGTTGAAACAGTGAGAGATCAGGAGATAAAACAGTGAGAGTCTGGGAGATAAAACAGTGAGAGTTCGGCAGATAAAACCTTGAGTGTTCAGGGGACAAAACCACAAGCACTCGGGAGGTAAAACAGCGAGTGCTCAGGAGGTACAAAGTGAGAGTTTGGGACATTGCAAAGCAATGAATCAGCAGAAAAACTCAAGGGCTCAGGATATACAACAAAGAGAGATCAAGGAATAAGACATTGGGAGTTCGGGTGATAAAACAGTGAAAGTTCAGGAGATATAACACCGGCAGTTCAGAGATAGAACATAATTGTTCAGTGGATAACACAATAACAGTTCAGGAGATAAATCAGTGAGAGCTCAGGGGATATAACAGTGAGAGTTCAGTGGATATAATAGTGAGAGTTCAGGGGATAAAACAGTGAGAGTTCAGGGGATAAAACAGTGAGAGTTCAGGGGATAAAACAGTGAGAGTTCAGGGGATAAAACAGTGAGAGTTCAGGGGATAAAACAGTGAGAGTTCAGGGGATAAAACAGTGAGAGTTCAGGGGATAAAACAGTGAGAGTTCAGGGGATAAAACAGTGAGAGTTCAGGGGATAAAACAGTGAGAGTTCAGGGGATAAAACAGTGAGAGTTCAGGGGATAAAACAGTGAGAGTTCAGGGGATAAAACAGTGAGAGTTCAGGGGATAAAACAGTGAGAGTTCAGGGGATAAAACAGTGAGAGTTCAGGGGATAAAACAGTGAGAGTTCAGGGGATAAAACAGTGAGAGTTCAGGGGATAAAACAGTGAGAGTTCAGGGGATAAAACAGTGAGAGTTCAGGGGATAAAACAGTGAGAGTTCAGGGGATAAAACAGTGAGAGTTCAGGGGATAAAACAGTGAGAGTTCAGGGGATAAAACAGTGAGAGTTCAGGGGATAAAACAGTGAGAGTTCAGGGGATAAAACAGTGAGAGTTCAGGGGATAAAACAGTGAGAGTTCAGGGGATAAAACAGTGAGAGTTCAGGGGATAAAACAGTGAGAGTTCAGGGGATAAAACAGTGAGAGTTCAGGGGATAAAACAGTGAGAGTTCAGGGGATAAAACAGTGAGAGTTCAGGGGATAAAACAGTGAGAGTTCAGGGGATAAAACAGTAAGAGTTCAGGGGATAAAACAGTAAGAGTTCAGGGGATAAAACAGTAAGAGTTCAGGGGATAAAACAGTAAGAGTTCAGGGGATAAAACAGTGAGAGTTCAGGGGATAAAACAGTGAGAGTTCAGGGGATAAAACAGTGAGAGTTCAGGGGATAAAACAGTGAGAGTTAAGGGGATAAAACAGTGAGAGTCCAGGGGATAAAACAGTGAGAGTTCAGGGGAGATAACAGCGAGTGTTCAAGGGATATAACGGTGAGAGTTCAGTATATATAACAGTGAGCGTTCAGGGGATAAAACTGTGAGCGTTCAGGGGATAAAACAGTGAGCGTTCAGGTGTTAAAACTGTGAGAGTTCTGGAGCTATAACAGTGAGAGTTCAGGGGATAAAACAATGCGATAATCCGGGTATAAAATAGCGAGATTGCGGGTGATAAAACAGTGAGACTTCCAGAGATAAAAACAGCGAGAGTTCAGGGGGTAAAATAAGGTATGTTCGGGAAATAAAACAGCGAGAGTTCAGGGGATAAAACAATGCGACTTCAGGGTATAAAACAGTGAGAGTGTGGAAAATAAAACTGAGAATTATGGGGCTAAAAACAGCGAGTGTTCAGGGGATAAAACAGTGGGGGTTCAGGAGATAAAACAGTGAGCGTTCAGGAGATAAAATGGTGAGAGTCAGGGGATAAAATAATGAGAGTTCAATAGATAAAACAGTGACAGTTTGGGAGGTAAATCAGTTGAACTTCATGGGATAAAATGCCAGAGTTCAGGACATAAAAACTGTGAGAGTGCTGGTGAAAAAAAGCGTGAATTCAGGAGATAAAACAGCGTGAACTCAGGGAGTTGAAAACAGTGAGAGTTCAGGGGATAAAACAGTGAGAGTTCAGGGGATAAAACAGTGAGAGTTCAGGGGATAAAACAGTGAGAGTTCAGGGGATAAAACAGTGGGGGATCAGAAAATAAAACAGCGAGATTTCAAAAGATAAAACAGTCAGAGCTCTGGAGATTAAAAAGCAATGAATCAGCAGATAAACTGCAAGAGTTCGCGAGATAAAACAGTGAGAGTTCAGGGGATAAAACAACGAGAATTAAAGTGGATAGAACAGCGAGTATTCCGGAGATAAAAGCACCGAAAGTTCGTGGATAAAACAGTGGGAATTTGGGAGATAAAACAGCGAGAGTTTGGGAGATGAAACACATGAGATCAGTCAATAAAGCAATGAGAGGTCAGGAAATAAAACTGTGAGAATTCGGGGGATAAAACAGTGAGAGTTCAGGGGATAAAACAGTGGGAGTTTGGAAGATGGAAATGTGAGAGTTTAGGGGATAAAACAATGAGCGTTCAGGAAGTATAACAGAGAGAGTTCAGGGAATAAAACAGTGAGCATTCAGGGGATAAAATAATAAGAGTTCTGGAGATGTGACTGTAAGAGGTCATCGGATAAAACAGTGGGATTTCAGAGTATAAAACAGCCAGAGTTAAGGAGATAAAGCAGTGAGAGTTTGGCAGATAACACAATGAACGTTCAGGAGATAAAAAAGCAAGAGTTCGGGAGATGAAACAATTAGAGTTCAGAAGGTAAAACAGCGAGATCTCGGGAAACAAAAAAGCAATAATTAGCAGATAAACTGCAGGGGTTCGGAAGATAAAACAATGAGAGAGTTCAGGGGATTAAACAGTGAGAGTCCAGGGGACAAAGCACATGAGATAAACCAATGGGAGTTCACGGAATAAAACCACAAGTGTTCAGGAGATATAACAGCGAAAGTTCAGGATGTAAAACCGTGAAAGCTTGGGACATTAAAAAGCAATGAGTCAGCTGATAAACTACAATGGCTCAGGAGATAAAATAGTGAGAGTTCAGGGGAAAAAGCAAAAAGATTTCAGGGTATAAAACAGCAAGAGTCCAGGAGATAGAACAGTGAGCGTTCAGGAGCTAAAATCCCTGAGAATTCAGGGGATAAAACAGTGGGAGTTCGGGAGAGAAAAAAGCAACAGATCAGGAGATAAAACAGCAAGAGTTGAGGAGATAAAACAGTGAGAGTTCAGGAGTTAAAACAATGAGAGTTCAGGAGTTAAAACAATGAGAGTTCAGGAGATAAAATGGTGAGAGTCAGGAGATAAAACATTGAGTGTTCAGTGGATATAACAGTGACAGTTCGGGAGGTAAATCAGTTGAAGTTCAGGGGATAAAATAGCCAAAGTTCAGGACATAAAAATTGTGAGAGTACTGGTGTTAAAAAAGTGTGAATTCAGGAGATAAAACTGTGTGAACTCAGGGAGATAAAAACAGCAGGCATTCAGGAGATAAAACAGCTGCAGTTCAGGACATAAAACAGTGAGAATTCAGGAGATAAACAGCAGGGGTTCAGAGAATATAAAAGTGAGATTTCAAGAGATAAAACAGTGAAAGCTCAGAGGATTAAAAAGCAATGAATCAGCAGATAAACTGCAAGGGTTCACGAGATAAAATTATGTGATTTCAGGGGATTAAACAATGAAATTGCAGGAGATAAAAAGCAAGTGTTCAGGGGATTGAACAGTCAGAATTCAGGAGATTAAAGCAGCAAGAGTTCAGTGGATAAAACAGTGAGAGTTAAGGAGATAAAGCAGTGAGAGTTCAGGGAATAAAACAGTAATAGTTCAGGAGACAAAACAATGAGAGTTTGGGATATATATCAGCAAGATTTGGGAGATATAACAATGGGGGTTCAGGAGGTAAAACAGTGAGAGATCAGGAGATAAAACAGTGAGAGTTCAGGAGATAAAGCAGCATGTGCTCAAGTGACAAAACAGCGAGAGTTCAGGATAAAAAAGAGCAAGAATTCATGAGATAAACCAATGGGAGTTCAGTGGATAAAATCGCAAGTGTTCAGGAGATATAACAGCGAGAGTTCAGGAGGTAAAACAGTGAGAGATCAGGACATTAAAAAGCAATTAATCAGCAGACAAACTGCCATGGTTCAAGATATAAAACAGTGAGAGTTCAGGGGATAAAACAATGAGATTTCTGGGTACAAAACAACGAGAGTTCAGGAGATAAAACAGTGACAATTCAGGAATTAAAACAGCAAGAGTTCAAGAGATAAAACAGTGAGAGTTCAGCAGATGAAACTCCAAGAGATCCAGAGATTAAACAGTGAGACTTCTGGAGATTAACCAGCGGGAGTTTGGGAGATAAAACAGCGTGCGTTCGGGAGATGAAACACATGAGCTCAGTAGATAAAACAATGAGAGGTCAGGAAATAAAACAGTGCGAGTTCAGGGGATAAAACAGTGCGAGTTCAGGGGATAAAACAGTGCGAGTTCGGGGGATAAAACAGTGCGAGTTCGGGGGATAAAACAGTGCGAGTTCGGGGGATAAAACAGTGCGAGTTCAGGGGATAAAACAGCGCGAGTTCGGGGGATAAAGCAGCGCGAGTTCGGGGGATAAAGCAGCGCGTGTTCGGGGGATAAAGCAGCGCGTGTTCGGGGGATAAAACAGCGCGAGTTCGGGGGATAAAACAGTGCGAGTTCAGGGGATAAAACAGCGCGAGTTCAGGGGATAAAACAGCGCGAGTTCAGGGGATAAAACAGCGCGAGTTCAGGGGATAAAACAGCGCGAGTTCAGGGGATAAAACAGCGCGAGTTCAGGGGATAAAACAGCGCGAGTTCAGGGGATAAAACAGCGCGAGTTCAGGGGATAAAACAGCGCGAGTTCAGGGGATAAAACAGCGCGAGTTCAGGGGATAAAACAGCGCGAGTTCAGGGATAAAACAGCGCGAGTTCAGGGGATAAAACAGCGCGAGTTCAGGGGATAAAACAGAGCGAGTTCGGGGATAAAACAGTGCGAGTTCAGGGGATAAAACAGTGCGAGTTCAGGGGATAAAACAGTGCGAGTTCAGGGGATAAAACAGTGCAAGTTCAGGGGATAAAACAGTGCAAGTTCAGGGGATAAAACAGTGCAAGTTCAGGGGATAAAACAGTGCGAGTTCAGGGGATAAAACAGTGTGAGTTCAGGGGATAAAACAGTGAGAGTTCAGGGGATAAAACAGTGAGAGTTCAGGGGATAAAACAGTGCGAGTTCAGGGGATAAAACAGTGCGAGTTCAGGGGATAAAACAGTGCGAGTTCAGGGGATAAAACAGTGCAAGTTCAGGGGATAAAACAGTGCAAGTTCAGGGGATAAAACAGTGCAAGTTCAGGGGATAAAACAGTGTGAGTTCAGGGGATAAAACAGTGTGAGTTCAGGGGATAAAACAGTGAGTGTTCAGGGGATAAATCAGTGAGAGCTCAGCAGATAAAACAGTGAGAGTTCGGCAGATAACACAGTGAGAATTCAGGAGATAAAACAGCAAAGAGTTCGAGAGATGAAACAGTGAGAGCTCAGGGGATGAAACAGTAAGGGTTTTGGAGATAAAACAGTGGAGGTTCAGGAGGTGAAACTGCACGAATTCAGGAGATTAAACAGCAGGGGTTTGGGAGATAAAACAGTGAGAGTTCGGGAGATAAAATGGTGCGAATTCAGGAGATAAAAAATGCGAGAGTTTGGGTGTAAATTAGTGGGAGTTCAAGAGATAAAACAGTGAGAGATCAAGAGGTTAAACAGCAGGAGTTCAGGAGATAAAACATGAGATCAGTAGATAAAGCAACGAGAGGTCAGGAAATAAAACAGCGAGAATTTGGGGGATAAAACAGCAAGAGTTCAGAAAATAAAACTGCGTGAGTTCAGGGGATAAAACAATGGAAGTTTGGAAGATAAAACAGTAAGAGTTCAGGAGATAAAGCAGGGAGAGTATGGCAGAAAAACAAATGAGAGTTTGGCAGATAACACAATGAGAGTTCAGGAGAAAAAACAGCTAGAGTTCAGGAGATGAAACAGTGAGGGCTCAGGGAATAAAACAGTGAGAGATTTGGAGATAAAACAGTGGACATTCAGGAGATGAAACTGCGAGAATTCAGGAGATTAAACAGTGGGAGCTCGGGAGATAAAATGGTGAGAGTTCAGTAGATATAACAGCGAGATTCAGAAGGTAAAATAGCGGTAGTTCAGGAGATAAAACAGTGAGAGTTCACGAGATAAAGCAGAGTGAGTTCAAGTGATAAAACAGCCAGGGTTTGGGATAAAAAAGAGCAAGAAATCACTTAAACAATGGGAGTTCAGGGAATAAAACCGCAAGTGTTCGGGAGATATAACAGCAAAAGTTCAGGAGGTAAAACCGTGAAAGCTTGGGACATTAAAAAGCAATGAGTCAGCTGATAAACTACAATGGTTCAGGAGATAAAGTAGTGAGAGTTCAGGGGATAAAGCAAAAAAGATTTCAGGGTATAAAACAGCAAGAGTCTGGAAGATAAAACAGTGAGCATTCAGGAGCTAAAATCCCTGAGAATTCAGGGGATAAAACAATGGGAGTTCGGGAGAGAAAAAAGCAACAGATCAGGAGATAAAACAGCAAGAGTTGAGGAGATAAAACAGTGAGAGTTCAGGGGATAAAGCAAAAAGATTTCAGGGTATAAAACATCAAGAGTTCGGGAGATAAAACACAGTGAGAATTCAGGAGATAAAAACAATGAGAGTTCAGGGGATAAAACAATGGGAGTTCACGAGATAAATCAGTGACAGTTAAGAGGTAAATCGGTGGAGGTACAGGGGATAAAACAGCCAGAGTTCAAGACATAGAAACAGTGAGAGTTCAGGCGATAAAACAGAAGGCGTTCGGAATATAAAACAGTGATAGCTAAGTGGACTAAACAGCGAGAATTCTGGGGGCAAAACAGTGAGAGTTCAGGAGATAAAATGGTGACAGTTCAGGAGGTAAAACAGTGAGAGATCAGGAGACAATACAACAAAAATTCACAGGATAGAACAGTGAGAGCTCAAGAGATAAACCCGTGAGAAATCAGGAGATAAAACAGTGAAAGTTCAGGGGATAAAACAATGCGATAATCCAGGTATAAAATAGCGAGATTGTGGGTGATAAAACAGTGAGAGTTCCGGAGATAAAAACAGCGAGAGTTCAGCGGGTAAAATAAAGAGATTTTGGGAAATAAAATAGAGACATTTCAGGAGCTAAAGCAGCCCGAATTCAAATGATAAAACAACGAGAGGTTGGGAGATAAAAGAGCAAGGATTCAGGAGATAAAACAATGGGTGTTCAGCATAAAAAACAGTGTGAATTCAGCAGATAATACAGCAAGGGTTAGGGAGATAAAACAGCTATTGTTCAGGAGGTAAAATATTGAGAGCTTGGGAGATAAAAAAAACAATCAATTAGCTGATGAACTGCAAGGGTTCGGGAGATAAAAAAAATGAGAGATGAGGGGATAAAACAGCGAGAGTTCGGGGGATAAAACAGTGATAAGTCAGGAGAGAAAAGCACTGAGAGTTCGGGGATAAAACAACAAAAGTTCAGTAGATAAAACAGTGACAGCTCAGGAGATAAAACAGTGAGAGTTCTGGAAATAGAACAGCGTGAGCTCAAGTGATAAAACACCGAGAGTTCGGGAGATGAAACACATGAGATCAGTTGATAAAACAATGAGAGTTCAGGAAATAAAACAGTGAGAGTTCAGGGGATAAAACAGTGAGAGTTCAGGGGATAAAACATTGAGAGTTCAGGGGATAAAACAGTGAGAGTTCAGGGGATAAAACAGTGAGAGTTCAGGGGATAAAACAGTGAGAGTTCAGGGGATAAAACAGTGAGAGTTCAGGGGATAAGACAGTGAGAGTTCAGGGGATAGGACAGTGAGAGTTCAGGGGATAAGACAGTGAGAGTTCAGGGGATAAGACAGTGAGAGTTCAGGGGATAAGACAGTGAGAGTTCAGGGGATAAGACAGTGAGAGTTCAGGGGATAAAACAGTGAGAGTTCAGGGGATAAAACAGTGAGAGTTCAGGGGATAAAACAGTGAGAGTTCAGGAGATAAAACAGTGAAAGTTCAGGGGATAAAACAATGCGATAATCCAGGTATAAAATAGCGAGATTGTGGGTGATAAAACAGTGAGAGTTCCGGAGATAAAAACAGCGAGAGTTCAGCGGGTAAAATAAAGAGATTTTGGGAAATAAAATAGAGACATTTCAGGAGCTAAAGCAGCCCGAATTCAAATGATAAAACAACGAGAGGTTGGGAGATAAAAGAGCAAGGATTCAGGAGATAAAACAATGGGTGTTCAGCATAAAAAACAGTGTGAATTCAGCAGATAATACAGCAAGGGTTAGGGAGATAAAACAGCTATTGTTCAGGAGGTAAAATATTGAGAGCTTGGGAGATAAAAAAAACAATCAATTAGCTGATGAACTGCAAGGGTTCGGGAGATAAAAAAAATGAGAGATGAGGGGATAAAACAGCGAGAGTTCGGGGGATAAAACAGTGATAAGTCAGGAGAGAAAAGCACTGAGAGTTCGGGGATAAAACAACAAAAGTTCAGTAGATAAAACAGTGACAGCTCAGGAGATAAAACAGTGAGAGTTCTGGAGATAGAACAGCGTGAGCTCAAGTGATAAAACACCGAGAGTTCGGGAGATGAAACACATGAGATCAGTTGATAAAACAATGAGAGTTCAGGAAATAAAACAGTGAGAGTTCAGGAAATAAAACAGTGAGAGTTCAGGGGATAAAACAGTGAGAGTTCAGGGGATAAAACAGTGAGAGTTCAGGGGATAAAACAGTGAGAGTTCAGGGGATAAAACAGTGAGAGTTTAGGGGATAAAACAGTGAGAGTTCAGGGGATAAAACAGTGAGAGTTCAGGGGATAAGACAGTGAGAGTTCAGGGGATAAGACAGTGAGAGTTCAGGGGATAAGACAGTGAGAGTTCAGGGGATAAGACAGTGAGAGTTCAGGGGATAAGACAGTGAGAGTTCAGGGGATAAGACAGTGAGAGTTCAGGGGATAAAACAGTGAGAGTTCAGGGGATAAAACAGTGAGAGTTCAGGGGATAAAACAGTGAGAGTTCAGGGGATAAAACAGTGAGAGTTCAGGGGATAAAACAGTGAGAGTTCAGGGGATAAAACAGTGAGAGTTCAGGGGATAAAACAGTGAGAGTTCAGGGGATAAAACAGTGAGAGTTCAGGGGATAAAACAGTGAGAGTTCAGGGGATAAAACAGTGAGAGTTCAGGGGATAAAACAGTGAGAGTTCAGGGGATAAAACAGTGAGAGTTCAGGGGATAAAACAGTGAGAGTTCAGGGGATAAAACAGTGAGAGTTCAGGGGATAAAACAGTGAGAGTTCAGGGGATAAAACAGTGAGAGTTCAGGGGATAAAACAGTGAGAGTTCAGGGGATAAAACAGTGGGAGTTTGGAAGATGGAAATGTGAGAGTTTAGGGGATAAAACAATGAGCGTTCAGGAAGTATAACAGAGAGAGTTCAGGGAATAAAACAGTGAGCATTCAGGGGATAAAATAATAAGAGTTCTGGAGATATGACAGTGAGAGGTCATCGGATAAAACAGTGGGATTTCAGAGTATAAAACAGCCAGAGTTAAGGAGATAAAGCAGTGCGAGTTAGGCAGATAAAACTGTGAGAGTTCGGCAGATAACACAATGAACGTTCAGGAGATAAAACAGCAAGAGTTCGGGAGATGAAACAATTAGAGTTCAGAAGGTAAAACAGCGAGATCTCGGGAGACAAAAAAGCAATAATTAGCAGATAAACGGCAGGGGTTAGGGAGATAAAACAATGAGAGTTCAGGGGATTAAACAATGAGAGTCCAGGGGACAAAGCAGCAGAGGAGATACAACTGTCAGAGTTCCAGACATAGAACAGTGAGAGTTCAAGAGATAAAACAACAGATGATAGAACAACGAGAGTGCGGGAGATGAAACACATGAGATCAGTAGATAAACACTGAGAGTTCAGGAAATAAAACAGTGAGAATTTGGGGGATAAAACAATGAGAATTTGGGGGACAAAACAATGAGAGTTTTGGGGATAAAAAAATGTGAGTTTAGGAGATAAAACAATGAGGGTTCAGGAAATAAAGCAGAGTGACTTTAACTGATAAAACAGCGAGAGTTCGGGATAAAAAAAAGCAAGAATTCACAAGATAATACATTGAGAGTCCAGGGGATAAAACCGTAAGTATTCGGGAGATAAAACAGCGAAGGTTCAGGAGGTAAACAGCAGGAGTTCAGTAGATAAAACAGCGAGGGCTCAGGGATAAAACAGTGAGAGTTTTGGAGATTAAACAGTGGATGTTTAGGAGATGAAACTACGAGAATTCAGGAAATTAAACAGCAGGAGTTCAGGAGATAAAACGGTGAGAGTTCAGGAGATATAACAGAGAGATTCAGCAGGGGGGGCGGGGGGTAAAACAGTGGGAGTTCAAGTGATAAAACAGCCAGAGTTCAGGAGGTAAAACCATGAAAGCTTGGGACATTAAAAAGCAATGAGTCAGCTGATAAACTACAATGGTTCGGGAGATAAAATAGTGAGAGTTCAGGGGAAAAAGCAAAAAGATTTCAGGGTATAAAACAGCAAAAGTCCGGGAGATAAAACAGTGAGCATTCAGGAGCTAAAATCCCTGAGAGTTCAGGGGATAAAACAGTGGGAGTTCGGGAGTGAAAACAGCAACAGATCAGGAGATAAAACAGCAAGAGTTGAGGAGATAAAACAGTGAGAGTTCAGGGGATAAAACAGTGAGAGCTCAGGAGATAAAGCAGTGAGAGTTCAGGAGATAAAACAGTGAGAGTTCAGGAGATAAAATGGTGAGAGTCAGGAGATAAAACATTGAGAGTTCAGTGGATATAACAGTGACAGTTCAGGAGGTAAATTAGTTGAAGTTCAGGGGATAAAATAGCCAGAGATCAGGACATAAAAATTGTGAGAATACTGGTATTAAAAAAGTGTGAATTCAGGAGATAAAACTGTGTGAACTCAGGGAGATAAAAACAGCAGGCATTCAGGAGATAAAACAGCTGCAGTTCAGGAGATAAAACAGTGAGAATTCAGGAGATAAACAGCAGGGGTTCAGAGAATAAAAAAGCGAGATTCCAAGTGAAATTCCAAATCAGTGAAAGCTCAGAGGATTAAAAGGCAATGAAGCAGCAGATAAACTGCAAGGGTTTGCGAGATAAAATTATGTGATTTCAGGGGATTAAACAATGAGATTTCAGGAGATAAATAGCAAGTGTTCAGGGGTTTGAACAGTCAGAATTCAGGAGATAAAAGCAGCGAGAGTTCAGGGAATAAAAAAATAATAGTTCAGAAGACAAAACAATGAGAGTTCAGGATATATATTAGCAAGATTCGGGAGATATAACAATGGGGGTTCAGGAGATAAAACAGTGAGAGATCAGGAGATAAAACAGTGAGAGTTCAGCAAATAAAGCAGCGTGAGCTCAAGTGATAAAACAGCGATAGTTTAGGATAAAAAAGAGCAAGAATTCACGAGATAAAACAATGGGAGTTCAAGGGATAAAGCCACAAGGGTTCGGGAGATAAAACAGCGAGAGCTCAGGAGATAAAACAGTGAGAGCTTGGGAGTTTAAAAAGCAATGAGTCAGCAGATAAACTGCAAGGGTTCGGGAGATAAAACATTAAGACCTAAGGGGATAAAACAAGGAGATTTCAGGGTATAAAACAGCGAGAGTTTGGAAGATAAATCAGAGAAAATTCAGGAGATAAAACCAGCGATAGATCAGGAGATAAATCAGCAAGAATTCAGGAGATGAAACAATAAGAGTTCAGGAGGTAAAACAGCGAGAGCTCAGGAGATAAAACAGTGGGAGTTTGGGAGATAAAACAGTGAGATTTCAGGAGATAAAACAGCAAGAGTTCAAAGATGAAACAATGAGAGTTCAGGAGGTAAAACAGCGAGAGCTCAGGAGATAAAAAAGCAATGAATGAGCAGATAAACTGTAAGGTTTCAGGAGATAAAACAATGAGAGTTCAGGGGATTAAACAGTGAGAGTTCAGGAGATAAAATAGTGAGAGTTCAGGAAATAAAGCAGCAAGGGTTCAGGAGATAATACAGCGTGAGTTCAAGTGATAAAACAGTGAGAGTTCGAGAGAAAAAAGAGCAAGAATTCAGGACATAAAACAATGGGAATTCAGCGGATAAAACAGTGTGAGATCAGCAGGTAATACGCAAGGGTTTGGAGGATAAAACAGTGAGAGGTCAGGAGGTAAAATAGTGAGAGCTTGGGAATTAAAAAAGCAATGAATCAGCAGGTAAACTGTAAGGGTTCGGGAGATAAAACAATGAGAGTTCAGGGGATTAAACAGCGAGAGTTTGGGGGATAAAACAGCGAGAATTCAGGAGATAAAAGCAGTGAGAGTTCAATGGATAAAACAGTGGGAGTTAGGGAGGTAAAACAGTGACAGTTCAGGAGATAAAACAGCAAGAGTTCAAAGGGTAAAACAGTGAGAATTCAGGAGATCAAAGCAGTGAGAGTCAGCGGATAAAACAGTGGGAGTTCGGGAGGTAAAACAGTGAGAATTCAGGGGATAAAACAGCGAGAGTTCTGAGGATAAAACTGCGAGAGTTCAGGGAATAAAACAGCGGGAGTACAGGTCATTAAACAGCGAGAGTTTGGGACATAAAACAGCGAGAGCTCAGAAGGTAAAACAGTGGGTGTTCTGGAGATAAAACAGTGTGAGTGGGAAGCCAGTCAGGAGATTGAAAACAGCACGAGTACAGAAACATAAATTTCTCAACAAGCACAAGGAGAGTAAGAATTTAATGGCACAGGAGAGGGAGCTGATTTGTGAGTAAGGGTGAAGAATTTCTACTTTCTACTAACCTACAGTTTATAGTTAATAGTACAAGAGTAAAGTTAAAGTAAGTAAAAATAACTAAAGTTAAATTAAATGAAGTGGTCAAAAGGTTAAGATTAAGGCATGGCATAACAACTCAACCAAGCAGAATCCCCATCCTGTGGCATGTGGGGAGTCGTGGACAATTCACGTGACCCAGATGAGCCCATGTGCAGGAAGTGTCACCTGCTGCACAAGCTTGACCTTCACATTTCAGAGCTTGTGCAGCAACTGGAGTCACTGAGGTGCATCCGTGAGGCAGAGAACCATGTGGATAGCATGTTCAGAGAGGTGGTCACTCCTCAATTTAGGAGCAAGCAGGAAGATAGGGAATGGATGACCGCCAGGCCATCCAAGAGAAACAGGCAGGTAACTGCAGGAATCCCCAGAGGTCCCGCTCACTAACAGGTTTTTCATTCTGGATATCGGTGAGGGTGATGGATTCTTGGACGAGAACAGCAGGAGCCAAGCCCATGGCACCACGGATGGCCCAGATTTACAGGATGGGAGGAAGAAGAGCGGAAGAGCAGTACTGATAGGGGATTCTTTAGTTAGGGGAGCAGACAGGCATTTCTGTGGTCATCAATGTGAATCCAGGGTAGGTTGTTGCCTCCCTGGTGCTAGGGTCAAGGATGTCATGGAACGGCTACAGGACATTCTTGTGGGGGAGGGTGAACAGCCAGAAGTCATGATCAGATTGGTACTAGCGCCATAAGTAGGAAGGGGGATGTGGCCCTGAAATCAGAATTTAGGGACCTAGATAGAAAATTAGCAAACAGGATCTCTAAAGTAGTAATCTCCAGATTACTTCCAGCCTTGTGCGAGTACAGAAATAGAAAGATGAGACAGGTGAAAGCATGACTCGAAGATGGTGCAGGGGTGAGGGCTTTAGGATCCTGGGACACTGAGACTGGCTCTAGGGGAAATGGCACCTGTACAAGCCAGACAAGTTGCATCTAAACAGAGCTGGGACTGAGTTCCTTGCGGGTCCTTTTGTTAGTGCTGTTGGTTGGGGTTTAAACTAACTCAGCAAAGATGTGGGAAGCAGAAGAGATTATTAGAAAGTAATACCAGGGCGCATGGAATGTTGGGAGAAGCAGATAGCACTAAAATTGAGAATATTAAGTTAATAGATGGAGTCAGAGTAAGGGACCAAGTAATGAAGTCAAAATTAGGGTTACACTGCATGTATGTGAATGCATGGATATTAGTCAATAAAATAGGGGAGTTACAGGCACAGATTGCCTTGTGGGATTATGATGTTGTGGCGATAACGGTGACCTGGTTTAAGGAAGGGCAGACCTGAGTGTTAAATATTCCTGGTTACAAACTGTTCAGAAAATATAGGAAAGGTAAAAAAGGAAGGGGGTGGCATTTTTGGTTAAGGAGAGCATTGCAGTGCTGGGGAAATAAGATGTGTCAGAGGATTCAAGGACAGAATTGATTTGGCTAGAGCTAAGAAATAAGAAAGATACAATTACATTGTTTGGTATAATATATACACCACCAACTAGTGGTAAGGATATAGAGGAGCAAATCTGCGAGCAAATTACAGAGAGGTGTAAACATTATGGAGTAGTTATAATGGGGGCTTTAATTACCCATATATAGACTGGGATAGTGGTAGTGTAAGGGACAGTGAGGGACAAATATTCCTAGATTGTGTTCAGGAGAATTTTCGACAACAGTATGTGTCCAGTCCAATAAGAAAGGACGTACTGGTTCTTGGGAATGAGGTGGGCCAAGTAGATCAAGTGACAGTAGGGGACAGTGATCACTGTATCGTAAGGTTTAGGATGGTGGTGGAAAATGACATTGGTCAATCCAGAGTAAGAATAATCAACTGGCGGAGAGCAGACTTTAATGGGGCAAGAACGGAGCTAGGCCGGATAGACTGGAACCAAAGGTTGGCAGGAAAAACACCAGCTGAACAATGGGCTACCTTCAAAAAGGAGATGGTTTGGGCACAGTCAAGGTATGGTCCCTCAAAAGGGAAGGGTAGGACAAACAAATCCAGATCTCCCTGGGTGACAAAGGAGATAGAAATTAAGTTAAAGAAGAAAAACTGTGCTTACAACAGGTGTTAGGTAGCAAATGCAATTGAGAACCAAGCTGAAAACAAAAGGTTCAGAAGGGATGTGAGAAAGCAAATACGAGAAACAAAGAAGGATTATGAAAAAAGACTGGCAGCTAACATAAAAGGAAATCCCAAAGTATTCTATAAGCACATCTATAGTAAAAGGCTGGTAAAAGGAGGAGTAGGGCTGATTATGAATCAAAAAGGGGATTTACACAGAGGCAAGAGGCATGGCTGAGGTGTTAAATGAATACTTTGCATGATGCTGCCCAGGCCATGGTTACAGAGGAAGAAACTCAGATACTAGAAGGGTTTAAAATTGATAAGGAGGAGGCATTGGATAAGCTGCTAGTATTTAAAGTTGACGAGGCACCAGGACCGGATGAGATGCATCTAAGAATATTGAAAAAAGTGAGAGTGGAAATTGCAGAGGCACTGGCAATAATCTTTCAATGTCCCCTGGACAATAAGATCATGGCTGATCTTCCGTGGGCCTCAACTCCCCGAGATTTCAAAAAACTATCTACCTCACCTTTAAATACTTTCAGTGATCTAGCCTTCACAACGCTCTGGAGTAGACATTCACTACCCTCTGAGAGAAGAAATTCCTTCGCATATCAGTTTGTCTCCCCTTATTTTGTAACTATGCCCCTTAGTTCGGGATTCCCCAATAATGGAAACATCTTCTCAACATGTACCCTGTCAAGGTACCTATGTTTCAATAAGATCACCCCTCATTCTTCTAAACTCTAATGAATAAAGGCCTAACCTGATTAGCCGTTCTTGATAAGTTAACCTCTTCATCCCAGGAATCAGCCTGGTGAATCTCCTTTGAACTGTCTCCAATGCCAATATATCCTTTCTTGAATACGGGGACCAAAACTGTACACAGTACTCCAGGTGCAACCTCACCAACATCCTGTATAGTTGTAAAAAGGCTTCCCTATTTTTAAACTCCAACCCCCTAGCAATGCAGGCCAAAATTTCATTTGCCTTCTTAACTACTTGCTGCATTTGGCCACTCACTCAACCTGTTACCCCTTGCAGATTTCTTATGTCCTCATTACCACATGCCCTCCCACCTATTTTTCTATCGTCAGCCAATTTGGATATATTACACCCCACCTCCTCCTCCAAGTCACTAATATTGATAGTGAATAATTGAGGCCCTAGGACTGATCCTTGTGGCACTCCACTAGTTACGTCTTTCCAACCTGAAAAAAGACCCATTAATCCTGACTGTCTGTCTTCTGTATATTAACTAATCCTCAATCCATGCTAATACATTACCTCCAATACCGTAAGTTCCTTTCTTGTGCAATAACCTTTTGTGTGGCATTTTATTGAATGCCTTCTGGAAATCCAAATACATTACATCTACCAATTCCTCTTTATCAACTTTGCTTGTTAAACCCTCTAGCAAATTTGTCAAACATGATTTCCCTTTTGCAAAACTATGCTGACTCTGTTTGATGGTGTTAAGCTTTTCTAAATATCCTGCTATTTCTTCCCTAATAATGGGCTGTAGCATTTTCCCAATGACAGATGTTAGACTGACTGACCTATAGTTTCATGCTTTTTGTCTCCCTCCCTTCTTGAACAGGGGCGTCACACTAGCGGTTTTCCAATCCGGTGCGACCCTCCCAGAATCCAGTGAGCTCTGGAATATTTCTGGAGCGGCGCTCGCCATTAATTAACTGGCCACTTAAGGCCCTTAACAGCCCAATTGACTGTGATTTTTCCTAGCCCATGTAATTTTCTGCTTGTTGCACGGGCTAAACAGGCAGGCAGGCATCAGACATTTTCATGAACCTCATCCAATAGCAGGATGAAAAAGTCAGCAGCATTGCCAGTCTGAGTAGTGAGGAGTTTTGGAGATAGTTTGCAGTTGGTTGCTTATCTCTGTTCGGGGCTTCAAACTTAGCATTCCTGGGCTTCGTTTCAGGACTCACTGCCGTCTGCCAGGCCCCTGATGGATTCAGACCATGTGGACCCTTCCAGGTATCAGACAGCCTTCCCTTACCCTGGTAAAGGGGATTGTGGTCTCTGCTAGAGGGACCTCCTCTGAGGAGGAAGAGAGGGGCAGAAGGGTGAGTAGGCCCTTCCAGAGGAGCCACCTTTGGGAGGATTGGCACAGGCACAAGCGGCGTAGGGCCAACAGGAAGCCCAAGGCGGAAGGGGCTGCAGAAGACACCACTATCCTGTTGCCAGGAATTACAGGTGGCAATACAGCTACCTCAATATGTCTGAGGTACAATGTCGAAGGAGGCTCCGCCTCTCAAGGGAGACAGTGACCTCCATTTGACAAATGATTGGGCCTGAGATCAGCTCTGACTGTGTGGGTGGACACCCCAAGCCAGTAGCTCTGAAGGTCACAGTGGTCCTCAACATCTATGCCTCCGGCTCTTTCTAGGGCTCAGTGGGGGATCTGTGTGGAGTGTCCCAATCAGCTGTCCATGGTTGTATCAAGCTGCTGACAGAAGTTCTGTTCAGGTGGGTACTGAACTTTATTTTTTACCGTACAGAGGATGCCAGCCAGGCTGAGCGAGCCAGAGGCTTTGCAGTGATTGCTGAGTTCCCCTGTGTCCAGGGTGCCATTGACTCACACATGTGGCCATCAAGGCACCAGCGGGTGTGCCGGGCGCCTTCGTCAACAGGAAGGGATTCCACTCCTTGAACATGAAGGTAGTGCATGATCACAGATTCTGCAAGTCTGTGCGAGGTATCCTGGCAGATCCCACGACGCTCACATCCTGAGATGCTCCCAGTTGCCGAGGCTGTTTACTGCTCCAGCTGGACAAGATGGATGGCTGCTGGGTGACAAGGGCTATCCATTGAAAAGGTGGCTCATGACATCTCTCCACCACCCAAGAATAGAGGCACAGCAGCATTAAATTGTGAGCCATGCCTCCACAAGGGCAGTGGTAGAGACAACCATAGATCTTCCCAAGGTGCACTTCCGATGCCTGGACCATTGAAGGGTAGTACAACAATACCCTACAGAGTGGGTGTCACTGATCATGGTTGCATGCTCCACAATCTGGCACTGGGAAGGAGGGACCCACTGGATGAAGAGGGTCCTGACACAGCTCCACAGGCCATAGATGATGAGCCCAGCAGTGAGTCCAAAGAGGAGCACGGTGAGGAGAATGTTGAGGGTGTGAAGCCAGGCCTCGGTAAACTGCAGGGAAACAGGGACACCAGAGGTGCTTTTATCCAATGCTCCTTCTGCTAAGCCACCAAAGATCAGCTTCAACCACATGCCAGGGCTGCTATCTCCATCCCGGATGTCTGAAAGGACCCTGTCATTTGAACACAAAGAACACTTAGTGCCTGTACAATAAAGTTCAGAGACACCTCCATCCAGCATTACATACTGGCATTCCCCACACCAATGAAATAAAAAGGTGAAGCATACTCAGGCATGATGACAAAATCACAATTTATGTCATTCTGATAATTCAATAATCTTAACAGAAACATTTCTGGTATTCAGATCAGATCAGTATACATAAAGTAAACAAAAGTGTAATTAAAATTACCCGAGACCTGTCCCTCTTGTGCTCCTGGTGCTTATGTTTGCTAGAGCTACTTTTAGGTGCTGTTCCTTCACTGGCACCGGCATTGGAGACAGCCTACTGACTCTGCTGTCTTGTTGGCGTTGATGACCTTGGCGGTTGACCTCTGGCCAGTGGAGCCCATGTGGCCCCACCTGGGAGGGAGTGGCCAATACCACAGCTGGCACCTTCCCAGTATTTGCACCCTCATCAGATGCCATAGTCACTGGCAGAAGAGCAGAGGAGCTGCTACTGTCATCCAGAGCACCCTGAGAGGACCCCACAGAGACAACAGGCAGTTCGAGCGTCCAACATGAGGTAGTCTGGACCTCTCAAGTCACCATTGATGCACAGGCACCTAGCTGGGATACTGGTTGCCTCATCCATCTCCCATACGGACACTGACCACCAGAGGTCAGTGTCTGTGTGAGGGCCTGCAAACCCAGAAACCTCAATGCAGGAGGCAGTGCACTCAGCCATGACGGTCAATGCAGTGCAAACACTCCTCAAGCTGAAATTCTCACCTCTGTGCACTGGACTCTTACCTTCGTCTGGCACCCCCACCTCCCTACACCCGGTTGCACGTGGGTTATGCTTGCTCTCGAGCTCTAGGGCATTTTGTTCATACCTCGAGAGGATTAGGAGGCTAGCAGGGCCTCCGCCAGTCCACGACCTTTCTATATTGTTGTCAGCCATCTTCTCCTGAAATAACAGAGGAGCATTGACCTGAAGCGCCACTGCAGCCTTGTCAAGCCCAGCTGAGGAGCAGCTGGTAGGGCACATCTGAGTTGCTGCCCTCAAGTCGCAAGGCACTCAGTCCAAGCAGCCAGGTTCACCCCCTTGGCCAGCTCCAGTGTGATTGACAGTTGGCACTCACACCCTAGCACCCCTGAGGTCCAGGGGGAATACGGCCAGACCTTAATACATCTGCACACTGACCCATGCCAAGATGGTACTCACCCTTCTTGAGCGCAGCAGGTCATTGAAGCGCTTCCGGCACTGCATCCAGGAGCGCCGCACCATGTCACAATTGCTGACCAGCGCTGCCACCTCCTCCTATGCCCCCTTGATGTGGTGTAGTGGCCTCTTCCTCTTATCCCTGGGGACAAGGGTGTCCGTCCAGGCAGCCACCTCCCACAGGAAGACGGTGAGGCACTCGTCAGAGAAGCAGGGGGCCGAGTGCCCACCTGACTTGCCCTCCCACCTACCGTGTCCAGCCACACTCAGGTCTATAATGCCGGCTCCGGGAATGTCCTCCGTGGCAGCCTTCCACGGGCTGCCTGGGCCACTATTAAACCAGCCACCGGGTTCAGGACCCCAGTCCCGCACGCCCAACGAAGGGAAAATCCTGACACATGTACTTGGGCTTAAATATGCTTAAATATGGAGCCAGGAAACTGGAACTGCTGAGGCAATAGCGAGCGGACGACTCAGTGCCCACATGGTTCGGCAAGCAGCTCGAGGAAGCATGATTAATGAGGTTTGAAGCAGACACTTAGGCCAGAGAGCCCACTGTGCTGACCAGTGCAAAGCATACCAACTATCCCGCCCATCACCGCATTTAGTCTGCAAAACAGAAAATTTCGCCCTCAGAAGCAATAGCAGAGGCTCCACTATAATTGTTCAATCCTCTTTAAATATGCAAATTGTGTCATTTGCATTTAGATTTTGGCTGCTGCTCTATCTGAACCAATTACTTCTATAACCTTCTATTCCCTTTTGAAGCTTTTGCTCTTGTTTCCTCGCTCTCCTGCTGTACCTTTCATTTCTCCCTCTTGATCATGACCACATGTTGGCATCCCTCACCACCACCACCTCCCCCCCCACCCACTTTCCACAGACGTTTTTGTGTCCGTCCTAGGAATAAGACTCCCCTAATGTATTTACAACCGCATTTTCTAAATCCCAATTGCTCAGTCTTTGACCTTGCATTCACTACAGTACTCCTGCATATGTTAGTCTGTTCAACTGCTCCCTCACATACTCATTTGATGCTTTTGTTTACAGGAAAGCCTACGCTCCCCCTTAATTGGGGCAATCCTAAGGTTTGACTCCTAATTTTACTCCTTCAAGGTCAAACAGTATAGCATTAAGAATATCCGGCACACAACTGGTTTGATCTTGCAGTACCAGGTTTGGCTGGATCATATTAATCACTAACATGCCACATTCTCCTCTGCCATGGCTCAAGATCACTCCCAGCTTGAAGAACACTGCTATACTTACAGCACATTTCCCTCTCTGTCTGTCTTGAAATTTTGTAACTAGGGATATTAAGTTATAGTTATGTTCAGCCATATAAATACTGTGGCTACAAGAGCAGTTCAGAGCCTGGGATTTCTGCAGTGAGTAACTCACCTCCTTACTCCCCAAAGCCAGTCCACCATCCATGAGGCTCACGCCAGGAGTGTGAGGAAATACTCTCCATTTGCCTGGATGAGTACAGCTCCAGCAATACTCAAGAAACTCCACACCATCCAGGACAAAGCAGGCCGCTTGATTGGCACCCCATCCACCACCTTCAACATTCATTACCCCCACCACCGACACAGTGACAGCAGAGTGTACAATCTACAACATGCACTGCAGCAACTCACCAAGGGTCCTTCAACAACACCTTCCAAACTCATGACCTCTACCACCTAGAAGGACAAGGGCAGCACCACATGGAAATTCCTCTTCAACCTCACACCATCCTGACTCGGAACTATATCACGTTCCTTCACTGTCACTGGGTCAAAATTCTGGAACTCCCACCCCTTATTAGCACTGTGGGTATACCTACACCACATGGACTGCAGTGGTTCATGAAGGAAGCTCATCACCATCTCAAGAGCAATTAGGGATTGGCAATAATTGTGGTCCTAGATGGTGACATTCACACATTGTGAAAGAATAAATTAAAACATTTTAAAAGTTACGAGGTTAGTGACAAGAGAGGAGGAGTAACTAAGACTGGGAGCTTCTGTGTTTCAGCTCCACAGGGAGCTTTGGAACAGCATGATGCCAAAAGATGCACATGGGTCCAGTCTCAGGATTCCGGCTGGATTTGTGGTCTGAGACCACGCTAGAAGATCTCTCAAGCCATTGCTTTTCAAAAGCTGAGAGGGGAAGAAGCTAGGAGAGGAGAGCAGGGGGTTAGAAAAGGGTTATATTCAGGAGGGGGTCCAGATATTAGCGGGGATGGGAAGGCAAGGAGTGGGGAGAAGTGGGTAGTGGTAGATAGGGGAGGGAAGAGGGGAGCGGAGGGGAGAGAAGGGAAGAGAGAAGGAGCAGAGAAGAAAATAAGAGAAAGAGTGAGATAGAGGAAGAGCCCACATCCATGCTTTCACTACCTTTAAGTTTGATTACCCCAATGCTGTCCTCACTGGCAATCCCACAGCCAGCCCTCACAAATTCCAACCTGTCCAAAATTCTGCCATCCATAACCGGATGCAAGTAAAACCATTGCTTCCTGTCTTTATCAACCTCTACTGGCTCCTTATAAGGCAGAATATCTATTTTAAATCCCCCGCATTGACTTCAAAATTTTCAACCTTTCTGGCAGTAGAAGAGCCAGAAAGTAAGCCAGGATGTTGACACAGTCTGCACAAGGAGTTTCTGTGAGGCCTTATTAGGGATAAAATCTCTATCCATCCTTTGCAAGACCAGTGTTTTGGGTATAGAGAATGTCAGTACACTCATTACAGATTTCTAGAGAGAGACAACTTTGTAGCACAGACAAAATAAATTATACCCACTAACCCCGAATACTCTCGCCAGGTCAGTGACAGGGGCCATGGGTGGGCACCATCCCTATTGCACCCCAAGTATCTTCGAGGCCACAGTCTCCAGCTCTGCTTTTCAACCAACGCAATTTCACTTTTTAGCAATTGCAAACAAACAGAGGTTGAAGAAGAAATGTGAGTTAAATATTTTGATAATTAGGGTGAGTTCCCACAGAGATTTTACATCTTGTTTGCCATAACTTTCAAGGAAGAGCTACAGAAAATCCGAAGAATGGTGTAAAGAGCCATACTGGGGTTTCTGCAGCATTTGTGCCAAAGTTATGATATCGAAAGAATCTCAATGGAAATTCAGCCCCTTTAAAGGCAAAAAAGAAACTGAAAAATGTTACTGGGTTATACTCCAGTGGAGGACAAATGGAATGCTTTTGAAGGCATTATGCTGAACGTGTAAGATAAATACATTCCTAAAGTCAACAACCCCAACTTAAATGAATGTGACACGAATTAGCTTAACACAATAAAAGTGAAATAAAGAGGAAAACTGATTTCTGCAACTTCTGAAGGGGAAAAGGTAAAAGCAGCTTTGCTTGAATGTATATAAGATATGTAGAGAAACACTCGAAGGGTACCAGGGAGAAACACAGTAAAAAAAAGGCTAAGCATTAAAGTTTACTTCTGCGCTACATCAGTAGCAGAACAGCCATGGTTAAGGTGAAAAAAGATGCAGATAGCTTTGAAATTGAAGCTAGTCACCATATAATAAACATCCTGAATGACTATTTCCTCCAAGTAGTCACAAGCAGCTGCAATGTGGATCTACAAAGGTCCCATAATAAAAATAGAGCATGGAGGGGATCAGTGGCTGCTCTCTGCTGGAGCTCTGACAGTCACCTCCCCTCAGTCTACATCCACTGTAGTTTGTAATTTATATTCCCTAATCCTGCATTTTTTATGGGTTAGGGCAATTGTCAAGGGTGGGCACATCATGACACTATGGCACTTATATAAGGATAGAAATTTTCGGCCCTGTGGGTTTTGTACAAAGGTGAGGATAAGATCGTGCACATTTATACAATTAGACTCATGGAATGTGGACAGGACAAGGTGTTATTTGTATTTTTTGCACTGCACTATTCCAAATCTCTGAATCATATGTCTTTTGCCATGTTGAATAGAGCTGCCTTTCTTCCTTGTCATCTTTAAATAGCCAACAAGATGAAACTTCAAGCCCCTGTACTCAACTTGAAAATAACTGAACACTTTGTTCTTAAAAATTGCAACGTGTCATTAAGGACTCTTATCCCACTTGATTTTCAATTTCTTTCTTGTATTTTCTTTCACAATTTTAAAAAGAGATGAGAAAATGAGTTTGTTTTAGCATTACAACATCCAAAAAGTGAGCGTTGAAAAATTACCTGAACTGTGCAGCATCATGAACATGGAGGGGCATTTAGCAAAACACGCATCTTGTGACCTAGCTCAGAGGAAGATCCAATTGTTTAGGAACAGTCTCATTGTCCAAGTGAAAATAAAAAAAGTATATTTTAATATCACATTCATAAAATCAAGTCTACACTAGGCATGCCTAGCTGTATATTGGACAGTGCATGTACCAGCCATACCTCATCATACTGCCCATCTATTATTATTACTTCACAATTATAGCCCAGAAACATACTGTTAGTAATATTAGGAGTTGAACATGTTTAAAGGTTTAACGCTTCCAATAAAATAGAGGACAGATGGCATGTCATACTAACTATAAAATGCTCATCAACTTATATTGCTTATAGTAATTTCTAAGCTTATATGCAGTCTCACTGCAGTCAGGCAAATCTAAAGGCAGTGAAATATTCTTCCCGAGGATAAAATATATGTTAATTTTTGAAAATAATTGTGTCAAGGAATAAATGGAGTGGCATCGCATGGTCTTGTCAGATTTTCCCTAGATTAAAACAATACTGTGCTATAGCTTTTCAACACCCTAAATAGATTGCTTCCATTATCTAGCAAGAAGTGGTGTTGTTGAACATTTTAATTTCTTTAAACGCTTAAATACAAACACGCTAGAAAGGGACATCAGCTAAATAAGAACAATAAACCCAAAATATTATTCACTGATTTTAACTGATTATTGTAATAATCCTACATTCAGTGTCCAGGTGTCTTGTGGATTCTCCCCAACACCACCCCACCCCCCCACCGCCCCCCCCCCACCCCCCCAACCTGTGAATGCACTGACATAAAGGTCCATTTACTCAAGCCAACTCTAGACACATCAAACCTCCGTGTCCCCAGAAGCCGTGACTTTGTTCCGAATGGAGAGATCAGGTCGACACTGAGGTCATCCTTGCAGGCGCTGGTGATGCTAACAGCAGCCTGGCAGAAGATTAGATAGAAGCATTCATTCAATAATGTCAAATGGATTGCGTGTCCCTAAAGCTTTGACTAAAATGAATTTATGGGTAATTCCACTATTGTTTGCCCTCTGGCCATTAGCCTTTAACTCTTACGATGGCAGTCTATCATCACTGGAATCTGGAAGCATTTTATTGAAAATTGATCAAATACTATGAACGTCAAGTGTTCAGAATTTGGGACTGAACTATCACAGAAACTCTCACACACATTAATACTTGCTTTTACCGCCTGTCACTTGTTTAGTAACCTTAAGTTGTCAGGGAGAAAGAGGGAAAAGATGTTTAATGCTGAAAAAGATGCAACAGTATTTCTGCAGTGCATCACAAAATTTGACACAATAGCAGTTTTCAGATTAGAAACTGCCTTCAGCAAAAAAAATTCAATGCATTCCTTAAATTTTATTTCAATTCAGTGTTCATGGTAATAATTTGTGACACTACCCAATGGAATCCTGATAACATCATTGAAGATTTCCTGCACAAAAGATATATGAGACCTTGCTGTTCCTTTTCTCTAAAACATTTTGTTTTATAATTACATTGTACTAATGTAGCATGCAGGGCAGCAAAAGTTCAGGTTCTGATACAAGAAGGTCAAAATCATCGAGTAAAATCTGACTTTTCAATTAGCCATGCATATACCTTCAGAAAAAGCACTGATGTGGCAGGCCACAAATTGGTATAATGAGACACTCACACAAAATATTCCGGATGCTGGGAATCTGAAATAAAAATAGAAAATGCTGGAAATACTCAGCAGGACTTTCTGAAGAAAGGTCGTAGATGGGAGCATTTACTCTGTTTCTCTGCAAAACCTTTCCAGCATTTTCTGTTTGATTCTCAATTTAATCCCAACAGTGTCAGCAGGAGAAGGAGGATTGGGAGTGGTGAGGAGGAATGGGAGGGGAAAAGGGGAGCAGCCAACAAATCTCAGGGACTTTGTAATAAGTGAAGAGAGAGAATTGCCAACTAAAATCTCAATCTCAAAAAGAGTCACTAACAGAGGCCTATGAGTAGTTTGCCTACTTATCCTTGATGGAAAGTGGATGGAATGTGATATAGAAATTTAGAAATACAAGAACAATAAATCTTGGGAATTTGCAAGTGGCACAGAAGCTGAAATCCTTATGGCATTAGCCTTACAAATCTGGGGTGTCTTTGGAGGCCAGTATTCTGAGAAGAGGAGGTATAATGGTTTCAGGATCAACAGGAATGAGGCCTACTTCGGGGTCCAGGCCTCAATCACAGGCTAGATCCTCAAAGACAGTTAATCGTTTATTAATATTATAAGCCCCCTTACAAAAGAGCCTGAGGGGCACATGAAAACTTATTTCCTGTTAGCAGGTGGCAGGAGCTCATAGTGGTGCAGGTGGCCATCATGGAAATTTAAATAGTAGCACCTCACACTGACCCTATATATACTGAAAGTTCTCAGCAGGCATGATCTATGCATAATTGCCATGATTGCTGCCCACAGATTCTTGCAGTTGAATAATTTGTAAAAAATACAATGCAATTTGATTTTATATCTATATGTACCCATTATTTCTTAATGTGTGTTCTAATGAAATAGCCAGCGAGATATTTTTTAAAAAATAAAAAGTTCACTGATCCACGTTTCAAAAAAAAATGCACAAAATGGACCACTTGGCTCTAACATTTATTTTTACTTTGAATCATCAAAGTTATATTTCATTAACATTCTGACTAATATTACCCCTTGAATTTCAATTGCATATACAAACTGGTTCCCATGAACAAGAGATAGTAAAGATGAATAAAGTCTGTGGATGGATGGATTTTACTGAGTATGCTACTGGCACTGAAAAGCCACTCAGTTACGTGTGTGACTGGCAGCCTCTGTGCGAGACTTCAGGCAAAATAAATGCAATTTTTTTTTACATTTAGGGCAAGCAGATGTCACCCACCAGCAAGATATGGGTGCAGCTTGTTACTATGACAACAGTAATAATTACCAATTCTCTAAGTATCCATACTATTTCCTTCTGATAAACAATGTTTTACTTTTATAATTTCTAGCATAAAATTAAATATTTGGCTGGCGTGCCTTATAAGATATACAGAGGGTTTAAATTGAAATCTCTTAGACAAAAAAAATCCTAAAGGATCAACTATTAACTGAATAGCTGCAAAAGCATTGCAAACATTGTATTAATGCAGAGCTAACATGAATGTAATTTCCTCCCCTTTTGAGTATCATTGCATTGCAAGGGGACTGAAATGTTATTGTGTAGGCTCAGTTTCAACTGGGGAGATTAGTGTATAAATGCCTAAATAACACTGCTCTTTCCCCTGTCTACTCAGTTATCTTGCTCATCAGTGGTATCCCACCATAGTGCAAGGTCATCTATTAATTCAAGCCACAAAATACGAACCAAGTAACAAATGTTCATTCTTTCATTTGCTATTGGAACTCAATTCCAAGTAATATTAAATTGTTTCCAAGCACACAGATTGTTCAGGAAAGCACAAATGACATTTCCTGTACAGCTGTAAGAGCATTGCAATTCTAGTGAATAATGGTACCATTTTAATCAGTCTTTTGGGGTGGATGAGGCTTCTTTTGGAATTTTTACTATTCCCTCTTTTTTCAGGTCTCCTGCATTATGCATCAATCCACCTTTGATAGATTGGGCAAGCATCCTGCCTCTCATGCTTCTGGTAATGCTGCTTTGAAGACCTATCAATAGGAAATGTGTGAGAATTGGCCGGAATTACTATTCCTTTCTCCTTTTTAGTGGGTAATAACTGTCCTTTCCTTGTGCATCTCAAACTGGCATTCGATAAACATTGGATAATCAGATTCATATATAAAAGCAGTCACTAATTAAAGAATGAAAAGTTAAAGAATGAAAAAAATTAAACGCACAATTTAGCCCACGGGAATAAGGAGAGCAGGCAGTTCAAATCAGTGCAAAGAATTGTCTCCCTGTTCCCACCAGCCGCCAAAAAGCATGGACTTTTTTAATCAGACAAGACTCAGGTGACCATTGGTCTGGTTTTAGTCCAGTCTTCAGCTGGTCTGTCCCCATTTGGTATTGGAGGTTTCTATGCCCGTGATTTTTATTGGGGTCACTAACAGTGCAAACAGTCGCTGTCCTGAACATCCTGTGTGGCTGTGACAAAGATAAACTATCACTCCTCATCCTTCTCAACCTGTCCTCAACTTTTGAGAATGTTGATCACACCATCCTCCACCAATGCCTCTCCACTGTCATCCAGCTGGAAGTGACTGCACCATTCTCATCTATCTAAACAAAGCCAGAGTATCACTTGCAATGGCTTCCCTTCCTGTTCCTGCACTGTTAGCTCTGGAGTTTTCCCAAAGATCCATCCTTGATCCCTTCTTTTTCTCATCCAAATGCTGCTCCTTATGACTTCAAGCAAAACACAGCATTAGTTTTCACATGTAAGCTGATGACACCCAGCTTTACTTCACCAGCATCTCTCTCAACTCCACCACTACTGCTAAATTATCAGGCTACTTGTCCAAAATCAAACACTAGATGAGCAGAAATTACCTCCAACTATCTACTGCAAAGGCCAAAACCATTGCACGGAATTTTCCCATCCCCTCTGCGGTGAGTTTCAAGGCCGGCAGGAGCGGAGAATCCAGCGGAAGCAAAAAAGTCGGAAACTCACCAGCGTAAAAACAGTTTGCAATTCTCCTCAACAAAAACAGAATTACCTGGAAAACTCAGCAGGTCTGGCAGCATCGGCGGAGAAGAAAAGAGTTGACGTTTCGAGTCCTCATGACCCTTCGACCGAATTCTCCTGATGGTGGGTTAATGACGGGTTGGTTATCCTGCCAACCAGCAGGGTGAATACCACTAACATTCATTAACATCTCATGAATGCTCATGAAAACAGCGGCTCACCAGAATTCGGCTCGCCTTCCAATCTTGCATCACACCAGCGGGAAATACATCGAAATTAAACCCGTTTGAAAATGAATGGCGTGTACAAGTCAGGACTTACCTTTAGGGCCTTGCTCAGCTTGCAAACATCCAATGAGAGGAAGATGATGGAGGCCTACAGCACACATGCATTGCATGGTGGGTGGAGCCTCAGCCACATGGCTACTCTGTAAAGCAGCCCGGAAAGTGGGAGGTCTACACGCTGCTGCTTCAACTTTGCTGATGCTTCGGACCATCTTCCAGATAGTTCAGGATGGGCTTGAGCGTTCTTCCCAGGACTTCGATATGGTGAAATGGAAAGCAGAAAGAGGTGCTGATGGGCGGTGAAGAAGGTGAGGCGGGAATGCCCAGGTCTGAACGGGGTGGGGTGCAGGGAGGATGTCCAGGTGTACATGCTCACAGGGAGGGGTTGGTGGCATCAACTTCTGTCTCATGGGGTGCAAACGCAGGGTGGGTTTGATAGGAGGGGATGGTTAAGGTGACAGAGGGCAGAGGGGACCTGTGGGGGGGGAGGGTGAGGATTTGATGGTGTTGAGTGAAGGGGCAATGAGGGTTTGGACATGGGGATAGACGCAGGCACATCAGGTGGGCAGGAGGAGGTCATGGAAGTCAATGAGAAGGAGGTGGGATGCTCTGGAAGGACGACAATATGCACATTCACCTGGACATCCTGCAAGGGGAAGGGTTCAGGCTGGAAGGTGACACTGGGGAGATCGAAGTGATAACAGGGGTGGGGGAGGAAAGGACATAGGTGATGGGGGAGCAGAAATGGTGGGGAGCTCATAAAGAAAGTCACAATTACCATAGTTCTCAAATCGAAAGTAAGTTGAGCCTTGTGTTGGATGGGCACAGGTGCTTCAAGGGAGTTGGGTCAGTGTGTGGACAGAGATGCAAGTCATCTCAGCCAGACAACAGAAAGGGAACCACAGCTGGCATTATAAGAATATGCTAGTTAGCAGTGAGATGAGTTTGATGGATGAAGGCTTCATGTGCACAGGGGAGTGCTTGCACGAGCATCTGCGAGGCCCTGCCACAGACTCTTCACCCGAGAGATGTAATCGTGTGTAGTAAACCTGCTTGTGGGGGTGGGTAGGGGGTACAGGAGTCACAAAGCCTTTAGAAGGATACTGAAAGAAAACAGTAAACAATATGCATGGAAGTGAATATATTTGCAGACATTCAATTAGTGTCAATCAGCGGAGCTGGTGGCATAGCAACATGGTCGCTGGAATAATAATCCAGAGACCCAGGGTAATGTTTGAATCCTACCACAGCAGATGATGAAATTTGAATTCAGTAAGAATACGGAATTAAAAGTCTAATGATGACCGTGAAACCATGTCAATTGTCGTAAAAACCCATCTGGTTCACTAATGTCCTTTAGGGAAGGAAAATTGCCGTCCTTACCTAGTCTGGCCTACATGTGACTCCAGGCCCACAGCAATGTGGTTGACTCTTAACTGCTCTATGGAATGGCCCAGCCTAGCAAGGCGCTCAGTTGTATCAATCCGCGAGTAAGTCTAAGAGGATGGAACCGGGGATCTACCTGGCATCAGCCTAGACACCAAAAACGACAATTGCAAACTCAGTCCTTTCGACCCTGCAAAGGCCTCTTTACTAACATCTGCCAAAATTGGGAGAGCTGCCTCAGATTAGTCAAGCAACAGTCTGACATATTCATACTCAAGGAAACGTACCTTACAGACAATGTCCCAGACACCACCGTCACCATGTCTGTGTATGTCCTGTCTCACCAGCAGGACAGACCCAGCAGAGGTGGTGGACCTCCTGCTGATTACCATACACCCCCCAGCTCAGCTGACGAATCAGTGCTCCTCCATATTGAACACCACTTGGAAGAAGCACTGAGGGTGGCAAGGGCACAGAATGTACTCCGGGTGGGGGGCTTCAATGTCCATCGCTAAGAGTGGCACGGTAGCACCACTGCAGACTGAGCTGGCTGAGTCCAAAAGGACATAGCTGCGAGACTGGGTCGGCGGCAGGTGGTGAGGGAACCAACAAGAAGGAAGAACATACTTGACCTCATCCTCACCAACCTGCCTGCCGCAGATGCATCTGTCCATGACATTTTCGATAGGATTGACCACCGCACAGTCCTTGTGGAGATGAAGTCCCATCCTCACACTGAGGATACCTTCCATCATGTTGTGTGGCACTACCACCATGCTAAATGGGATAGATTTTGAACAGATCTATCAACTCAAGACTGGACAACCATGAGGCTCTGTGGGCCATCAGCATCAGCAGAATTGTTCTCAATCACAATCTGTAGCCTCATGGTCCAACATATCCCCCAGTTTATCAGTACCATCAAGCCAGGAGGTCAAACCTGGTTGAATTAAAAGTGCAGAAGGGCATGCCAGGAGCAGCACCCGGCATACCTAAAATGAAGTGTCAAACTGGTGAAGTTATAACGGACTATTTACATGACAAGCACCATAAGCAGCAAGTGATAGACGGAGCTAAGCAATTCCACAAGCATCAGACCTGCCACATTCAGTCAAGAATGCTGGTGGAGAATTGAACAACTCACTAGAGAGGAGGCTCCACAAATGTCCCCATCCTCAATGATGGGGGAGCCCAGCACATCAGTGAAAAAGATAAGGCTGAAGTATTTGCAACAATCTCCGCACGGAAGTGCAGAGTGGATCATCCATCTCGGCCTCCTCTGGAGGTCTCCAGCATCACAGATGCCAGTTGCCAGCCAATTCAATTTATTCCATATGATATCAAGAAATGGTTGCAGGCACTGGACACTGGGCCCTGACAATATTCTGGCAATAGTACTGAACACTTGTGCTCCAGAAATTGCCATGCCTCTATCTAATCTGTTCCAATACAGCAAAACAAAGGCAAATATCCGGCAATGTGGAAAATTGCCCAGATATGTCCTGTACACAAAAAGCAGGACAAATCCAACCCAGTCAATTACTGCCCCATCAGTCTACTCTCCATCAATAGAAAAGCGATGGAAGTGGTCATCAATAATGATATCAAGCGACACTTGCTTAGTAATAACCCGCGCAGTGACGCTCGGTTTGGGTTCCGCCAGGGCCACTCAACTCCTGACCTCATTGCAGCATTGGTTCAAACATGGACAAAAGAGCTGAACTCTCGAAGTGAGGTGAGAGCGACTGCCCTTGACATTATGGCAGCATTTGACCAAGTGTGACATCAAGGAGCTCCAGCAAAACTGGAATCAGTGGGAGTCAGGGGGAAAACTCTTCGCTGATTGAAGTCATACCTAGCACAAAGGAAGATGGTTGCATTTGTTGGAGAGTAGCGTCCTAGGCCAAACCATCTTCAGCCACTTCATCAATGACCCTCCTTCCATCATAAGGTCAGAAGTGGGGATGTTTGCTGATGATTACACAATGTTCAGCACCATTCACAACTCCTCAAACACTGAAGCAGTCCATGTCCAAATGCATCAAGACCTTGACAATATCCAGACTTGGGCTACAAGTGGCAAATAACATTCACACCACACAAGTGCAAGGCAATGACCATCTCCAACAAGAGAGAATCTAACCATCGCCCCTTGACATTCAATGGCATCACCATTGCTGAATTCTCCACTATCAACATCATGGAGGTTACCATTGACCAGAACGAAACTTGGCAAGCCATATAAATTCTATGGCTACAAGAGCTGGTCAGGGGCTGGGAATCCTGCAGTGAGTAACTCACTTCCTGACTCCACAAAGACTGTCCACCATCTACAAGGCACAAGTCAGGAATGTGATGGAATACTCTCCACTTACCTAGATGAGTGCACCTGCAACAACTCAAGAAACTTGACACCATCTAGGACAAAGCAGTCCACTTGATTGGCACCACATCCACAAACATTCACTCCCTCCACCACCAACGCACAGTAGCAGCAGCGTGTACCAACTACCAGATGCACTGCAGGAAGTCACCAAAACAGCACCTTCCAAACCCATGACTACTACCATCTAGAGGGACAAGGGTAGCAGACACATAGGAACACCATCACCTGTAAGTTCCTCTCCAAGCCATTCACCATCCTGACATGGAAATATATCACCGTTCCTTTACTGTCACTGGGTCAACATCCTGGTACTCCCTCCCTAACAGCACTGTGGGTGTACCTACACCGCATGGTTCAAGAAATCAGCTCACCACCATCCTTTCAAGGGCAACTAGGGATGGGCAATAAGCTCTGGCCTAGCCAGCAATGCCCACATCCCATGAATGAATACAAAAAAAATTTGCCTTAACCCCTAACAAGCTGTGATCTAAATTTTTTGAATTTTTTAGGCCTGCCACTCTTTCTAGGTGCTGCCCTGACATCCAAAGCAGGGGTGGAGGCAGACTGCAGAGTTGTTTACCCTCTTGCCTTTGATGCAGTCGTCCTCTTTGAGGGCTTCAAACACTGCTGCATGATGTCCCCCCACCTCTTGCTGACTATCCACCATGAGTGTGAAGGCCACTTCCAGAGGCTTATCGACTGACTTGGACTGAGCAGGTGGCTGTTCTCCATCAGCTCTCTGAGTGCCGGAGACCTGGCCTGTTCCATCTTTCAACTGCTGCAGGGATGTGTCAGTGAAGTGTTCTCCAGAAAGTGAGCCTGAGCCTCATCTTGAGGTGTGGCCCACTGAGGTGTGTGCCTGTGCACTGCTGGAGGATGCGGGTGAGTGCTCTGATGGTTCTTCATCATCTTCCTCCTTGGACGTGGTCTTGGAGCTGGGAGTCCTGGTGGTGTCCCTTGTGGGCCTCGATCTACAGGTGCCTCTAAGTTAGAGCATGAGGAATATAAGACTGCATATCACTCACTGTGATTGTCGGAATGTGATGAACTCATGGAGGGGTGATCTGTTCTAGGTTGCTGAGACAATCCAATCTCCCCTTCCTCACAGGAGCAATCCCAGTCCTCCCCTGCGATCTGGGCTGCAGCTTCCTCGAACTCTGTAAGGTTAATGATATCAGCCTGTTGTGGGCAAGCTTTGTCTGTATGAAAGTACAAGAAGGGCATGCGATGAGAAAGGATGGAGCATAGGTTAGCAAAGATTCCTGGCCCTGTGTGGTGAGCCCTCCCCAGCACGACTGAGGATGTACGTTGCACAGCATGATCGATGGGTGGTGGTGATGTAAAAGGTTCCTTTAGCCTATCAGTGCCGATAAGTGTTCCCTGGTAATGGTTGTGTGAGATCCCTGAAGAGACTAGCGATTTGAGCACATGATGCTATGATGAGAGTTTGATATTAGATGGAGTCAAAGGATGACTTACCCTAGTGGAACGGATGAAATAATTCAACCACTTCCTGCAGCGGATAGGCGATGGCCTTCTAGGCCCAAGAGGTGAGGCTGGTGTGCTTCCTGGAACTGTTCCTGGGATAAAGAACACCCTTATGCACCCACAATCCTCTGATCAAGGCCTGGAAGGCGTTGTGTCTGAAGCAGGGTGTTGTCTTCTTGTTGTGCGTGGAAGACATCTGTAACAGTCTCCTGGAGACAGGTGGGCTGCAGAAAGTGAGATATATGTCTTCCACTGACATTTAAATATGGCATCGATTCTACCACTGACGGAGGGCGGATGAATCAGCTCTCAACCTGCCAGGTCATTCAGCCTGATATTCGTTTGTGCATAATTAATGAGCTTCCAAGTGTAGGATCGTGCATGAGTTCCCACCATTCCGGGCAGCCAAGATCACCTTCAACTGCACTTAGTCTCATAAATGGAAAATTCTGCCTACAATCTATGATCCCTGTTCCAAACCCTATTTCCTAGCTATTGACTCCACCCCTCTCCCTGGCAACAATCTGAGGTTGAACCACACTGTTCACAACCTTGGTGTCACATTTGACCCCATGGTGAGCTTCTGACTACATATCCATCCAATCATTAAGACTGCCTGATTCCCCCTCTGTAACATCACCAAACTCCACCCCTGCCTCGGCTCATCTGCTGCTGAAACCCTCATTCATGTCTTTGTTAACTTCACTACTGCTGGCCAACTTCAAGTTTATGAAGGATAGAATGGGTGAAGTCATCTAAAACTCTGCTCTCTATCTCCTTGCTCGCACCATTCACCCATCACCCCTGTGCTCGCTGACCTACAGTGGCTTCCAAATAAGTAATGCCTTGATATTAAAATTCTCATTCTTGTTTTCAAGTCCTTCCATGGCCTCGCCCCTCCCTATCTCTGTAATGTCCTCCTGCTCCACAACTATCTGAGTTATCTGCCCTCCTCTAATTCTGGCCTCTTGAACATCCCAATTTAATTGCTCCAGCAATGGGTAGTGTCTTTTAGCTGCCTAGGCCTTAAATTCTTGATTATCTTCCTTAAACCTCTCTGTCTGTCCATCCCTTCCCTCCTTTAAGACACTCATTAAAATTCTTTGAAAGCTTTTGGCCATTTGCCTTAACAGCACCTTATGTAGCTTGGTGTCAAATCTTGTTTTATAACAACCTGTGAAGCATCTTGGGGCATTTTATTACATTAATGATTCCAATGCAAGTTTTTAATGTTGCTGTACAAACCTAATAACAGCTGATAAACACTTATTTATGGTATCGGATAAACAAGATGATCATCACGGTATCCTGTTCCAATCGCAAGTATATACTGCAGGTATACTCAGGGTCACACTCATGTACAGCCAGCTGTTGGGCTCTACCTCACCACCACATCTCTCAACCCCTCCCCTGACTTTAACTTGTCAGATGGCTTGTCCAACATCCAGCAATGGATAAGCCGAAATTTGCTCCAATAAATATTGGAAAGACCAAAGCCATTGTCTTCAATCCCAGCATAAACACCATTCCCTGCCCACTGACTCCATCACTCTCACTGGCAACTGTCTAAGGCTGAAACAGACTGTTTGCAACTTGGTATCATATTCAATCCTCAGATGAGCTCCCAACCACATATCAGTACCGTCTTGAAGACTGTCTACTTCCACCTCCATGAACATCGCCTAACTCCACCCCTGCCTAAGCTCATCTGCTGCTGAAACCTTCATTATGTCATGGTTACCTCAAAACTTTACAATTCCAACACACTCCCACCCAGCCTCCTAGGGCCAGGGCACTAGGGATAACTCAAATAAAAACAGTAAATTCTGGAAATGCTCAGTGCATCAGACAGCATCTGAGGAGGGAAAAACAGAGTTAACGTTTCAGGTCTGCTTTTATTTCCGATATCCAACATCTGTGGCATTTTCTTTTTACTAGGGATAACTAACTCCCTTGGTCTTCTTTGAAATAGTGCCAAGGGATCTTTTACATGTACCTGAGAGAGCAGATGGGGCTTTGGGTTTAATGTCTCAACCGACAGACAGCACCTCTGACGGTGCACCACTCCCTCGTTAACATGCTCTTGGCCTAGATTTTTGTCCTCAATCCTGGAGCGGGTCTTGAACCCATAACATTCTAAGTCAGAGGTAAGAGTGCTACGAACTGAGTCACAGCTGACACTTTTGAGCTGCCGATGTAGCCTCCAAACACCCACTTCCACTGATGGTGTGGAGTTTGCTGGCTGACACACATTGGAACATTTCAGGATGGCTCAGGGACTGAGGGAGGGTGCTCAAGTTCTCTGATATGGCACTAGAGGTCCTGGTGGAAGAGGTCCAGAGGAGGACGAATGTCCTGTACCTGCAGAGGGAAAGAGTCTATCTCACCCTCCTTTCTCCTGCAGCTTTGCCTGGCCTCATGATCTCCTCCCACTTCTCCACCAGACTGAGGGGATCCTGAGCAAAATGCCCATGACCAAGCATTTGCTTTATCTGGGTAATTGTTCTAACATCTCCACTAAGAACAGCACAGCACTTATTCCCTTTAGGTGAAGTCCTCATAGAATTTCCAAAATAAATGGTGATAAACTGTTGGTAAAACCTTGATAAATTGTCCCAGAAAGTCTCCCAAAGAGTTTAAAAAGTCTTACTTACAACCCCAGCAGCAGGTGAACAGTAAAAGGTGAGTATGCCTTTAAGTAGTGTTTAGAATTCTTAGCAGCCGCTTATTTAATTCTGTTCAGCAGGTAGCTGTTTGGAGAGGTTGTTAAATGAAGCGCTAGCCTTCAAGATGCATGCAACCTCGTTAATGAGCATTAGCAGACAATTTAATTGTCAATCAGAACCTTCACTATCCTCCAGGTAACTGTTCTAAGTGCATGCGGGAACTCCTTTACCAAGCTGGTGCCTTGTGCTAAAGGTGGGTCCAATAATCTTGGAATGCAGGATTAGTTCCTTGTAAGAAACAGTAAACTTTATTTCAGGTTCCTGATGAAGCTACATGCTTGTTCCAAGACCAAGGTTAAAAGGCTCCACCCCTAAGATTCCCCGTGCTTAGGGCTGATTCATCTATACAGTCACATGATCCCCATAATAGTAAGAAATGGTTCAACTTACAATCATTACATTTCTCCCCCATTAATTTTGTTTTACCCTCTTAATTACAAAAACATCTTAACTTATATTATATACAATTATATATAGTTCATGCCATTATAAATTTAGTCTTTGAGTAGGATTTCAGATTCGGCTAGAGCAACGCAACTCTACAACTGGGGGTTCTTCTGTTAGATCAAATTGCACAGGCACTGCAGCATCAGGGGCATTTCTAGACAATGGCAGTTCAAAGTTATTTACTTCAACAGAGACATCCAGTATGTCTATTCTTTGTTGATCTGGCACCTCAGGGGTCAAAGTTTTGACTTCAATTTCAGGTGGATTAACTGCTTGTTGGAGGGTTTCTCAATTTCTGAGATTATCCAAGTGTTTTCTAACAATCCTGTTTTCCCTTTCGACTTCATAAGATAAAGATCCTGTTTCAGAGACCATTTTATCAGGGACCCATTTCAGTCCAATTGGATTGGAAAATTTAGTACCAAAACTCTCTCTCCCACACTAAACTCTTGACCTTTCCTGTGAACGCCATGATTCCCTTTCTAACCTCCCAGCTTTCTCTCCACCTTTCCCTCTAAATTAGGGAATACTAGACTGAATCCTGTACAAAGTCTGCGCTTCATTAGCAATTCTGAAGGTGTTAAATCAGTGGTCACATGAGGAGTTGTGCGATAGCTGAACAGAAATCTTGAAATTTGTGTTTCCAAGTTCCCTCTGATAGTTTCTTCATCCCTGTTTTAAAGGTTTGTACTGCTCTTTCTGCTAATCCATTGGACTAGGGCTGATATGGTGCTGTTCTGACACGTTTCATCCCATTTAAGTTCACAAATCTTTGGAATTCAGTGCTAGTGAAAGCCATACCATTATCTGACACAATAACTTCAGCTAAACAATGAACACTGAAACTCTGGCGCAGTTTTTCAATGGCTGCAGACAAAGTAGGCAATCTCACTTCAAATATGTCCACCAATTTGGAATATGCATCAATAATCACCAGAAATATGGTGAATAGACCTACATAGTCTATATGTAGTCCAACCCAGGGCCTACCAGGCCACTCCCATAGATGCAGTGGAGCTGAAACGGGCAACTTCTGCTGTTGCTGGTACTGGAAACAGTGTTTTGCCATTTTTCCTATATCACTCTCTATACCTGGCCACCAGATATAACTTTGTGCGAGCACCTTCATTTTCGAAATACCAGGATATGCACTATGAAGTTCTTCCAATAATGGTTCTCTTCCTTGCACAGGGATAATGACTCTTACTCCCCATAACAAGATATCACCTTGACAACTCAGTTCAGATCTATGTACAAAGAATGGTTTTAATTCTTCTGGGACTTGTGCATTTGGCCATCCTTGTAATACCTGTTCATGCACTCTTGCTAAAATTGGATCCCGATTTGTCCAATTCTTTACCTGTTTCGCACAGACTGGTGAGGAGTCCAGGAAATTCAACACAATTACTATGTCTTGAGGCACTGGGATATGTGTAATACTATCTGGCAAAGGGAGATGACTGAAGGTGTCTGCATTTGTTAAATGCACATCCGGACAGTGCATAAAATGTACTCGTATGCTGACAAAATTAAAGCCCATCTTTGAATTCTACCTGAGGCTATCAGTGGGATTGCTTTATCTTCACTAAACAATCCTAACAGTGCCTTGTGATCTGACAGTATGGTGAAGTGTTGACCATACAAATATTGATGGAATTTTTTTAATCCAAGTACGACAGATAAGCCTTCTTTTTCAAATTGTGAGTATCCTTCCTCAGCTGCGGACGGGGTTTTTGATACACATCCTATTGGCTTTTCAAATTTGATCTGTTTCTTCCTTTTGTGTTTGCCACAGAGTCTTGTCTCTTCCTTCATTTTGATTTCACGGTCGCCCAAATTTCTCTCTTGTGAAATCTTGGTTCAGTGCAGGGGTTGAGTTACCCATTCGCATTTTGGAAAGTTCCATGACTTTCCCTTCTAATGCCTCTTATGTCTCAATCAACTGATTCCTTGGTTCTTCTGTCTCTCTTTTATATCTTTTGGTTCCCTCTTGGAACATTGAACTTTGTTGTGTTTTTTCTTCCAACTGTTTCTTCAGTTGGTTCAGAGTGGCACTGCACTCGTTTAGCTTCTTTTGATGACTTTCCCTGGAACCAACTCTAACCTGAGGGTTTATTGCATCCTGTGAAGATCCTTTGGTTCTTCTACCTCATTCCAAAAGACACCATCAGATTCCCTTGTCAACTCAGGATTTCTTTTGTCCTGACCCTGAAACATTTCTGGCCAGTTTACCTTGATTTCTTTTAACCAACCATGGCCCAGAAGGCTCAGTCCTTCTTCTGTTACAACAATTTTTGGCAGCTCAACTGTCTGTTGTCTGTATGGTACAGGCATAGAGATGATGCCTTACACCTGTATGGCTTCTCTTATATATTTTTTTAACTGAGCAACGGTTTTCTCCAAACTCAATGGCTGGGTACTTTCGCTGAGATATCTAAAGATGGTTCTCCCACCACTGTGGCTGATGCTCCTGCACTTCAAGTCTATCTCAATGTCTGCAAGCAAATGGCGCTGAATGGAATTGTGGTTTATGCCACAAACCGAACAATCTCGCAGCATGTTGTTTAAAGTATCACCAAAGTCACAGTGTTACATTAACTGTGTTAACTGTGCAATATATGTTGTAATTGACTCAATGGGGGCCCTTCCTCGCAAGTTAAACTTGAATCTATGCATGATAACAGAGGGTTTAGGTTGAAAATGTCCTTTCACAAGGTCCACTAGCTCGGGAAAGGATCTGGAATTTGGCACATTCGGAGCCGTCATACGACAGATTAGTTATATGTTTTGCTCCTATAGACACTTAGGAGAATTGCCTTCTGTTTCTCCTCTGCCGCTTGTTTCGTTAGCTACAAAGTAGAAACCTAATTGCTCAATGTATTGACTCCAGACTTCGAGGGATGAATCATTCAGGTCAATTCTGCTAAAGTGAGGCATTGCTGGTGAGTATACTTCTTTTCTTTCTTCCCTTAAAATATTAGAATACTCACAGTCACGAGGCAAGGTGCTGCACGGGCGCTAGTTATCCTATTCGCCAATTAAATTAGCTTGGAGTGCTGGAAAAGATTCTTGTAAGAAACAGTAAACTTTACTTACAGACTCCAGATGAGGCTACATGCTTGTTCCCAGACCAAGGTTAAAAAGCTCCACCCTAAGATTCTCCACGCTTAGGGCTGATTCATCCACACAATCACATGATCCCCATAACAGTAAGGAATGGTTTAACTTACAATCATTACAGTGGGCTAAACCGGCATTGTAGATCAAGATCCCAATGTGGCCACCTTGGAGACTCTTTAGCGGCTAAAGTACCCTGGGAAAATTGCCCGAGTTGTTTAACATTGTATTATAGAATAAGTAAGGGGATTCAATGCCTGTGAAGCGGACATATTGTAATATAAATTGGGCACTAACTTGCAAAGGGTTATTGAACTAAGTGCTGAAGTTAATAGCATAAAATAATTAGAAGAATTCTGAATGGAATGTCAGCGACATTTGCAAAGAGCTCATGACATTGTGAGCCTTACCAAAAATACAGCAGGAGGATGGACTAATGCACATATAGTCATTACATCTGGCCTGCTACAACTTTACACTAGAAAATACTTACATTGCAAAGGGTTAAGAAAGATTATACATTTGCAAACAACAAACAAATGGGTTGTCCATGAAGCTTTGTCTAGATTTTGTGACACAAGAACATCTCAAGTGGTCATTTTTCTGTTGTTGAAGTTTTTGATCTATACTCTCTCACTGTGGTTACGCCTCTGCTATTTGATGCCCCTCAAATCTTGCCACTGCCATTAAAAGGCTGCTTGGGCAACAGAGCAGTAAATGAAGCCACAAGCATAAAGTGTTTGTCTGGACACAGCTTTGTGTGAGTAATGGTGCTTGATTATTACTTTTGCCTACCTTCCTTCGCTGTCTCCCCACCAACCACCCCCACCCCCCACTCCCCCTGCAATTCACATCTGCTTCCATTGATGATAATAGTGTTTTATGCATCAAATTTACATTTCAAAAAATGCCACATCACTGGTATTGATTAATTATTAATCATTCATCAGCCACTTCTGTAGATTTACTTCAACTTTGATTAGGCTGCACATCTCTAAAGGGCTTTAATCAAAATACTTTTCTACTGGGTTCCGCCCCCATACATATTGCCATTTGTAGTCGTACATTTTGTAAAATCTACCACAATAAGAAATGGCTAGGCATTGATCATTTTGATTTAGCGTTTGAACTTTAAAAAGCTGAATTCAAAAAAACAGGGTACTCACATCACAGGCTTGAGTGGCAATTCTTCTGAGCACATCCGCTGAGGTCTTACAAAGGTCCACATAAGAGCTTGCTACACCATTAAGGCAGCATCCATGAGTCCAAACCCATAGCTGTAATATAGTCCATAATAAACAGATTCAAATTCACCTTAAAAAAATCAGGACAAATTTAAATGTAGTAAAAGATTTAAAAGCATTTCTTTCTATAGACTCTACTGTTTAGCTGTGCTATTAACAAGAAAACGTAAAGATCTTTTGTAAGATGTTAACATGTTTGTTACTCTGAAGAGCTGTAACAAAGAAAACAGAACATGCTCTATGCTATTTTCGCACACTCAATGTAATGCAATAAGTATAAGTCAATACAAATTTCACAATACGTACCACTTCCGTGGTGTCAGCCTGAGATACGTAGCATCTTATTCACTCCCTCAGGCCCCCACACCCTCAAAAGAAGTCCTTAAAATCAGATTTTTACATTTTTTTAAATTGTGATGCGTTAAGAGCATTACAACAGGCCAAAAGCATGGTTATGAAGAATGGAAGAAAACACAAGGTAAGTTAAAAACACAGTGGTGTGACGCCTAAGGTTGAATTTTGAAATCTTGCAGATTGCTGGTAGTAAAAACGTATTTGCCATTTTTTTTTGTGTTTGTGCTGTAACACAAGAAAACAATTCCAGAGAGACAAGTTACCAAGTTGGAAAAGAAAAATTAGATTGGAAAACCTGTGGGCAAAGGTTTCTTTTTCCTCAAAACATTCTCGTTTCATTTATTCAGCCCACGTAATGTGATATAATTTTCTTGATATTTGATGAAGTGATGGATGAACTAAATGCAAAGAGAATTTTAAATTCCAGACGGGGGTGTAACTAATAATAAAATAAATATAGCATCCAAGAGTAAGTGGTGTTTAAGTAATGACATCATACTATTTAATAAGCACAGCAAATTCAAAGGTAGAATAATTATGCTATCATTTTAGCAAGAAATATGTACATAAGTAAAATCTATTGTGAGTTTATTAATATATTCATTTTATTTATACTAAAGACTGTTCTGTAAAAAAGCATTTGTCCAGTTGGTTTGTTTGTTTATTTATTATTTGGCAATGGAAATTTTGTTGCTGGAGCACAAAGGCCTGTTACTGTCATTCACCTCTAGTGAGTTCAGGAAGAGCTGAAGGTCTTTACTCACTGTTAGCTGTTAACAGTGCTTGGATTGAATGCTGGCAGAGTCTGGTACCAATTGTTACAGCACAAAAATAGTCTTTTGTTTGGCGTTTTTCCAGCAATCTCATTTTAATACGATTAAAGGATCATTAAACAAATGGGATTAAAAGAAAGGAAAACCAAGATGATTGAATTGACAACTGAATTAAACTAGGCTAAATCTAAACCACAATATGGATTCTATACATGGAAAAGACTATACAGCTACTTGACTTGTACAGAGAGGATAATGACAAGGGCTGACAAGTGGCAAATAGCATTCGTGCCACACAAGTGCCAAGCAATGACCATCTCTAACAAGAGAGAATCTAACCATCTCCCCTTGATATTCAATGGCATTACCATCACTGAATCTCCCACTATCAACATCCTGGAGGTTACCATTGACCAGAAATTGAACTGGACTAGCCATATAAATACAATGACTACAAGAGCAGGTCAGAGGCTAGGAATCCTGCAATGAGTAACCCACCTCCTGACTCCCCAAAGCCTGTCCACCATCTACAAAGCACAAGTCAGGAGTGTGATGAAATACTCTGCACTTGCTTGGATGAGTGCAGATCCCACAACATTCAAGAAGCTTGACACCATCCAGGACAAAGCAGCCCGCTTGATTGGCACCACATCTACAAAACATTCACTCCCTCCGCCACCAACTCACAGTAGTAGCAGTGTGCACCATCGACAAGAAGAATTCACCAAGGCTCCTTAGACAGCACCTTCCAAACCCACAACCACTATCATCTAGGAGGACAAGGGCAGCAGATAGATGGGGACACGACCACCTGGAAGTTTCCCTCCAAGTCACTCACAATCCTGATTTGGAAATATATTGCCGTTCCCTCACTGTTGTTGGGTCAAAATCCTGGAACTCCCTTCCTAACAGCAATGTGGGTGTACCGATACCACATAGACTGCAGCAGTTCAAGAAGGAAGCTCACTACCACCTTCTCAAGGGCACCTAGGGATAGGCAATATATACTGATACTGGCCCAGCCAGTGAAGCCCACATCCCATGAATGAATTTTTAAAAAATTTCCCTAGAGAAGCCAGAGTCACATTTTATAAGAGCCTGTTTTTTTTATAAGAGTAATGCCCCTATGTTCAGTATGACAGGAGCTATTTTGGGTCCAAATTGGCATCTGCACCATATGACAATACTTCTGATGCAGACTGCACTGAATATTATTTTGGGTAGCTCATTAGCATGGATGCCAAAAGTATGCCGATGGGTAAAAGGTGCCATCAGCCAGTAATTAATACTGATTTGACACCAGTGATGCCATTTGCAACCTGAAAGCTAATGAGAGCTTGGCCTAAATAGCCAAGTGGTTATGGTACTGGGTTTGTAACCCCAAGATCGAAGAGTTCAAATCTCACAATGGCAAACTATGAAACAATGTAATTTCATCTGAAACAGATGGAAATGGGTTTGTACTTGAAAGAGTTACACACTCTGTGCTTGGCCTAAATAGCCAAGTGGTTATGGTACTGGGTTTGTAACCCCAAGATCAAGAGTTCAAATCTCACAATGGCAAACTATGAAACAATGTAACTTCATCTGAAACAGATGGAAATGGGTTTGTACTCAAAAGAGCTGAAAGCTAATGACTTCTCTTAACCTTGCACAGCTGAACACAAGTTGAGTGGCAGAAACATCCCCACCACCAATGCATTTCAAAAAGATCATCAGTCACTTTCAGGTTAGTTAGAGAATGAATCATAGAATGATTACAGCAAAGAAGCAGATCAATCAGCCCATCGTGTCTGTGCTGGCCCTCTGAAGGAGAAATTCACCTAGCGCCTTTTCCTGTAGCTCTGAAAATTTGTCCTTTTCAGATAATGATCCAATTCTCTTTTGAAAGCCTCAATTGACCCTGCATTCTTAGGCAGTGCATTCTAGATCCTAACTACACACATGAAAAGGTTTGTACTCATGTCGCCATTGCTTCTTTTGCCAATTACCTTAAATCTGTGCCCTCTGTTTTCAGCAATGAAAAGGGTTTCTCTCTATCTACTCTGCCCAGACTCCTCAAGATTTTGGCTAGCGCTATCAAATCGCCTTTCAACTTTCTCCAGTGAGAATAGTCCCAATTTCTCCAGTCTTTTTATATAACTGAAGTTCCTCGTCCCTGCAACATTGTTGTGAATCTTTTCTGCATCCTCTCTAATGCCTTCGCAACCTTCCTAAACTGTGGTGCCCTGTTCCAGTTGAGGCTAAACCAAGGTTTTATATATGTTTAACATAACTTCCTTGCCTTTGTACTCTATGCCCCTATTGCTCAGGATGCTATATGATTTATTAACCCCTCTTTCACCTGGCCTGCCTTCTTCAATGATTAATACACATATATACCCAGGCCCTTCTGCTCTTGCATTCCCTTTCGAATTGTACCCTTTATTTTACATTGTCTCTCTACATTCTTCCTAACAAAATGAAATACTTCACACTTCTCTGCATTAAATTTCATCTGCCATTTGTCCATCCATTCCAACCTGCCTATATTCTTTTTAAGTTCTACACTATCCTCATGGTTCACAACACTTCCAAGTTTCATACATCCTCAAATTTTGAAAATGAGCCCTGTATATCATGGTCTAGCTCATTAATAAGTATTAGAAAGAGCCATGGTCCTAACACTGATCCCTGAGGATCTCCGAAACCTTCCTCCAGCCTGAAAAACAGCCGTTCACCATTACTCTTCATTTCCTGTCACTCAGCCAATTTTATATCCATGCTGTCACTGCCCCTTTTATTCCAGGAACTCTAACTTTGCTCACAAGTCTGTTATGTGATGCTTTATCAAATGTCTTTAGGAAGTCCATGTACACCACATCAACAGCATTGACCTCAACAACCTTTTCTGTTACCTCATCAAAAACTCAAGCAAGTTAGTTAACATAATTTTCCATTAAGAAATCCCTGCCAGCTTTCACTAATTAATTTGTATTTGTCCATGTGACTATTCATTTTGTCCCGATTTATCATCTCTAAAAGCTTCTTCACCACTGAAGTTAAACTGACGTTGTTGGGCTTATCTTTATGCCCTTTTTTAAACAAGGGTGCAACACTCGCAATTCTCTGGAGAATTGCAGTCCTCTGGCCCCAACCCTGAGTCTAAGGAAGATTGGAAAATTATAGTCAGTGCCTCTGCAATTGCCACTCTCAATTCCTTCAGTTTCCTTGTTAGCATCTCAGCCATTCCTGGTGTTTTATCAAATTTAAGTACAGACCTCCTTCGTATCAACTTTAAACACTTCCAGTGTCTGAACTAACTGCTGTTTCACCATGACCCAGACAGAATCTTCTTAATTGGTAAAGACAAATGCAAAATATTCATTTTAAACTTCAGCAATGCCCCTGCCTCCATATGTAAATCCCTTTTGTCATAAATGCTTTAATCACAAAAAATGGTTCATCTTCTAGGACTAAGAATATTCTGGAAAAATTTGTGCTTTTCAAAGGCACTGTCCCTAAAAGGGTTAATGCAAGGCCTCTGGTTGCAGCTTTTCCTGGAAAAGACGATCTTTTACAAAAGGTATTAAGCAGTTTTAAAGAAGCTAGCGACCTCTTGACCCAAGTGGGCTTTTACAAAAAGCACATATGGTGGATTATGGCTTTGGGAAATCAAAAAGGCCTGAAAACTGTGTTTAAAAGCTGGTAGGCTGTTTTTGCTTTGAAGGGAAACAAGAAGAATCAACTGCCTGGGTAAAGAGCTCTTGAAGCTCCAGGCCCAGTCCAAAGCAAAAAGTGAAAGGAAGTTGCTCTGAAGTTGCTCTATGTTCTGAAATTGACCGACTGCAAGTTTTCCTCAAAGCCTGCCTGAAAAGTAGTGCACGTGTCATCAATTGTTTCCCAGACCGGTGCTGAGAGACTGGCCAGATAACCCGGACGCCTTTTCAAGGACTCCACCATCTATCCTTTTCCATTAAACCATAGTTTTTAGTTTCTTTTTTGGTGTGTATGCGCGTGAGTTAGGGTACTTAGAATGAGTAATTATTATACTTCAGTATTTCATATTATATGTTAACAGGCTTTGCTTTTCTACTTGACAAGTCCAGTTTTATAATAAACTAATAATTTAGCTGCTTAATGAATAAACCTGGACATTGAGTGGGCATTCTGAGACTAGGTAAAGCACATCTTTGGCTGTCCAGCTAGCTGGAAAAATCATTTAAATATATGTTGTGACCTGTGTGGCGAGAAGGCGGGAGAATGGGGTTGAGAAACGTATCAGCCATGATTGAATGGTGGAGCAGACTAGATGGGCCGAATGGCCTATTTTCTGCTCCTATGTCTTATGGTCTTATGGTGTGCAGTGGAACTAGAGAAAGGCAGTGCCCCCCTCCCATCCCAGTCATAATGACTTTCTGACCCTTAATCGGCTCCACTCCTCCTCTTACCACCCTTTTACTTTTTAAATACCTATAAGAGACTTTTGGAATCCCTTTTAGCTTGCTGTCAATCTCTTTTCATACTGTCTCTTTGCTTCTCTTTGTTTTTTCAATTCCCCACTGAATTTTCTAAATTTAGCCTGATTTTCAATTGTACTATCCACGTGATATCTGTCATAAGCACATTTTTTCTGCTTCATGTTAATCTTTATCTCTTTCGTCAGCCAGGGAGCTCTGACAGCACCCTCCAAATCCACAACCACTACCATTAGAAGGACAAGGACAGCAGATACATGGGAACACTACCACCTGGAAGTTCCCCTCTAAGCCACTCACCATCCCGACTTGGAAATATATTGCTGTTCCTTCACTGTTGCTGGGCCAAAATCCTGGAACTGAAACTTGTGACTCCTCAGATGCTGAAGTGGTCTATGTCCATATAAAGCAAGACCTGGGCTATATTCAGGCTTGGGCTGATAAATGGCAAGTAAGATTCATGCCACACAAGTGTCAGCAATGACCATCTTCAACTAGAGAGAATCTAACCATCTCCCCTTGACATTCAGTGGTATTACCATCACTGAATCCCCTATTATCAACATCTTGGGGGCTACCGTTGACCAGAAAATAAACTGACTAGCCATATAAATACTGTGGCTACAGAGGTTTGGAATTCCTTGGAGAGTAACTCACTCCTGTCTCCCCAAAGCCTGTCCACCATCTACAAGGCACAAGTCAGGAGTATAATGGAATACTCCCACTTGCCTGGATGAGTGCAGCTCCAATAACACTCCAGAAACTCAACACCAACCAGGACAAGGCATCCACCATTTTCAACATTCACTCCCTCCACCACCAATGCACAGTGGCAGCAGTCAGTACCATCTTCAAGAGGCACTGCAGCAACTCAACAAGACCCCTTTGCTGGCCCCTTCCAAACCCGTGACCTGTACTACCTAGAAGGACAAGGGCTGCAGATAGATATATGTGGATATATCTACACCACATGGACCACAGTGGTTCAAGAAGGCAGCTCACTAGCACCTTCTCAAGGGTAAAGAAGGATGGACAATAAATGCTGGCCTAGCCAACGACACCCACATCCCATGAATGAATAATTTTTTTAAAATACACCGTAGCAACTCACTAAGGCTCCTTCGACAGCTCCTTCCTACCCTGAGATTTCTACCACTTATAAGTACAGGGACAGCAGATAGGAGGGAACACCACCACCTGCAAGTTCTCCTCCAAGCCACTCACCATCCTAACTTGGAAATATATCGCTGTTCCTTCACTGTCGCTGGGTGAAAATCCTCGAACTCCCTTCCCAATAACACTGTAGCTGTACCTACACCACATGGATTGCAGCGGTTGAAAAAGGCGGCTCCCCACCACCTTCTCAAGGGCAATTAGTGGTGGGCAATAAATGTTGGCCTAGCCAGCGAAGCCCACATCTTGTGAAAGAATAAAAAAAATTAACTGGGATAATAAAGTTCCCCCATCATAACTACTCTATAATTCTTGCACCTCTGTAATTTTGTTGCAAATTTGTTTCCCTACATCCTTCCCACTAGTTGGTGGCCTATAGGCTACACCAAACAATGTAATTGCACCTTTTTATTTCTTTAGCTCTCGCCAAATAGATTTTGTTCTTGACCCCTATGGGACATCCTCTCTCTCCAACACTGCAATATTCTCCTTAATCAATATTCCTATCCCTCCTCCTATCCTTTTTTTCCTATCTTTCCTGAATCTCTTGTATCCAGGAATATTTAATGCCCTGTTGTGCCCTTCTTTGAGCCAGGTCTCTGTTGCTGCCACAACATCATGGCCTGAATTTCATCCTGTCGGGCGCGTACGTTTGGCATACCCGGAAGTGGATGTGGAACCTGCTCCCAAGCGGCATTGCATTAGGAACAGTTATGGCCCGCCCAGCATGGAACACGTTCTTTGAGAGGGCTTCCGGTCCGGGAGGGGGTGGAAGCTTGTTGGGCTCTGGGTCCAAAAGTCAGCAGCTCCCTGACAGCTGCCAGAAATTGGGGAGGAGCCTCAGGGACCCTCAGAAGAAATTTAGTCATTTTGTAATGGCCTCATGTTCACCATCCTCCCCATGGAGACCTCCATGCATGCACATGTGAGCACCACTTCATCAGACAGCAGGCGAATGCACTCCTCCAACTCACATGCCACTCTGTTGAGAGCTTCCAACAGCTCTGCATGATGTTCCCACACCTTCTGCTGACCCTCCAGGATGAGTTGGAAGGTCGAATCCAGAGGTTTGTCATCTGACTCAGACCTCACAGAAGCCTGGTTCCCCAACAGTCCTCCAAGTGTCTGGGAGCTCACACGAACCCGCCTCTTCCTGCTGTGGACATGAGCCTGTGCAGTGACCACCAGATTGTGAACCCGAGCCTGCTCTAGATCTAGGTCCCGCCGAGATGTGTGTCTCCCTGCTGGTGGAGGGTGTGGGTAAGCACTGTAAAAGGTCTTCCAGGCTGCTTATTTCCAGAAAGTTGTCCTCTTGGCTGGAGGTGAGGGCATGGATGGAGCTGAGGGACTGGCTAGCTGAGGGTGTCGGTTGCTTGGCAGACCTTCCTGTGAACCAAAGTAGAGGTAAGTAGTGCATGGCAGCAGAGGCAAAAGCAGGAGAGAGAGCACTCACAGTTGCATTGAGAGAGGGATGATCTGGTGCAGGACCCTCAAGAAGGTGTTCGCCGCTAACCTCAACATCACTGCAAGCACGGTTCTTGTCCTCACCAATCAGCATGATGGCATGCTCCCTCAATGTGAGTGAGGCACCTAATGTGGGCCACTCTACCACCAGTCTGGGACCTCGTCTTGCTTATGTGAGCAGGCTTCTCTTGCATCAAATCAGAGGGGGAAGTTATGAGCAGGACACATGGCATGGCGTGGAATGTGTGTGTGGTGAGCAGAGCCATGGACAAGATGAGGACGCGAGCTTGAGAGGATAGGAGCCTGATGGAGATGTGAGGGTGTGTGTGAGAGTTAGTAGTGTTGTCCCTTGAGGTGTGAGATCCCTGTGGATGTGTGATGGGTTTGTGAGTGGGTGAGTTGAGAGTGATGAGAAGAGTGAGTTACCCTGGTGGAACAGATGAAACCATTTATCCTTTTTCAGCACTGAGTGGCTGTCCTCTTTTGCAGGGCATTGGCGCTGACCGTGCTGGATTGGTGATGTTGCTGCCCATCCTGTGGCCAGCGCAGGGGTACAGGACATCAAGGCGGGCCTCCAAGGCATTCAAAAGATGCTCGAGGGACGCGTGACTGAAGCGGGGGGCTGCAGTTTCTTGCATTTCTGGGCCACCCTGTCTTCCATGCAGCAGTCCTGGGCTGGAAGCACTGAGAGGTGTACGCACCTCTACACTTTAAATGGCACCTGGCATGATGAAGAGGCGAGGTGATGGCATGGTGGGCGGATGACAGCCAGCTGACATGGAAATGGTGTTTCCTGGGAATGCATAATTAATACAGCAGGTTTGGGATGATACGGCGTGAAAAGCCGCCATTGTGGCCAGCAGGTAAAACGCCGTTTTACCCGACCACTACCGCAGTTAGTGCAAATCTGGGACGATCCTGCCCCAGGTGTCCCGATCGATCAGGAAGAGCATTGCAATATCCATCAGAGTGTCTGCCGCTTATAGTCTTTGTATGCTGCGCTCTGCACCATCTGGTCTGGCAAGGGGGGACCACTGGAGGATGAGGATAGAGAGGCAGCTCTGCAGGCCATAGAGCATGGCTCAAGTGATGGATCTGATGTGGACCCCAGGGAAGCACAGGGTGAGGACATGGAGGCAGACTTGAGGAAGCTTCAGGGACACCAGGGTGGCCTTGCTTCTCCACACGTTCAGCTAGGCTGCCGAGGCATCGCTTCTAGCTCATGCCAAGAGCACCGCCTTCTTACCATACATTCGTGACAAGCCAAACCTATGACCCCAAAGTCAATTCACAACCTCGGTAATAAAGTTTCCGTGCCCTGCTGTCTATCATAAGCTGCTGCCGTGTCCTGCACCTATGAAAAAATCAAGCATTCTCAGGTCATTATAAAAAAAACAATATTTATCTCCTCTTGAGAATCACAAAAACGGAAAATAACATAATGTGCCCATAACATTCACAGCAAAAAGAAAACATAACGCTGATGAAACGAAATAATCTTAGCAGTGAAAACCCCCTCTTGTGCTCATGGTGCCTTAAACTTAAGTTTACGAGTGCTGTGTCTTGGTGCACCCCTCCCCTCCCCCACTTTCACTGGCTGTGGCATTGGAGGCTGAACTCCATCATGGGAGATATGGATGAGTTCCTGCAGTGACGACACTAAAGGAAATAGGGCACCTTGACGTCCCTCTGGGTCGGGGCCCCCAGGCACCTGGAGGGAGGAGGAGCGGCAGCTGGATATCCCTGGGTCATCCACTCAGGAATCTCAGAAGCTGTCCTCTCCCTCTGAGTCACCTTTGCCTGTGAGCCCCTCAACCTTGTCCTGTCACTGCAGAGGGAACAGCTGGCCAACAAATGATTCTGGAGGGAGAAGTGTGTGTGTGGCAGGGCCTTTCGGAGCCTTGTGCATGCATTCTCCCACACACGCGGATCCTTCGCATATCATACTCACCTCAATGTCCTGAACATTTTTAATCCTGCCTGCTGGAGTTCGCTTTCAGGTATCCATCTGAGTTGATCTGCATCTCCACTTATCCAATGATCACACTCCCATGCAGCCCCTGATCTTGCCCACCACAACTCTCATTTCACTTTTAATTTAGACAACATGGTTTAGATTCGTTTGTTCGTCAGCTCCTCTGTCTTTTCCCCTCCCCCTCTCACCCATTTCCTTTCCCCAATCACTGTTGGCCCCCCGGCATCACCTTCCACCTCCCCTCCGTGACCTATCAGCCACAACCCTTTTCCTTTGGGGATGTCCAGGGGAATGTGCACGTTCCAATTCTTCCTGAAATCCAAACCCCATCCACATTGACCTCCCCGACCTCCTCCTTCCCACTCCCATGGTCTGTGTCTGCTTCCAAGCCCCCACCAACCACTTTTACCGTCCCTTCTATCGCTACCGTCGAACCCTCACACTCCCCCACCCCGTGCCTCACTCTGCCTTCAGTCATTCTCACCCTTCCCCCATACCACACCCACCTTCAGTTCGCTCCCCAGGAGGCAGTCATGGACTCATCAGAGCACTCCCTTGCACATTCACCTGGAAATCCCCCCTTTGGAGCTCCTCCCCCCCTCGGAAGCCCTTCACCCCTTGGAACCCATTGCCCCACCTCAGACCCCCCCCTTTCATGATCCTCCCCTATCCTACATGCCACCCCCACTTAGTCTTTCCCCCTTCCTGACACCTTCGTGGCAGAGCCATGATCATGAGAATCCACCCAACATACAATGGATGTTCCTCCGGGGTCCTGTTGCTGTTGGGCTCCAGCGTCTTCTGCTCCTCAAATGCCTGTGATGTGAGCAAGGCCCTGGTGGTAAATCCCGACTTCTGCATGCCACGCTTGTCAAGGCGGCTTCTGCACCAGCGTGCAAATCACACTGACATGGATGGACAATCCAGCAGCGGGGCGTGAGTCCGACGGGCTGGCCTTATAATGATATGTGAATGTTTTACAATGAGGCTCCCGATGTCTGATGGTGGGAAACGCGGCCTGAGTGGATGATTGCAAACTGGTTTCATGACATTGTGAAATCAGTTTTGGCCTTCTCTGCTCACGCCACCGAGCACGCCCGATGCCAGCAGTCATAGATGATTCCACCCCTGAATCTCATCTTCAGCAACCCAATGGTCCACTCAATAACCACCCTTGAGGGAGGCTTAACTCTTATTGTGTCTCTCCTCTGCTTCTGCCTTTGAGTGCTGAAGTGGTGTCATGAGCCACTCAGTCAGACATCCAACAGAGCTCGAGTGACAAACAGCCTTGGCACCTGGAAGTGTCACAGGATGTATACATCATGGCAGCTGCCAGGGTACCTTGCACAGACTTGCAGAATCTGAGTCTTAAGATCGCAGACCATCTGGACTGTTCATAGAGTGGGAGCCCTTTCTGTTCACGAAGGCACCCGGCTCACCAACTGGTGTCACATGAGTACAGTTGATCGTACCCTGCTTCTGGCTCACTCAGCCTGGCCAGCTTCATCTGTCTGAAAATGAACGAATGTCATGACCCATCTGAACAGTGCGTCAGTGACCAGCTTGTGGACAGCTGATTGGGATTGCTGATTGGGACACACCACATAGTTCCCCCACTGACCTCTGGAAAGAACCGTAGGCATAGAAGTTGAGGGCTACTGTGACCTTCAGAGCCACTGGCACAGGATGCCCACATACATAGTTGGAGGCCATCTCCAGCCCTATCATCTGATATATGGAGGTGACAGTCTCCCTAGGGAAGCCTCCTTTGGCACTGGACCTCAGACATGTCCAGGTAGCTGGAGAACTCTCTGTAAACTCTGGCTGCAGGATGGTAGCATCTTCTGTGGACTCTTCTGCCTTGCATTCCCTGCTGCCCCTGCATCCCTTGTGCCTGCACCACTTCTCCCATCCCTGAGATGATGCTCAGGTACACCTGGCCTCCTCTCCCTTCCAGCCCTCTCTTCCGCTTTTGAGGAGGTCCCACCAGCGGAATATACAATCCACATTCACTGAGATACAGAAGGCACTGTCTCGTGCCCTGGAAGGGTGAACTCTGCAGAAATCCTCCAAGAAAGCTGGAAAAACAATTAAGTCCTCAAAAACATTTCTCCTAAAAATGCAAAGAATGTAGCAAAAATCACAGAGAAAGCTCTCAAATCTCAGAAACAAACCAACAGCAAACTCCCATCTATATTCCTAACTACTTACATGGCCAATGCTCCGGACCCCTTTTATCCTGTCCTTGAATGAGAAATGCTTCAAAACGGAATGGCCTCCTGCCCATGTTGCCCATGCACCAACCATAAAATCATAGAAACAATGTTAAATTCTACACAATAGGTTTAATGGCCCCTTTAATTATGGGCTGGCACACCTTAGCTCCCGTTCACACCCACCGACTGTAATATTGCTCGAATGTGCGATGACGTCGGGATGCATGCCCAACATCTTCTTGCGCAAGTTCACACGTGTTCAGGTCGGGTGCGCACCCGCAAGAGCAATGTAAAATTCTGGCCCATATTTTCATGTGGCTATCTGCATCTGTGACTCACCAAGCTTATTCACAACACTCTGCGCATTCACTTACATGCACAGTAATTCTAATTTAGCCTTTATTACATTTCCTCTTGTGCTGAACGCATCTATTTCCTACTCTGTGGATATCTGTCTCTCCCAGTTTGCTGTCCACCCTGCTATTCCTCTCTAGTATTACCTCCTGGTTCTCAATAACACTAGCAAACTGCCCCACTAGGAAATTGGCCCAGTTCTGTTTAGGTGCAACCAGCCCTGCCTTTACACCTCCCCCAGAACTGGTCCCAATGGTCCAAAAATCTGAAGCCTCCCCCCCAGTACCATCTTTCCAGCCACAACTTCATCTGCTTTATCCTCCTATTTCTATACTTACTGCACATGGTGCCAGGAGGAACCTGGTGATTATTACATTTGTAGTCTTGCTTGTTAATTTGCTCCCTAGCTCCCTAAACTCTGACTGCAGGACCACTTCCCTCTTTCTTCCTATGTCGTTGGTGTTGATGTTGGACCACGACTGCTGGCTGTTCACCCTCCTCCCTAAGGGTGTTCTGCAGCCATTCAGTGACATAGTTGACCCTGGCACCAGGGAGGCTACATGCCATCCTGGAATTATGTCTGCAGTTGCAAAGACACCTGTCTGTACCACTCTCAGGATTGCTCTTCCAGTCATCGTTGTGCCCTCCTATGCAGCTGTACCAGCTTTGTGCCAAGGATTTGTCTCTGGTTGCACTCCCCTGACGAACCATCATACTGGTTAGAGAGTTGTTTTTTTTTATTATTTGCTCCTGGGATGTGTGCATCACTGCATTTATTGCCCATTCCTAATTGCCCTTGAGAACGTGGTGGTGCCATTTCAGGGGGCATTTTTAAGACTCAAGCACATTGCTATTGGTCTGGAGCCACATGTAAGCCAGACCAGGTAAGGACCGCAGATTTCCTTCCCTAAGGGACATTTGTGAACCAGATGGGTTTTTACGACAATCAACAAGGTTTCATGGTCATCATTAGACTTTTCATTCCAGATTTTTTTCAAAATTCAAACTCCACCATCTGACGTGGCAGGATTTGAACTCAGGTCCCCAGAGTATTACCCTGGTCTCTGGATTACTGGTCCAGTGACAATACCACTACATCACCACCTCTCCCCTCACGGGGTGCTATTTCTTCTTGTCTGCCTGGTGGTCACCTGTTCCCTCTCTCTCTGCATACTCCTAAGCCATGGGATGACCACACCTATAAATGTGCTTTCCACAAAGCTCTCAACCTTGCGGATATACTGCAGTAATGCCAGCTGCTGCTCAAGCTCCAAAACCCAGAGCCTGAGCTGTTGTAGCTGGCAACTCTTCATGTACATATGGTCGTCCGGTACACAGCAAATGACCTGGAGTTCCCACATGGAAGAAGGTGTGCACCCCAAGAATCCAAGCCACCCTGCCATTCCTCTATTTTTAGATAATAAAACTTACTCCTTAAAAAGGCTCAGCAACTACTCACTTTTCTTATTCTGTTGTCACTTAAGCATAGGGAGGTTAATTGAAATGCTTTATTTAACCTTTATTATTTAAAAAATGATTTTTTAAATTTCCCAACTCCTTGTAATAAACTCCTAATTTTGGAGAAAGGGAAGAAAAGCTACAATACTTACCAGCCAATTAACTCATTGCCTTGCTGTGAAATCACAGTTTGTTTTTTGTTCTCTCTGATTGATTTCTGTTAGCTGTTGCTAAGCTGTTAGAAGAGTTTGGTAGTATATAATGCCACTTGATGTTTCTGAAGTCTACAAGGAATGGTGTAGCTCGTGGTGAAGGTCTTCAAACATTCTGGTCAGGTCACTTGCTCCCAGTCATGGGCGCAGTTGTTTCTATTCCTTCAGCTCTGAAGCATGACAGGGAAAATAACTAGAGGTGACACCAAGGAAGACAAGCTGCTCGAAGTGAGAAGAGGAAGAAAGGGAGAAGGAGGCCAAATCCAGGTAGGATCTTCAGGGAGCAATTCTCTGGCTTTAACCTAAGCAAAGAAAAGACAGTGTGATATTCTTGCTTCATGAAGAGGGTGCTCACTGAAATCTCACATTTGTTGGAGGTACAACCTCAGAGCAGGGCAAGGATACATTGCCAGAGGCGATCAATGTGTCCATGGCCACAACTTCTTTCTGTTGGGATCCTTCCAGGTTGGAACAGATAACATTTCCTACACCTCACAATTTGCCACCCATTGCTGTATAAGGGAGGTCATTGATGCTCTGTATGCAAAGATGAGGAATACACAGCATTCTCCTTTTCCAAAGATTGGCAGGTGAAACAAACAATCAGCTTCCCCATGGTGCAAGGTGCCTTTGGCTGCGCACACGTTGCTTTGCTGAGTTTCCATTGCAGCAATCAGACATTGCGTAGCTTCTGCTTATGCTGCAATGGAAGCTGAGACATTGGCCATCAGACATGCATCATGGTTGGGTTCACAAGTGTGCTGCTGCACTTGACCATCGCTTCTACACAGGAAATAATGAACGCCATCTCTTCGTAAAGTACTGTGCAATGTTGGTACCAGACTCCTCCATGCTCCTTGACAGTAACAGCAGGCTTTCTGGTAGGCCCACCAATGTGTTCATACCCATCAGCTTTTGCTATACACCACCCCACTGAAGTCCTTCCATTGATTCCTCTGCAACAAAACATGTGCTTGGCCTCCTGTGAGCTTGTATCTACATTATCCTTTCCTCCTCCCTTGCCTGAAGGCAACTTGTGCCAAGTGAATCACCACAGATGTGGCTGTGAAGCTCGTGGTACAAAATGTGGGCGCATCAGTTGAAGCCATGAACGTGACATACGAGTCGTGAGGTGGGATAGAGTGGGTCAATTAAGGTGATATTATCATGCTAATTTTGCATCTTAAAAACTGCTGTGGCATCAACTAATTTTTTTAGGGTCATAACTCTGCATTCAGGTAAGACTGGCAAACTGTTTTACTTCTGACGCAGTGTCAGGGCACACTTGATGTATTTTTTTTCATTCATTCATGGGATACGGGCATCAATGGCTAGGCCAGCATATATTTCCCATCCTTAATCGCCCTTGAGAAGGTAGTGGTGAGCTGCCTTCTTGAATCACTGCAGTCCATGTAGTGTAGATACGCCCACAGTGCTGTTAGAAAGGGAGTTCCAGGATTTTGACCCAGTGACAGTGAAGAAACGGTGATATATTTCCAAGTCAGGATGGTGAGTGACTTGGAAGGGAACTTCCATGTGGTGGTGTTGCGATGTGTCTGCTGTCCTTGTCCTTCTAGAGGGTATGGTCCTGGTTTTGGAGGGTGCTGTCTAAGGAAGTTTGGTGAATTCCAGCAGTGTACCTTGTAGATGGTACACACTACTGCCACTGTGCATCAGTTGTAGAGGGAATGCCTGCTTGTGGATGGGGTGACAATCAAGCGGGCTGCTTTGTCCAGGATGGTGTCAAGCTTCTTGAGTGTTGTTGCAGCTGCACTCACCCAGGCAAATGGAGAGTATTCCATCACACTCCTGACTTCTGCCTTGTAGATGGTGGACAGGCTTTGGGGAGTCAGGATGTGAGTTACATCCACAAGATTCCTAGCCTTCACCTGCGCTTGTAGCCACTGTATTTATGTGCCATTCCAGTTCAGTGGTAATCCCCAGGATGTCAAAAATAGGGGATTCAGTGATGGTAATGCCATTGAATGTCAAGAGTTGATAGATACTCTCTTGTTAGAAATGTTCATTGCCTGGCACTTGAGTGGCATGCACATTACTTGCCACTTGTCAGCCCAAATCTGGATATTGTCCAGGTCTTACTGCATCTGGACCTGGACTGCTTCAGTATCTGAGGAGTCGCAAATGGTGCTGAACATTGTGCAATCACCAGCGAACATCCCACTACTGACCTTGTGATGAAAGGAAGGTCATTGATGAAACAGCTGAAGATGTTTGGGCCTAGGACACTACCCTGAGGAACTCCTGCAATGATATCCTGGAACTGAGATGATTGACCTCCACAACCACAACCATCTTCCTTTGAGCTAGGTATGACTCCAATCAACGGAGAGTTTTCCCCCTGATTCCCATTGACTCAAGTTTTGCTAGGGTTCCTTGATGCCACGCTCAGTCTGATGCTGCCTTGATGTTAAGGACAGTCACTCTCACCTCACCTCAAGAGTTCAGCTCTTTTGTGCATGTTTGAACCAAGGCTGTAATGAGATCAGGAGCTGAGTTGCCCTGGGGGAACCCAAACTGGCTGTCAGTGAGCAGGTTATTGCTAAGCAAGTGCTGCTTGAGAACCCCTTGCATCACTTTACTGATATTCGAGAGTAGACTGCTGGGGCGGTAATTGACTGGGTTGGATTTGTCCTGTTTTTTTGTGTACAGGACATACCTGGGCAATTTTCTACATTGCTGGGTAGATGCCAGTGTTGTAGCTGTACCGGAACGGCTTGGCTAGGGACATGGCAAGTTATGGAGCACAAGTCTTCAGTACTATTACCAGAATGTTGTCAGGGCCCATAGCCTTTGCAGTATCCAGTGCCTTCAGCCGTTTTGATATCACGTGGAGTAAATCAAATTGGCTGACGACTGGCATACGTGATGCTGGGAACCACCGGACAAGGCCGAGATGGATCATCCACTCAGCACTTCTGACTGAAGATAGTTGCAAATGCTTCAGCCTTATCTTTTGTGCTGATATGCTGGGCTTCTCCATCATTGAGGATGGGGATATTTGCAGAGCCTCCTCCTGCAGTGAGTTGTTTCATTGTCCACCATCATTCACGGCAGGACTGCAGAGTGTAGACATGATTCGTTGGTTGTGGAATCGTGTAGTTCTGTCTATCACTTGCTACTTATGCTGTTTGACATGCAAGTAGTCCTGTGTTGTAGCTTCACTGGGTGGACACCTCATTTTTAGGTATGCCTGGTGCTGCTCCTGACATGCCGTCCTGCACTCTTTATTGAACCAGGGTTGATTTCCTGGCTTGGTGGGAATGGTAGAGTGGGAGATATGTCAGGCTATGAGGTTACAGATTGTGGTTGAATACAATTCTGCTGCTGCTGCTGATGGCCCATAGCACTTCATGGTTGCCCAGTCTTGAGTTGCTAGATCCTTTTGAAATGCATCCCATTTAGCACGGTGATAGTGCCACACAACACAATGGAGGGTATCCTCAATGTGAAGACGGGACTTTGTCTCCGCAAGGACTGTGGGTTGGTCACTCCCAGCAATACCGTCATGGACAGATGCATCTGCAGCAGGCAGGTTGGTGAAGAGGAGGTCCAGTAGGTTTTTCTTCCTTGTTCATTTCTTCACCAGGCCCAATCTAGCAGCTATGTCCTTTAGGTCTCGGTCAGCAGTGGTACTGCTGAGCCACTCTTGACGATGGACATTGAAGCTCCGCATCCAGAGTACATGGTGTGCCCTTGCCACCCTCAGTTCTTCGTCCAAGTGATGTTCAACATGAAGGAGTACTGATTCATCAGCTGATAGGGGGGAGGGGTGCAGTACATGGTAATCAGCAGGAAGTTTCCTTACTCATGTTTGACCTGATGCCATGAAACATCATGGGGTTCACAGTCAATATTGAGGAGTCCCAGGACTCCTATATACCACTGCACTACCACCTCTACTGCATCTGTCTTGCCCGTGGGACAGGACGTACCCAGGGATGATGATGGTGCTGTCTGGGACATTATCTGTCAAGTATGATTCCATAAGTAAGACTATGTCAGGCTGTTACTTGACTAATCTGTGAGACAGCTCTCCCACTTTTGGCGCTAGCCCCCAGATGTTTCTCAGGAGGACTTTGCAGGGTCAACAGGGCTGAGTTTGCTATTGTCTTTTCCAGTGCCTAGGTCAATGCCCGGTGGTCCGTCTAGTTTTGTACCTTTGAGGCTTCATAGCAGTTTGACACAACTCTGTTGCTTGCTAGGCAAATAAAGAGCCAATCACATTATTGTGGGTCTGGAGTCACATGTAGGCCAGGCCAGGTAAGGACAGCAGATTTTCTTCCCTGAAAGACATTAATGAACCAGATGGGTTTTCACAGCAATCAGCCATTAGACTTTTAACCTGCTATGGTAGGTTTTGAACCCGAATCCCCAGAATATTATGCTGGGTCTCTGAATTACTAGTCCAGTGAGAATACCACTACACTACTGCCTCCCCTACATTAAATGAAAACAGATAGTGCTGAAAATACACAGCATATCTGGCAGCATCTGTGGAAAGAGAAACAGAGTTCACACTTCACGTCGAATATGACTCTTCTTCAGAATTGAAGGAGGGTAGGAATGTGATGGATTTTATGCCGTTGAAAGGGGGCAGGAGAAAAAAGAACAAAATAGAAGGTCTGGGATACAGGGGACAGCAAGAAAGATTAAATGATAATCATGTCATGAGAAAAAAGGCAAAATGAGTGGTATGCTTGTAGTAAAGAGATTAAGCATTTGTCCAGAGTGTTTTTGCTAGAATAATGAACAGCTCTCTCTTAAAGCAAAAACATGAGAAACAAGATTCAAACTAGCACATGGCAAAAAAACTGAATCAAAATGGTGGACAGAGTTCATGGTCTGAAATTGTTGAACTCAATGTTGAGTCCAGAAGGTTGTAAAGTGCATAATTGGAAGATGAGGTGCGGTTCCTTGAACCTATATTGAGCTTCACTGGAACAAGACAGCTGATTGACGAAATGTGAACATGATAGCGAGGTGGTTATTAAAATGACAAGCAACCAGAGGTCATGGTCGTGCTTGCAGACTGAGTGAAAGTATTCCACAATGTGGTCACCCAGTCTGCATTTGGTCTCCCCAGTGTATACGAGACTGCATTGAGAGCAGCGAATACAATAGACTAATTTTAAAGGTGTACATGTAAATCGCTGCTTCATCCAGGCATGTTTGGGATCTTGGTTGATGAGGAAGAGGGGTAAAAGGGCAGGTGTTACATCTTCTGCAATTATGTGGGAAGGTGCCATGGGGATGATTAAACAGTGGACCAGGGTGTCACGGAGGGAGTGGACTCTTTGGAATGCTGACAGGGGAGGGGAGGTGAAGATATGTTTGGTGGTTGCATCATGCTGGAGGCAGTGGAAATGATGGAGGATGATCCTTTGAATTTGGAGGCTGGTGCGAAATGGGAGGACAAACGGAAACCTATCGTGGTTCTGAGACAGAGGAGATGGGGTGAGAGAAGTGCCGGAAATGGGTCAGACATGGTTCAAGGCCCTGTTAATCAAAGTAGGGGGGAATTCTCAGTTGAGGAAAAAGGAAGACATATCAAAAATGCTGTTGCTGAAGGTTGAATCATCAGAGCAGATACAGTGGAGACAGTGAAACTGGGAGAATGGAGTCCTTACAGGAAACAGTGTGTGAGGAAACTGTGGGCTTATAATGAATATCGATGGACAGCCTATCCCCAAAAATGGAGGCAGGAAAGTTGAGGAAGAGAAGTTTCGGAGATAGACAATATGAAGGTGAGACGTGGCACACTTAATGTATTATTAGTTTGTAACACACTTTAATCCATAGGATATCAAGTACATACTACTGTCATAGTATTAATAAGATGCTATCTTATAATCTAGTTGCAATAAAATGAAACTAAACTAATGGAAGCTGAAGGTTGAGCTTCAGTATCATCGATTGAAGGTTGAGGGGTGATTGTGATGCTATCACTGCAGAATAATGGTGTCACAAGATTGACAGCAGCATATAGTAGAGAATGGTCTTAGAATTTTAAAGAACTATACGGAATAGATATTAATATGTCACATTGTATTTACAAGCACAATTCAACCTATCTGTTAAATGTACTTTTTTGAACTAAATTCTTCATACTCAAAAGAAAACAGTACATTTTGGGCATAGAAAAAAATAAATTTTGCCTAAAATTAATAGTGAACTTAAGGAGAGGTATTCCTTCTGAGCATTGATAATGGCTAGAAATAACTAGGTGAAAAGTTGTGCATGAAGTTGAAGTCTGAAACATAACTTTCCATTGGAAAAGAAATTGAAACTATCTAAACATACATCTTTTCCTGCAGGGTTCTAGCAAGTTCAAACTGGTATAGTCACGTTCCCATGCAGAGACAGTCAATCATAATCTGCAGTTTTGAAAATCAGGTACAGGTTGCAAATTACAGAGAAAAACATGTTTGAAAATTCTGAACTACCTATGTGGTATTCTTGTGTATGTGCGACAGGACATGTTTTCAAATTGGAAATTTTAAAATATTGCCCATCACATGTATGTTTACAAATGCAACTTGCACGGAAAAAAAGTGTCACAGATTAATGGAAAACCACAAAAGTTCAGAAATAAATCTGTCTATTACGAGGATCCATAATTGAATGGGTTACATAAGCCTGGTATGATTTAGTTCCAGTTCTGCTGATCTTTAATGTCAGTGTTGAAAATTCCATACCTGCAGGCTGCTCTTTGACAAGTTAAACTGTGACAGTGTTTTCCCACTTGTATAAAACAGAAGCAAGTTGAAATTTTTCAGGTTGTTGTTCTTTGCAAATAAATATTCTTTATATATTTTTCTTTGTTTCCGAACTCTTTATTTAGCTTTGTAAGCAAATGCATGTCGCTTTAAGAACTCTTTCAAATTTTTCCTCTCTCGCGTTCGCTCCCCCCTCACGCACGCTCTCTCCCACACACCCCCCCACCCCCCCACCACACCCCACGCACGCCCTTGGACCACTATATCTAATACTGTCTTTATGTCGCACTGAGATTTTGAATCGGCTTGCAATACAGGAGCTGCTTTAGTCCCCAAAGCTCTGAGATGTCACAAATCCTTTATTTATTCCATTTGACACAAAATATATCAGTAAACTAATAATAACTGCATGTATATTAAAAATATGGTTGCACAGAAATACATATGGCCTTGTCAAAATTAGAGTAATTTGGAAGGTCTATGGAAGTCCTATATAAATTTGCCACTGCAGTGCCAGTCGTGGCAGAACAGTTAGCTTTCAACAGGTGTTCATGCATTGTTCTCCATATTATTGGCAAGTAAAGAACCAGTCTGAAATCTGCATTCAAAAAAAAACTAATTTTACTAATTTACTATATGACCTGGGTGTTCTATCAGCTGCTCTCAGTTACAAGAAATGAACTAAGTCAAAGGTTGGTGAGTTGCATGCTGTGCATGTGTCTGAGTTCAGAGATGTATCAACCTTGCTCAATAGCAAATCACATTGCTCAACAAATGCTATTTAAACCACCAGATGCAGTGTGAAGACAGCAGGACATAATAAACATTTTTATAGTTCCTTAGGTGGAGAAGAATCCATGTGAAACATCCTCACCGCAAAATCTCTCATTTCTCCCACCTACACTAAATTGACCTCACAGTAAGGCTCCTAAAACAACCTGACAGGGATATCTCCAGAACTAAACTAGCAACAAAGTTTGACTCTTGGACAGTGCTAAGGAAACAAAGTCCCTAAGGGGTTAATTGTAATTTACTTACCTTCGACACATCTTAATTATTATCTTTTCAATTTACAGCAAAATCTTTTAATTTGTACAACAGGAAAATAACAAAGCCACTCTTTAGAATTACTAATATTTATTGTAATGCACGTGGGGGTTTAATGACATGAACACAGAAAAGGACTTCAAAAGGTTGTAATTACATTTCCTTTCATATTGATAGTCTTCTCTGATCTGAGACATTTCATTTATTTCGCTCATTATGGAAAGGAAAGTGATATAATTAAAACTAATTTAAGTAAACACGTATTCCACTGTGTCACTTCTTTTATCTTGGCAAATCATGCAAAATAAAAAGCGTTTTAGTTGACAAAGACACGATGAATTTGTTCCCTGCTCCTGGCTTTAATCAGATCCCTTAAGTATGAATTGTTGTGACCCATTGAAACCATGTGTGTAATTTTCTCTCAAGTTAGACCCTCACTGTTTCATTTAGTCTGGCTGAGTTCAGATAAACTACACAAGGAGCTGCTAAAAATACTGCATTGAAACAATACAAGATATATGACATTCCTCCCTTGAGGCAAGTGCACCTGGAAAGAGGGCTGGATTCTGAGCTGCTCCAGATCAATATATGCCGCTATCTCAACTTCACTAATGATTTAAAAAAGTAGCTGGCAATCTCAGCCTGAGATTTATATTTATGTCAAAAAATTCTACTGATGCTTAGCTCTTAGAGTGTTAGATGTCTTGATGTGTCATTGTCAGTACTTGATACATTTGACAAACACAATATACGTTCAAATTGACAAGCTGTACAACTACTTACGGTTTACTTTAGGCTTTTTTTTTGTCTGAATGCCCACAAACAGGATGCTGTCAAGTGGAAATCAAATGCAGTTATGAAGGATGTGCTGTTAAAAATGTCCCTTACCAATACGAATAGATTGCTGTTGATGCGCTAAATTTATAGCAACATGCCTGCTTATGAAAGGGCAGCAGTGTTCATTTTCTAGGCTAAACCTGGGCAGATTAGAGCATTTTTAAGTAAGAAGAAATGTTTATCCATCAACATAACTAGAACATCATAATAACCAGTAATAACTAATATGATAAGAAGTGTTAAAAACTTTGCTATAATTCTATTATGCTGCAAATTAGCTAAATTCTAATCTGTTTAGATTTTCATACATTCCTCAAACTTACTAACCATATTTAGATAGGTCATCTGCTCAATCCATGCAAAGCTAGTGATGAATAAAACTACTTATACCATTATGGACTCTGGTTCTCAATATTCCACCAAATAAGTGCCAGGCAATGACCTCCAACAAGAGAGAGAATCTAACCATCCTCCCTTGACATTCAATGACATTACCATTGCCATCTACCACCAGAAACTGAACTGGATCAGCCATATAAATACTGTGGCTATAAGAGCAGGCCAGAGGCTGGGAATTCTGCAATGAGAAATTCACCTCTATCTCCCCAAAGAATGCCTGCCATCTACAAGGCAAAAGTCAGGAATACAATATGGAATACTCTCCACTGGCCTGGATGAGTGCGGCTCCAACAACACTCATGAAGCTCGACACTATCCAGGGCAAACAGCCTACTTGATCAGCACCTCATCCACCACCTTCAACATTCACTCCTTCTATAACCAATGCACAGTTGCAGCAGTGTGTACTATATACATGAAGCATTACAGCATCTTGCCAAGCCTCCTCCAACAGCTTCTGCCAAACCCATGACCTCTACTACCTGGGAGGACAAAGGTAGCAGATGCAAGGGACACTGCCAGTTGCAAGCTCCCCTCCAAGCCACCCACCATCCTGACCTGGAACTAGATCACTGTTCCTTCACTGTTGCTGGGTCAAAATCCTGGAGTTCCCTTCCTAACAGCACTGAGAGTGTACCTACACCACATGGACTCCACCAGTTTGAGAAGGCAGTGCACCACCACCTTCACAAGAGCAATTAAGTATGGGCAGCTAATGTGGGCCTGGCCAGTGACGCTCATATTCCAGGAAATAATAAAAATAAAATCAGTATCCAATTTCCAAATGTGCCAGTGCCTGAAATTGAAATTGTTCAAATTAAGTAGATAAAAATATAATTCAGAATTGCAGTAAAATTTGTATAAGGTTGAGTACCAGTTCAGGTCATAGACTGAAAGTAAAATTAAATAACGTACAGCAGAATTTAAATTTGGAACTAAAATTAAAGCAATAAAGATTAGAAAAGGATTCAGAATTCGGTCCGATTTCAGCATGCTAGAAATCAGAATCTGTTATTTTCTTTTATACTAAAACTGAATTTGAATTCAGAATCACAATCCAATCTATATCCTTTCAATATGAATCTAATTTCAGATGTAAATTGTTGATGTACATTAGCTTAATCTAGCTTTGATTCATATTTGAAAAAGAGTGATTTTGAATTTAATTCTGAAATAACACTTTAATTTTGAATAGGGTTGAAGTATATAAATTGACGTTTAGCTTGTGAGTAATCAGAATCTGCATAGCAAGTAGCTCTTAAAGGCAAGGGATATATTTTCATCTTCAGTGATTCTTACCCTAATAATCTGAGTTGGGGTTCAGGAAAGGGGTATTGGAAAGTAAAGGCAAGAAAAAAATATCCATCTAGCTGATCCCAGAAACAAATAACCCTCAATCGTTCACTCCCTCAAATGTTTTTCCAGTTTTCCCGTAAATATTTCAACCCTTTTGCTAAACACATTGCCTATGCTCTTTTAAATTGAGCAGTGCTATGATCCCCATAGAGAACCTTTCAAAAGAAAGAAGTCCTCATGGCAGCAATGGAAAGAAACCTAACGGACAAGATTTCACTTTTTAAAACCTTTACTGTAATAAATTAAAATCAACATAATTCAAACATTAATTAACAGGCAAATGATACTTCAAATCCAAAGCTAAAGTTTACTTTAAATAATTGGTACCAAAGGTATGCCTCACATATTTAAAGCACTTGCATCACTTCCTATAAAATGAGGCACCATATGCAATTTCATAATTTTTCCAACTCAGCCTCAGGTACGTAGGATGTCTCATTTCCTACTCAATGGGTTTGGCCTTCAAATCACTTTCACCAGCAGCCATATTCTATCTGAATATCTTTGGTACAGTTGATGCCCAAAAAACACACCGCTGCAGAATATTCTTTCTCCGAACCCTTCTATGATCACTTTAAAACGGACTGGTTGGCTCTGGCAAAACTGAAACAGCAGCACTGGGGGTCTTGACCAATCCAAAATCCCTAGTCTCCATGTCTTCAGTTCCCTGTCCGGATATGTTCTGAACTGTAGGTCCTGAGATTAACTGTAATTTGATCTCCAGTTGGTTGTCTATTTATCCTTTGCTTTTGTAGTTTTCATCCTCATAGCAACCTCAGGTAATGGGCATTTCTCAAAATTTAATGACCTCATAGCCAGGAAAACTAATTATCTCCATTTCCAAAATTAACCTAATTTCACTTGAGGTGTTAAAGGGACCATCTTCACAGAATCACACAGTGCAGAAGAGGCCCCTCGGCCCATCGGGAGAAATACCTGACCTACCTACTTAATCCCATTTACCAGCACTTGGCCCATAACCTTGAATGTTATGACGTGCCAAGTGCTCATCCAGGTACTTTTTAAAGGATTTGAAGCAACCCGCCTCAACCACCCTACCAGGCAGCGCATTCCAGATCGTCACCACCCTCTGGGTAAAAAAGTTTTTCCTCACATCCCCCCTAAACCTCCAGCTCCTCATCTTGAACTTATGTCCCCTCATGATTGACCCTTCAACTAAGGGGAACAGCTGCTCCCTATCCACCCGGTCCATGCCCCTCATAATCTTGTACACCTCAATCAGGTCACCCCTCAATCTTCTCCGCTCCAACGAAAATAACCCAAGTCTGTCCAACCTCTCTTCATAACTTAAATGTTTCATCCCAGGCAACATCCTGGTGAATCTCCTCTGCACCGCCTCCAGTGCAATCACATCCTTCCTATAATGTGGTGACCAGGACTGCACACAATACTCCAGCTGTGGCCTCACCAAGGCTCTATACAACTCCAACATGACCTCCCTACTTTTGTAATCTATACCCCTATTGATAAAGGTAAGTGCCCCATAAGCCTTTTTCACCACCCCACTAACATGCCCCTCCGCCTTCAGAGATCTATGGACACACACACCAAGGTCCCTTTGTTCCTCAGAACTTCCTAGTGTCATGCCATCCATTGAATGCTTCCTTGTTAAATTACTCCTTCCAAAGTGTATCCCCTCACACTTTTCAGGGTTAATTTCCATCTGCCACTTATCTGCCCATTTGACATTCCGTCTATATCTTCCTGTAGCACAAGACACTCAACCTCACTGTTAACCACCCGGCCAATCTTTGTGTCTTCCGCAAACTTACTAATCCTACGCCCCACATTGACATCTATGTTGTTTATATAAATGACAAATAATAGGGGACCCAGCACAGATCCCTGTGAAACGCCGCTAGACACAGGCTTTCAATCACTAATGCATCCTTCTGTCATCACCCTCTGTCTCCTACAACTAAGCCAATTTTGAATCCACCTTATCAAATTACCCTGTATCCCATGTGCACTTGCCATCTTTATAACTCTCCCATGTGAGGCCTTGTCAAAGGCTTTGCTGAAATCCATATAAACTACATCAACTGCACTACCCTCATCTACGCACCTGGTCACCTCCTCAAAAAATTTATTTAAATTTTTTAGGCATGACCTCCCTCTGACAAAGCCAAGCTGACTATTCCTGATCATACCTTGCCTCTCCAAGTGGAGATAGATTCTTTCCTTCAGAATTTTCTCCAATAGTTTCCCTACCACTGATATGAGACTTACTGGTCTGTAGTTCCAAGGCTTATCTCTAAAGCCCGTCTTAAGTATCGGAACCACATTAGCTGTTCTCCAGTCCTCTGGCACTTCCCCGTCACCAGAGAGGAATTAAAAATCTGGGTCAGAGCCCCTGCGATCTCCTCCCTTGCCTCCCTCAGCAGTCTGGGACACAAATTATCTGGACCATTAGATTTGTCCACTTTTAAGCCTGTCACTCCCTATATCAATTTGCTCAAGAACATCGCAGTCTCGCTCCCCAAGTTCAATACCTTCATCCTCATTCTCTTGGGTGAAGATGGAAGTGAAGTACTTCTTCAACACTCTACTGATGTCCTCTGGCTCCATCCCTAGATTGCCCCCTTGGTCACACTTTCCCTGGTTATCCTCTTCCCATTGATATACTGATAGAATATCTTGCAATTTCCTCTACTTTTACCAGCTAGAGCTTTTTCATATCCCCTCTTTTCTCTCCTAATTGCTTTCTTAAGCTCCACCCTGCACTTTCTGTACTCCACTAATGCCTCCGCTGATTTGCTTCCCTTGTACCTGGCTCTCTTTTCCTTCTCATCATATCCTGAATATCTCTGGTCATTCATGGTTCTCTGGGCTTGTTACTCCTTCTTATCACCCTGGAGGGAATATGTTGAACCTGTAACCTCCCCATTTCCTTTTTGAAAGCCCCCCCCGCCACTGCTGCTCTGTAGATTGCCCCACAAGTAGCTATTCCCAGTCTATCTTGGCCAGATCCTGCCTTATTTCACTAAAATCCGCTCTCCCCCAGTCCAAAATATTCTTTTGCAGCTTGTCTATTTCTTCGTCCATAACAAGCTTAAACTGTACTATGTTGTGGTACCATGTATCTTGAAACAAGATACAGGTTTTTCCCCAAAGAACATGGGTCATCACGGCAGTCAAGAACTTTAAAAAATATGCAAATCAAACAGTGCATAATGTATTGATACATCACTGGAAATAACTAGTGTGTTTGAGAAGAAGCAAGTAATTGACTGAAATTAATACTTCTGCAATTATTCACTGGATTGAAAATTTCCATTTGTTGCAATTTTAGCATTATTCTCACTTGCAGGTTTACAAGCTGCAAAGAAAATCAAATACCTTGAATTATTTTTAAAATGGTTGCATCATATGCCCATAAAACTTGTTAGGAAGATGGTCACTTCACTTTTAAAAAGGCAGCATGGAATATGGACAACGTATCTTGACCAAATGGACTACAGGGGTTCAGGTGACTTCTTTTGTGATTTCTATAAAGGCAAGCCCCATTAACTCATGTCTGAACAAGTCTCTAGAAAGTTCTTTTTGGAGGACCTTCTATTGAAGTGACATCAGGATACAAGATCTCTTGTGGAATTTACACTTCCCATTGTTTGGATATTTACAGAAACTCAAAAACCAAACTTCTAGAGGGGGAATTTTACAGACCCCCAACTGGCGTATTTGAAGGTGGGGGGCATATACAATAGAATGGGTGGCTATTCCACTGTCTTCCTGTCCTTCCCGGAGCTGTCCCCATAATGCAGTAGATGGGTAAGGCCACAGCCAACTATCCCACCCATAGGCTTACTGAGACCCTTAACTGGCTAATTAATGGCCGTTTTCTGCCCCTACTGCAATGATGCGTGCAGCTGGGGAAGGCAAAACAAAGGAGGCCAGCCTGCTACGTCACCATCTCAGGTGAAAAGCTGGGGAAACAGATAGGTACTTCATTCGGGATGTGCTTTGTGCCCATTGGGGGCACCCCACCAAGATGATACTTCCCTACTTTGTGACTCCCCCATGACCTCCAAAACCCAACCTCCTACACCCAACCTATCCCCTCCCTAGGATCCCCGATCCGTCCTTGACCAAGGACCCCTGACTTACCTCTAAGTGTGGCCACCACAGATCTTCTCCTCAGGACTGCTTGTAGTCCCAGAACTACTAAGTTCTGGTGCTGCTGGGGCTACTCAACAGCTGGCCAATCAGATTGGCTGGCAGTTCTCAAGGGTGGGATTTACTTTGTTGGATGGAAGCCCCACAATTACCCTGTTAAGGCTGCCCCCAGTGTATTATCGCTGTGGTGCAGCCTTTTTTACTTTTCTTTGTGGGAGTGGTGAGCAATACATCCCCCACCCTCATAAAATTCAACCCTTGGCATGTGCCAACTTGAAATCTAACAAAGGGGGGTGTGAAGGAACCACTTTATCACAAACAGGTGTGAGTCATACCAAGCATCCTCCATTTTGTCACAAATTGCTTTGACAAGTCCCATTGTGTGGACAATGGAAAACGTTGATACAAGCTTGAGATAGTAGATATTCTATTATTCCAAGGACAACCTAGGACATAAAAGCATAAGAACTAGGAGCAGGAGCAGGCAATTCAGCCCCTTGAGCCTGCCCTGCAATTCAATACGATCATGGCTGATCTCATTTCAGCCTCACTTCCAATTTCCCGCCCTCTCCCCATAACCTTTCAACCCATTACTAATTAAAAATCCCTCTATCTCCTCCTTAAATTTATTCAGCATCCCGGCATCCACTGCACTCTAAAGTGGTGAATTCCACAGATTCATGACCCTTTGAGAAAAGTAATTCCTCCTCATCTCTGATTTAAATCTACCACCCCTTAACCTAAAACTATGGCCTCTCATTCTAGAAAGCTCCACAAAGGGAAACATCCACTCCACATCTACTTTGTCTATCCCCTTTAGCATCTTATATACCTCAATTAGATCTCCTTTCATCCTTCTAAACTCTAGCAAGCATAGGCCTAAACTTCTCAATCTCTCCTCATAAGACAAGCCCTGCATCTCTGGAATCAATCTAGTGAACTCCCTCTGAATCGCCTCCAATGCAACTACATCCTTCCCAAAGTAAGGGGACCAAAACTGTGCACAGTACTCCATATGCGGTCTCACCAATGCCTTGTACAGTTGCAACAGCACTTCGCTATTTTTATATTCTATTCCTTTAGCAATAAATGCCAAAGAGGAGTCAGTCTGAGACCAGGAGCTCAGAGGGAAGGCATCTTGTTCAGAAAAAGGAAAGAACCCTGTCTCAAAAGAGCCACCGCGTGCAGAGAAGTGGAGATATATGGTACCTATGGATTACAATTTTGACTACAGGGGCTTGACCATAGTTTTCAATTGAAAAGCCAGAAACATCACTTTAGGAGCTCCTCCAGACAGTGTCCTGCTTCCAACCATCTTCTGCTGCTTCATCATCACCTTCTATCCATCATAAAGTCAAAAGTGGAGATGTTCACTGATGCTTGCACAATGTTCAACACCATTCGTGACTTCTCAAATACTGAAGCAGTCCATGTCCAAACACAGCAAGACCTGGACAATATCCAGGCTTGGGCTGACAAGTGGCAAGTAACATTCATGCCACACAAGTGCCAGGTAATGACCATCTCCAACAAGAGAGATTCTAAACATCGCCCCTTGATGTTCAGTGCCATTACCATCACTGAATCCCTCACTATCAACATCTTGGGGGTTGCCATTGACCAGAAATTGAACTGGACCAGCCATATAAATACTGTGGCTACAACAGCAGGTCAGAGGCTAGAAATCCTGCGACGAGTAACTCGCCTCCTGATTCCCCATAACCTGTCCACCATCTACAAGGCACAAGTCAGGAGTGTGATGGAATGCTCCCCACTTGCCTGGATGAGTGCAGCTCCCACAACACTCAAGACGCTTGACACTATCCAGGACAAAGCAGCCCACTTGATTGACACCACATCTACAAACATTCACTACCTCCACCACCAACACACAATAGCAGCAGCGTGTACCATCTACAAGATGCACTGTAGGAACTCACCAAACCTCCTCAATCAGTACCTTCCAAACCCATGTCCACTACCACCTCGAAAGGACAAGGGCAGCAGATAGATGGGAACGCCATCTCTTAGAAGTTCCCCTCTAAGTCACTCACCATCCTGACTTGGAAATATATCACTGTTTCTTCCATGTTGCTGGGTCAAAATCATGGAACTCCCTCCCTAACAGCACTGTGGGTATACCTACCCACACTGCATGGACTTCAGTGGTGCAAGAACATAGCTCTCCACCACCTTCTCAAGGGCACCTAGGGATGAGCAATAAATGCTGGCCCAGCTAGCAAAGTCCACATCCCGTGAATGGATAAACAAAAAAACCTGCTATTGCTTGGAGTACCATTGTGAATTCATTGCCAGAGATCTCTGATCTTCATTTTTCCCTTCTTTGAATCAAAACAGAATTTCCAGGACTGGACTGTTTCCGACAACCTTCATGGAGAAATTGAATAACATTGACTCTTGTGACTTTAAGTAATCCAAGTGCATGTTACACCTTTCAAAATCATCTTTTCTTTTTCGTGTATGCGTGTGTGTCTATGTGAATGAGGAGCAGGTGTTTGTTATGTTTACATTTCAAGGGTCATAAAGAAATGTTTATCCTTTCTTTTGATTTAAACCTACACTAATGCTGCTTTGTGTCTCTTCTTTAGAATCACAGCACTCAAGGAGTTAAAGCACTCTTGTCCAAAAAATTATCTTGTTGTGCTCAGCTGAGAGATTGGAAAAAGGGGAAATTATCCCATATCTCTCTCCTGTCCATATCAACATATAATAATAACTAGCAAGAATAGCAATGGAGCATGTTTGCTTTGAAATTAGGATTGTTACAAGGACAGAAAAATTTCAAATTCTCACAGTAATATTTGAAGGCACCAATTTCAAAACCTTGTTTTCTTTTCATTCACAAAAAGGCCAGGGTAACTCATAAGCAATGCACACATTTCATTCAGGAAGGCCCCTTTGTACAGGCAATTTGGTTGAGGGAGCAGATTTTTACAAAAAATAACGAGGATAGCAGTTTGTTATTAGCCTGACATTTTTGAGCGAGTTTTGTCTTCAATTTCAAGCATAGAGTGATAATGAACACTTTACCTGACAGCTCTTGTCCAGAAGATGTTGAATGCAACAAAGTGCAGTACTTCACTATAATTGACTCTTCAATTGGAAGTTGACAAAGAACTTTGATCAGATTTGTGTGAGAAGGTGCAACAGAACAAGTACTGCTGATGAGTGCACTTAGCAAAGTCTGACACAGTGGAAGAGGTGACCTTGAATCCTTCAGAAGAGTAAATGATACAGATACATGAATCTCTAGGACTTGTTAATGCATCTTGTATGCACCATCCATTTTATCTTCCTTATAAGGCTCATTCCACATTGGTCAATGGCAGATTGGTCATCTACCTTTAAAGTGATGAAGCTGCCCTTTCATGGAGGTTAACAGATTAATGTTGCAGTTGGAAATACTTCACAGGGTACAAGATTTATTAGAGCACAATTCTTTTGGTCTCCAATCATTAAAATTCTGATTATCTGTAGCATTTTATTTTTCAAGTGTTTGGCACACATGACATGAAGTTTTCAGAGCCTATCAGCTCAATAAGCATGCTGTGTTAAAACATTACATTCAAGAGCTCACATTTTGCTTGTCCATGTAAAGGTCACAACAACATTAACCTGCTAGTTCTTTAGTTTATTTCAAGTTCCAGTAAGGCTGACGGCGGCAACTTAGTGTTACACACATTGAATACCTGTTGATAAATGTTTTTGCATGATCAACTAATTTTCTTAACTAGTACTGGACTGCCTAACCACAATGAGAAAATATTTCTAAACAGCACCTTCTTACATTGCTATATTTTAAACCTGAGGCACATCACCTGAGTTGGTCTCTCCCTGAAATCTCAAGGATTTAGGGATGATGCAATAAGTGTTGGTCTTCCTGTGGCATTTCTCTCAGATAATAATAAGACAAATGACAATGGCTTATCTAGCTGTTATCCATGTGTGGACATTGACCACAAGTGCAGGCATACTATTTGATCATTAGGAAGCAATGTAGCTGAGCCATGTCCACACATGTGCATTTGGGCATGGGTTGCTGGACAGCAATTGGGAATGTGAAACTTCATTGTTTTGCACCTTTTTTAACATGGTGCCAATTTTGTAAATTTTCTGGCCTGGATGGCTCACCTACTGATTAGGTGAACTTGTTGAACCGTCTCAATGCTCCCTTTCCACTTGCCCAAAAATAAATGTCAAGTGAAGGTCATAATCTGCACGCTAGCCAAATTCGTCAAGGCTGATGATAAGAATTCATACATAATGCATTAGTGGATATGTAGCTTGTAATCCTGTTCAACACCAGTCTCCTGTAGCAGCATTATAGGATAGAGCAGCTTACTTCAATTAAACAGTTTTCTATCTTAAAGAAGTAATAATTTTAAACTTTAGTTTTATCCTCAACATTTATACCTTTATTCCAACTACAATTTGCATGAGAAAGCCATTTTCAATCAGAAAAACAGGGCACCATGCTCCAGGCTTCTTTGAAACTGAAAATGTTTGTAGTCAAATCAGTTTTCTTTCACTCTGGAATGATGTACACTTAGTATAGCATCGTTCAACAGAAGATGTATTGAAATCACATTCCAACAGTGAATTTGGTAAAAGGGAATCAATAAGCAGGGGGTGTAGGCTTTCAAAAATGAGTGTAATGAGATTGCTCTGGTAGTTAAGGAAATGGCGGAGTTGTTTAGTGAATACTGCCCTCAATATTTAGAAAAGAGTGAAGAAAGTCCTCAAAACCTTGTGGGTCAGAAAGTTAAAGGACAACCTATATGTAACTATATTGGTTGGCTTCCCAGTTTTTGGATTTATGTTGCACAGATGCACACCTTAATTAAAAATGTTTTCTTCGGAGATGGTGGGCTAAAAATTGATTGTTATTCAGGGGCAGATATTAAAGATCCCAGAATACTTAAGGAGGTTGGTGAGGAAGTAACAGCAGGATTAGCCATGGTTCTTTCAAAATTCATTGTGCTGCGCCAAAGAATTGGACAATAAGAAATGTTAAAGCTGTGTTCAAAAAGAGCAAAATGCATAAACTAAGGAACTGCCACCCAATTAATCTTGCTAGTTTCAGAAAAAAAATCACTAAAGACCAATATTAGAGCTAAGATCATTGCGTATTTAGAAAGGTATTGCTTGATCAGAGACAATCAACATGAATTTCTGTGGGGGAGGGAATGATTGAGTACTGTAATTAGATGCTTTGAGAGAATAATGTAAAATGTTATTATATGGAGAACTGATATTGTGATTTGTATGGGGCAGAAGTGTATAGTCCCGTTGTGGCGGGGGCAGGGCCATAAAATGTGGCCACCCATTCAAAAGGCCATTGACTTCAGCTAGTCCATAAAATCCCATAGGCATAAAATTCCACCCATGGGCTTCAGAAAGGATTTGATAAAATACAACAAGAAATTGGTTAAGAAAATGAAGGTCCTTGCCATAAATGGAAAGTGACAATATGAATAGAGAGATGACTGTTCAGCAGACAGCAAGGTATTAGAAGCTTAGCAATGGGTCAAATAGGACACTGAAAATATGGCAGGAAATCAAGGGAACCCACTTGGAAATTCAGGGCCATAGCTTTTTATAATTCCTTATTCTCCTTGAGTCTGAGTTTCTGGAGTATTAAGGAGAGGAAAATTAAAGGAGTGTTGATTCACATCAGAATATGTTTAACTGTAAATGACAAAGAGCAACACCACACCCCCACCTGTGTTATGTTTTGAGGACTGTGCCAAGTAGATAATAGATATAGGCCAACCAAGGAAACTGGGCATGAGAGGTTGTGGGTCTGCTCTGTAAAGTTAACTGTACCCAAAAACCTCCTCACAATGCAAGTAAACTTTTATTTTCAATTCTTCTGCACAGTAGGACTGTACCACAGGAGCGGAGGCTATTTGTCTGCTGTTTCTGAAGGCAGCTAGTGGATTAAAATGCAGCTGGAATTTCCAGAATGATCTCAGATGTCCCAAATGATTCACAGCCAATTTTGAAGTGCAATCACTGTTGCAATGCAGTAACCAATTTTGATACAGCAAGGCCCCACAAACAGCAATGAGATACATGGCCAGATAAATGGGGTAATTTTTGGGGATAATGTAAAGTAGGTGATATCAGAATGAAAAAACAAATCAGCACAGGTGTATAACAGGCTGCCAATTTGATTCTGCCTGTGTTATACTATCGTCAAAAGTTAAATTACTCCCGATCAGTCTGGCTGAGGTACAAACTTTGGACAAGAACCAGGACAAATCCCCAACACCTTTTCAATAGTGCCACAGGATCTTTTATGTCCAAACTCAGAGGGCAAACAGGGCGTCTATTCAACATCATTATCCAAAAGACAATACCTCTTACAGTACAGCATTCCCTCAGTACTGCACCTAAAATAAGCAGTCTAAGTTATGTGTTCAAAGTTCTGAAGTGGCATTGAACTTCCAATCTCTGACTCAGGGGTGGGAGTGCTACCACTGAGCCATTGCTGCAATTTAATTTTTTTAAAAAATTCATTCATGGAATGTGGGCTTCACTGGCTGGACCAGCATTTATTGACCATCCCTAGCTGCCCTTGAGAAGATGGTGGTGAGCTACCTTCTTGAACTGCTGCAGTGCCTGTGTGGAAGTACATCCACAGTGCTGTTTGGAAAGGAGTTCCAGGATCTTAACCCAGTGACAGTGAAGAAACGGCGATATATTTCCATGTCAGGATGGTGAGTGACTTGGAGGGGAACTTCCAGGTGGTGGCCTTCCCATGTATCTACTGCCCTAGATGGTAGTGGTTGTGGGTTTAGAAGGTGTCTAAGGAGCCTTGGTAAATTCCTGCAGTGCACCTTGTAGTTGGTACACAGTGCTGCTACTGTGCATCGGTGGTGGAGGGAGTGAATGTTTGTGGATGTGGTGCCAATCAAGCAGACTGCATTATCCTGGACAGTGTAATATAAGTATTGACATTGTTACAGCCACAGCTAAATATAGCAAACCTCAATTTATCCACAGAAACTAGTATTGCTACCTCTGAAAAAAAATCAGGATTATTCCTCAAAAATGTTGTGTGGCTTGTTTTTGCTTTAGAATTTTGATCTAGAACATCTAGATTTTCCTATGAAACATTGTTCTAAAGCTGCTTGTTTTCACTCAGCAGCAATATTTGTATTTGCTATATGTTCGTCATCCATAATTTCAAGCTTTCATCTGAGGAATAACTATAACCACATGACAAAGCAACACAATGAAAGGCTAAAATGCAGCTCTGCAGCGCAATGGGACATGGGACCATACCTGACATCCTCCCCACCATACAGAACTCAATCTCAGCCGAATTACTGGAGACCAGGTGGAAGTGAGTGAGGAGGAAGGAAAATTGAAAAGATAATCAACGTGACAAGGTCATCTGCACCTCCCAGCGACCAACACAGATCACCACCGGGACTGGTCTAAGATCAAACTTGTTTCCCCACTGTAGCTGCTGGATGGCCTGAGGAGACTGGTTAAAAATGAGTTAAGGCAAAAACCCCAACAATAGTGCAGGTAATGTACAAATAAATGTGAAACTCTAAATACTAATGTGCAAAATATAGTGGACAAAGTGCAGTTATATGTAACATATAATATTCTTAAAAATATATAAAACTATTTCTTTTACACTATCATTATAATGTTCATTTAGGAATAAGCTACTTCATCTTATTATAATCTCAGATGTGCTCTCAGTTAAATTTTGATCAGACAAAGGTCGTTCAACTACAATTTCATCAATGATAGTTGATTGAATTAGCTTTACAGCAAGGACCAGCATCTCTAGAACATAACCCAGACTGTCAGAGCATGATCTCCTCATATGTTCTGCAGGGGTTAAGTCTGTAGGTAAGGCATATATTTAGCTGAAGCCATCTTGATGGCACAACCTTCCCTGTTACAATAAAGTTAAAGGTCACATCAATACAATCTCAGTATTAAGCAGTGTTGACAGAATGTGGACATCAGAACTGTAATTAAAAAACCATTCAGCTGACTAGGAGAAATGCAATTTGGACCACAGTCAGTCGCGGCTTCCCAGCAATTTATTTAGCTGGGGAACATCCTCAGGCAAGGACTGGAGATGGCAAAATGATCTGATTCCACTACTCTTCATGCATAGGAAATTCAGTTAAAATCCCTAATGTACAGACAAGTTAAATTGATGTTACGGCAGAGGTTGAAACACTCACTCTCACTGGAGGCAATGGTTCAGAAATAAATGACCTGAATTTTTAGTAGGATTTTGTAACTTATTTGTCACCAATTTCACTTTTAAAAAATTACACTTCAAAAATGCTGGCTTCCCCTTTGTGTCATTGTAATTTTTTCCGAAGCTTAAACAATTTATCAGACATACAGTGTTGCATATGCAAGTGATCGACAGGGTCATTCTGACCTCTATGCTGCACATTGAAAGGGTTGTGGTATTCTAAGAATTCAGAACTAAATATTGTTGGTATTTTTATCCCTAAACATTACAGAAGACCGTTTAAGTGCAACAGATTTGTGTTAATGATCTATATTTGTTGGAAGCTCGACAGAGGAAGCCAGAGCACTTCACTTGTGACCCATGAAGGGGGATTCTTAACCTCTGATGTGGAAACTTACTCTGCTAGTGTATACAATTCATTGTTATTGTTTTTGCTCAATGGATGAAAATGTAGTTAAAATTTCCAAAAAATTGAGACAGCAATTTTAAGAAAACAATTTCTAAATGTAGTAATATGAGCATACACTGTTCCACCAAAAATCATTTTGTTTACAATATGCTGTTTTGCATATTTACCTTATAAAAATATGGCTATATTAAAATGCTGTTATTATTAGGTGACGGCGTGGTGATATGGTTCTGATACTATGAAATTACTGTATCATTGATTACGCTTCCTGTTGAAAGTTTATTTTTTGATTGAAGAAAATCTGCTCCAGAAATTGAATCTGCCTAAAGATTTCCTTTTGAGGCACTGGCTCCCAGTTAACAAATCATGAACGTTATACATATACGCAAACGGAATCAATTGCACACACCAGCACTGAAAAGCAAGGTACTTCTGAGAAGGGTATAATTGATTCTCCATCTTTTGATACTCATCAGGATGACACACTTAAGAGAAGTATGCTGTGGTGCAAAATTAATCAGTAACACAAATATTAGGACATTACCTTAAGAACTTATAGTAAAAGCTTTACATTGACTATTCAGAGTAGTTTTTAAAATGGTGACAATAGTGTACGAGTTTCAATTTTTTTACTTATAAGACACTTTTTCATCTTTATCTGAAATAGAATGGGCCTTCGTACCAATGAACGGAAAAGTCAGGCTTAAAAGGAAGCTTGGCATTTAACAAGACATATGATTGTAATAGGTATAAGTTCACATGGAGTCAAATATTCATTCAGTACATTGCGAATTGCTAATAGCCATTCCTCTCACAATCTAAAAGAAAATAACTACTCAAATAAAGCAAAATGCAGACATTGTGCAAAAGGATTATCAACTGTGATTAGCCAGCAATGAATTATAAATGATGAACAGCTTTATAAGGCTAACACATGAGACTATTCAGAGGAATGCTTGGATTGTGGTATGTTCTCTTCCACCATTGTTTTAGGTTTACCTCAGCAGTTTTTTTCTCTAATACGACTGAAAGCCTTTATTCAATTATGAAGAGAGTCTTGGAGGACCTGGAAAGGACTACTAGTCTGGCTTACTCTGTCACAGGACTCCAAACAGATGTCAAAGCTTCACAGTCAGTCTCTCACTTAACCTGATGAGTCTGTCCTAGACAGAGTTCAAGATAGCAGATACATTTTCATGGGAGCTGGGCATGTCAGACATAGCTGCTACTTTTTTGTATTCATTTGCCTTTTCACTACCTAACTTTTCTTCAGAGCTGATCATATTTCTGTCTCAAATTGTGTCTTGCTGTTAGTATAGACTTTTAACATTATATAGAATTGAGAATTGAATACATGAGGGTAACCCTCAATGAGTAAATTATAGCTGTATGTTCCTTTTCGAGAACCCACTCTTCTATTAGAGTTTCTTCCTGGTACTTAATCCAAACTCAAACATTATCCTTTACTTCAGTTATAATCTGAACCTCATCAGAATATGTTATCCTTTAGTCATGTAATTTGAGATGATTTCTCAAGAGTAGCTGGTTTAGTTGTCTTTTTCTCCCCAGCCACAAGCTCTCCATTGTGTTCATTATCACAGCTGGCTCCCAGTCTCTAGCTATGAATCTTTTTCGCTTGAGATGGCCATGCCTGGCACTTGTGTGACACAATTGTTCCTTGCCACTTATCAGTCCAAGCTTGGAAGTTTTTCAAGCCTGCTGCATGTGGACATGGACTGCTTGTCTAAGGATTTGTAAATGAATCTGAGCACTGTAATTGTTAGCCAGCAGAAAATTAATTTAAGGAAGATAGGGCCTTCCATCTCTGAGTTTATCTTTAGGTTCTCACTTTGATAATGGTGTTCCTTTAAAATATTCAAAATTGCAGTCAAGATTTAAATTTTCTTTTTAAGTTTACTTCACGGAAAAAACAATGCTAGATGCAGGTTTGGTCCAAATGAAATATATTATATATAGTCTATAAAAAATATATGTGCTTTTATACTTTGGCATGGACTTGTAACACATATCAGTAATTTGGCTGCACACTGTGCATTTCACTTAAAACAAATGGTTGGAAAATCATGTGCTACACCCGCCCAAATTTCCAATATCTGTTTCATGTGAGCAAAATCCTCAACATGGATATTTAGTAAAGAAATTACCCCTCATTCCCGATCTGTGAAAATCTGAAAGCAATTCAGGACAAATAGAAGAAAGTCATATCCCAAAAGATGATGTGCAGGGTTTTCTGGCCCCACTGTGGTGGGACCCGCTGCAGGAGGTGCGGCTGTCCAGCCACAAGTCCATTGACTTTCGGTGGGACTGGAAGATCCTGGCAGCAGGCGGGGACAGAAAATCCCAGCCTATAATTACATTTTGAAACATCTCACATCTCAGTCCATCAAGGTGAGAAATTTTAGAATTGGGGAATGTTGCATATTTTCATTTTTTCTAACTTGTATCACCATTCACCACCCCACATCCACCCCCCCAACCCCCCCACCCCACCCCCCCCCCACCACCCCCACCACCGCCACCCCCCAAAGTTAGACTTAGCAAAACGTCAAAAAAGTAAGTTTCCTTTTATTCTGTCCAATGGTGGCCTTCTGTTCAGCATTATAAAGCTGCAGTTTTACTGACAAAATCACATGCTAATAACTTTCAAAATGTTCACTTACAGCATCGAGCAGAAGATTGCTTCTGGACAAGGAAAAAGATTGATGCTGTTTATTAGACTTTTATTTTACACTTAGGATAGCACAGAATTGCAGATAAGTTTTATTAATCTGCTTTTTGAGTTGCTGTGTGGGACTTCACTTTAAAGTGTCAGAATAGGATTGTTAAATTTTCATTCAGGAGCTTGGGTTGAATTATGTTCCAGAAATGGTGAACTGAAAAGCTAAACAACTGGGCAGCTTGTGAGAAATGTCATCATCAAACAGACAGCATCCTTCCAGCCCCAACCTGTCACTGTTGTTTTTCCTGATTTTATGCTGAATCTAAACATCCATGGCTCTGATGTAGCTCTTCTCTACCCAACTGTTGTAACTTCTCATCAATACCAAAGATTGTCCTAAAGTAACATCTTCAGGTGGAAGTTCAATTAGTCATTTTTATTCTGTATAAAGCAACATGAAAACCCTTCTCAAAGGTAATTGCATCATTTGGTGGAGTACACTTATCCACTTACAGACCATTTCAAAATTTGAGCCCAGAGTTAGGTAATATCAACTGGAGTATCTAAATTTGGCCTTACTATCCTTAAGTTTAAGAAGGTAAGCAGTATAAACAAAGGCTTGATTCCATCTTCATTGATCTACGTTTGTTCTCAGTCCATCAACGCCTCAGTTGTGCTCAAATCCATCTTTGGCTTATCCCTCCCTACTTCTGTAACCTTCTCAAGTCCTGCAACCTACCAAGAATTCTGTGTTCCTCCAACTTTCATCTCTCGTGCATCACCCACTTCTTTCACTCCACCATTGGTGCCTGCAGAGAGGTGCAGGGCACCTCCTCTTCCCAGTTTCCAGCAACCATGGGCAGATGGGCACCAGAAATGAGTCCAATGTGTACATTAGCCCTAACCTAATGAGATGCACCCCCTCCACCTCCACCCTGTGGGATCAGCACCAGAGGGCACCAACAGGTGCAATACTACAATCTGCGATCATGTTCCATTGAGTTTTGGTTACGTAGTCTTTAAATAGATATTTTGGGAGAAGTTATCCTGATTTGTGAAGGAATATGGAATCTTGAGGGTAGTCACTTCTTATTCTGTAAGTTAACTGAACATTTGGCTGAATTATTTTACCAATGGATAAAAAGAATTTTTAAACATTGCAATAATTAACAGAAAAATAAGTCTGACAAGTGTGAAGTGTAGCTGGAATGATGTATAGTATGTCAGTACATCTAATAACAGGTTTTATCTGCTGTAGAGGAGGAGTCATATTTAACTTAGCTATCATTACATGGAGGAAGTGTTTGGGGGCTAAATGACAGATGATAACACAATCATAACTATGGCTCAAACTGACTGTTCTTGTGATTTAAATTCAGCATGGAGTCAAAGCCATCATAACGTGGAGTCTTTTAGTCCAAGTTCATACTAATGAACTGCTCTCTGCAGTCATGTGTGGAGGAACTGAAAAAGGGGGAAGCAAAGCCTGCAGGGTGGGGAAGTCCATGGTCAGTGTGAATGCTTAGTGTAAAGTGCTAAAAACCATTTGTATAAATGTGTTCGGTTTCAAAATATGCCCCAAAAAATTAAAAATCTAACCACTCTGCAAGTGAAAATTAGAAAATTCTCTGAAATTTATAAAAATATTGCTGATATATTGGTACCTTTAGGAGGATATCTTTATTTGAAATTAGGTTTCATTGGATGAATGGGCCCAGTATTCATCTAGTGATTGATTTACCTTTGAGCTCATTTACGTTGGTTTTAATTCAGTTAAATACAAAAGTTATAAGTAAACAATCTTTGTGAAGCAGGGAATATGAGGTGGAAGCTAATCTCTAGATCAAACAGGTTACCAAAATCATGAGCATTATGGTGCAGTCTGAGACAGTGGCCAAGAAGGGGAATAGAATTGTTGGATGGGTATAGAGTTTATGGTAATGGCAGGAGACAATGGCCAGGGCAGAACATTGCTCTCCCCTATGGGTGGATTTGCAGGCAGGGAGGCCATACAATGTCATCATGGGTGCCTTTCCCGACAGCTACCCACCCACCCTGACCCTGCCACAATTTTACGATAAGTGGAGGAGGCATCCACCCACCCTTGTGCAAATTGAGGCCCTTAAGTGGCCAATTAATCACCAATTAAGGGCCACTTCTGCCTCCATTGCATTTTTTTTTATTCATTCACAGGATGTGGGCTTCACTGGCTGGGCCAGCATTTATTGCCCAACCCTAATTGCCCTAGAGTAGGGGAGCAAGTTGAGGTCAGCAACAGGTGAGAAATATGGCAGGTAACACTGCTAGGGCATGTGGTGAGAATGTAGGGGGTCCCTCCTTTACAGGTCCCCTGTTTCCATTGGAGGGTCCCCTCCACCCCCACCACCACGCCCCCCCACCCCCCCCCCACCACCCCCGCCATGTTTGATCACCCCCACCACCCCCACATTTCCCATCTCCCTTCTCTGTCCAACCCAGCCACTGATCCCCTTTGCCAGGACCTGACAGCCTGGCCCCCGTGATACACCTCCACCCAACTTACCTTTCCATGTGGCTCCAGTGATGATCCTTATTGGGGCCCACTGCAGTCCCAGCAGTGGCCACCTCTCCTAGTGGTGCTGCTGGGGCTAGAGAACTACAAGCCATTTGATTGGCCAGCAGCTCATAGAAGTGAGACTTCCTCACCAGAAAGGGGTGGAAATCTCACCACTAGGCAATTAATGCCCTGACAGATGTTAAATTGCTACAGGACAACAGGACTATATGGGAGCAGACGATAGCCTGCTTCTGCTTCTGCCCACCTTACCTGTGTGCACTCCGTAAAATTCTGTCCCGGGAGTTTTAGCTAGTTGCTTTCCAATGATATTCCTGAAAATTCAGATAAACAAGCGCAGAAAAAAAGAGGAATGATGCAAATTATATCCCATGCAACCAAGATTCCGCAAACTTTTGCACTGCTTTAGAAAGCATTGTGATGGAAGACAGCCCTGCCCACAGGACATGCCACATCCACCCGATCTTACTGCAGGTTTCCACTATTTGTGCCTGTTTGTGAATCGTCGAGGTGGCTGTTATAATTAAACTTTTCTTTTAGGTGCAAGACACCTTTTAAAAGCTTTTAAATAATAAAAACATTTAATTTGCCAAGAAACTGAGCACTATACACCGATGAAACAGCTAAAGGCTTCTATATAGACTTTTAAAGTCATTTTCAGTTATTAAAAACTAGATTACTCACAGCTATCGAACTAAACATTCTGAGATTTTTTGTGATAAACAGTTTCAACCACATTAATTAAACTGTACCAGGTCACTAATCTTATGATGGAATATTTGTTAATGCAGTTTTTAAAAAAAATTACCTTCTGAAACTTATCCCAATTGTGCTGGTTCATACAAGATTTCATGTTCAGCGATATGCAAATTAGTTTGAGCACAGGCATGAGCAAAACATTTACCAGTATCATTTTGAATGAAAGTTGAGCCCGGATTGTTGAAGGTTCCCAAAGCCAAAAATTCACCCCAATAAATTAAGTCTCTTCAGTTTTTAGATGAAGGAAATTGTGGCTCATATAAGACTGGATGTCAGAAGTGCTCAGACGCCATATCTTCAAACAATGCGGCCAACAGGCAGAATGTAGCCGACACACAGTAAGAGATCTGATCTGAACCCCTGGGGCCCTTGGAGGTGATGGGATAGGAAAGGGAAGAAAAGATCTTGGTGCGGATGGTCTCTATTTTGGAGCCTAAGATCCAGATTTTCACAACCGGGGCAGGTAGTTTGAGTTGAGATATCTCCCAATTCAGCAGATCCACTGCAGTTTAAAGGGTCCCATTAGACCCAAAGGTTGCACTGAGGAGGCAGGGGTAGGATAGGGTTGGGCCTGCTGATCCTGGAAGCAGATCAGAGGTGGCCATGAAGGCAAGTGAGTTCCAAAGTGAGCTGGTAAGAAAGTCTGCCTTGGTTCTCTGGGACTTTCTGGCACAGACAGGATGGGCTGAATGGTCTCTGCATCATAACTTTTCTTTGGCTCTATGGTTTGTCTTAGTTGTCTATCTCTATATCTCACCCTTCATCCACCCTTCATGGCCCTTCATAGTCTACTTGCCATCACCATGCCAACTCATGTCTCCACCCATCCACCATGCCCCCCTCATATAACCCCATGACACCTCTACAACTACTCACCCAGTATCCACCATGGGAAGACCTCATGAGTCATGTGAGATTACAAAAATAAACTTCTAATGACCCAACATAGCACTCACTTGTACACACTTGAAATCAAAAAAAGCTCCCATTCATGAAAACCATTCAAAGCATTTAAATCTCTCAAGGCATTAATGTGTTATCAAAACAAACACATTTCTATTCAGCAGTCACATTGGACAGCTAATCCTTCAATAGCCTCTTTAAACTTTCAATCAAACTATGAACTTAGAAGCCATTGCTGAGATAATTGTGGCTTTTGAAACTCAGTCTAGCATTCATAATGACATAATAAGTTATTGGAAAAATCAACCAAGATCTCTATTGAAACTGTGAAACAGGTGTCATTGTTTTCTAATGTAAACAAGATGGCCTGTCAATCAAAACAGTCCGGCAGATGTTCTTTTAACTCTCAGTAACAACACAAGCCTTTTTTTTATTTTAAAGAATAAGAGGTAAAAAAAACTTCAGATAATGACACTTAAAGCGACCTTATCTGCCCTTCAAGAGTGTTTACGCTTATGTCTACTTCATCAATTTGTGACACCCACTCATTAAGGCTTTTGGAACAGCCAAAATGGGGTCTGTTTGAACTCAGCACTAAGTTCAGATGGCCCTGCTGATATCTGGATCCCTCCTTTGTGACTCATGCCCTGCCCCCCTTGCCATCCCCCTGCCGGTAGAAATTAGATCTGTTGGAAATGGTCCACAGAATCTTCCTGACTCCGAAAAAAATCCGGCCCTCAGACACTCATGAACTCCTAACACTTTGTTAGATTTGAGAGTCAGGGTGGTAATAGGAGAAGGATATGAAGCAGTGATTTGTGATAGTTCAAAGGGCCTGGGGTTATCTTTGTTTCTCATGTTGATCCTTTAGGAGTGTCTGTTATTGCTAGCATGTATTAATTTTGGAAGTATATTGAATGAATTATATGTTGCTTTCCACCTATCTCCATCTATCAAACAAAATGTGGCTATGAACTTATTTCTCCCACATTTGTCAGGCCAGGCATTTGTTTGAAACTCTTTGTGCCATTGTGCCAAGGCATGTATTTAATCAGTTGATGCGGAATATGTATGCATATTTAGAGTACACGTCACTTTTGGGAGATTGGTGCCATGATACTGATGGGAACAACGTAATGGCCAAACCTGAGTCCAGCATTGGAAACAATTATACGTCTCGCTGCCATCTACTATTATAACATTTAGAAAATAACAAAAATATAAGAGAAATGCAAATAAAGCAGCCAAGCTTAGAGAGAACAGGCCATTATGTCAGAATTTTTCATTTCTTTTTGTTTTCTAAACATGGAAACCACATTGGCCCTGTAGCTACAGCGCCCCAAAAATAGTCATTTCTGTGGCGCCAGGACAATGCATGTCTGGTATCATATATAAAAATGCAGCTGGCAGCTCGTGGTGTTTGCGCATTAAAAAAGATTTTCAGCTCTGCTCCATGTCACAGCAGCACAGTATGGAATACAATACCTCCAAGAAGGGGAAGGGGTGGGCGGGAAGCAGTCAAATTTATAAATATGCTTCCACACCAATAAGTGGCACTGCTACACATCCTGCCAATAACATTATTTAATGGTGGCACAATAGCACAAAACTCTTTCTTATTTCTTTCAAAATATTTTCTCAAACTCTTCCGCATACAGTAAGTCAGAACAGGTAAGTGAGAAGAGCTTTAGTCAGATTTGCATACACAGTCAGACTAGAATACAGTTGCATAAAATGGGTAAATACCAGTGGTTTAACCCTTTACTGTTGATAATGCATATACAGACCACAGAGCAAGAGAATTAGTGACAGGTCTGAAAGTGGCCACAATTCATAGGCGTTCATCACGAACAAAATATGACTTGGCAAAACCTTTATTTTTCTCACATTAGCATGCTATAGCTGAATATACTTGAATTAATAAATGTGAGATCATCTCATCTTGCCAGGAGGTTAGAGATAATTAAAGTGAATCCTGTAGATTGCAGTAATGCAAATAAAAGCTTTTATTTTGATAAAATCCTGTAGCCATTGGGTAAGTGTCAGTGAATCTAGTAATCGTACACTACCATTATTTTTCGTGAATGCCCTTAAATAAATCTCAGTACAGAAATTCAAAATTCAAAAGATTTTAAGAGATTTCAAAACATCCAACACTCAGATTCACCCGCAGCCTATTTCTCTCTCGTACCCATGCCTCACTGTCACCCTCTATAAATGGTGCCCTTCCCTCCTGTATAAAAAATTATTGCAAACATTCTCATCTCTCTGATTTCTTGCAACAGAAGAGTGTGCACATCTTGTTGAGAGGCAGAGAACTGGTGGAGGTAGTGGGTGGTCCTCCACCAACAAGTAGCTTATTGGCCACTGACATTGCTTGCACACTTACTCCACTGGGAAGAAGGTCTTATTCCAGGAGTCTGTAGATGTCTGCTGGGCCTCCTGAGACATGTTGAGGGTGCTGAGCCTCTACCTGTAAACACCATGTTGAGGGACTCAGCTCCTTCAGGATAGTCCATTTAATTGGTCCAGCCTTATTCAAGGCTGAGATAGTCAGATTTTTAATCAGTAAGGGAATCAAGGGTTATGGGAAAAAGGCAGGGAAGTGGGGTTGAGGATTATCAGATCAGCCATGATCTCATTGAATGGCAGAGCAGACTCGATGGGCCGAATGGCCTACTTCTGCTCATACATCTTATGGCCTTATCCCATCTGCCCTGTGGAGGAGCATGCATCTGAGGAGAAGACAACCAGTGTTCCTGCCTGTGTTGTTCCTGGCACTTCTGGGCAGTTGGTGATGGTGGGCTTTGGTTCTTGCCCCTCAGCAGAGGTGAAAGCTGGAGCTGCTCCCATGCTGTGTTGAAGGCTGGGGGCAGGGAATTGCGGCTAAAGGTGAGTGATGTGCTAGACAAGTGAAATGCCTTCCAAGAGATTGACAATAACTTGTCAAGCAGTAAAAGTGCTCTTTGAGAAGAAGTGCTTTGAACAATAGTCATGGCTGGAGCTCTTCAGTGTAACTGATCAAAGCCTTCCCAGCTTGCCACTTTCGCTTATGAAGCTCTTTCTGCTGTGCACTGGCCTAGGTGACCCTGGCGAGTTGCTGACAGAGTGGGAGCCATGTTAAAGTGAAAGCAAAATACTGTGGATGCTGAAAATCTGAAACACAAACAAAAATTGCTGGAAAAACTCAGCAGGTCTAACAGCATCTGTGGAGAGAAAGGCAGAGTTAATGTTTTGAGTCTGTATGACTCTTCTTCAGAACCACATTGCCTGGCTGGGAAATCAAGGATTCAGGGTTAAAGAACTCCTAATTGTCCTCTTAACTATACCCACCTTATCTTAATTGCCTACCCGACAGTTCCAAGGGGGTTCACTGCTCTCGTTTAATCCGGTCCCAGAGAAAGGGAATGATTACAGTGTCAATGGGCTTTCCCACCTCGCATGCTCCTGAACCCATGTCTACCAAGCTGGAAAAATTCTGCCCTGTAATTCAGGTCGATGACCTAGCAACACAATCTATAACGTCGATGTGTGGTTATAGAAACACCATCGCTTTATATCTAGGCTGGTTCCTGGGAAGAGGAGAATCCTGCTATGACGAAAAGTTGAGCAGACTAAGTGTATATTCTTTCCAGTTTAGAGGAATGAAAGGTAATCTAATTGGAATACATAAAATTCTTAAGGGGCTTGACAGTGTAAATGCCAAGAAAATGTTTCCTGGCTGGAGAATGTAGAACACAGGGTTAGAGTTTCAGAATATGGTGTTGACCATTTAGGGCTGAGATGAGGATAAATTTCTTCGCTCATATGATTTTGAATTTTTGGAATTCTATAGCCCAAAGCACTGTGGATACTCAGTCATGGGACAGAATTTTTCGCTCAGCTTGTGGGTGCGTGCCCGATACTGTTGAACGTAAAGTAACATGCGAAGACATCAGGTGAGCATCCCGACGTCATTGCGCACCCATTTTGCTCGGTGGCTTTAAGCAGGAGTCAGAGACGCACCAATTACAAGGCCAGTTTAAGCCATTAAAAAGAAAATTAAGCTGCATTTCATGTCGCCTGTGCCATTTTGCACTCATGACACAGGCAAAATTGGCAAGCAGGCAGCTGACAATTTAAAAACCTCATCCAAGGGCAGGATAAAAAGGGTCAGCAGCATTGCCAGTGTAAGTGGTGAGCAATTCGGAGATAGTTTGCTGCTGGTTGCTTATTGGCACTTGGCAGTTTCTTCTCAGTTCAGGGCTTCATTCTCAGCTTTTCCAGGCTTCATTTCAGGACTTATTGGTATCTGCAAGGCCCCCGGACAATTCAAACCATGTGGACCCTTCCAGGTATCACACAGCTTTCTGGTACCCTGGCAATAGGTGTTGTGGTCTCTGCTGGTGGCACCTCCTCTGAGAAGGAAGTAAGGGCCAGAAGGGAGAGGAGGCCAGGTGTCCCAATGCAGCCTCCAGGGGAGGGACCTGTGGGAGAAGAAACGCAGGCACAAGCGACACAGGGCCAGCAGGTAGTCCAAGGCGGAAGGGGCCGCAGAAGGCGCCACTATCCCGTTGCCAACTGGAGGATCCCCTCCAAGTCACCCACCATCCTGACTTGGAAATATATCACTGTTCCTTCACTGTCACTGGTTCAAAACCCTGGAACTCCCTTCCCAACAGCACTGTGGATGTACCTACAGCACATGGACTGCAACGGTTTAAAAAGGTAGCTCACCACCACCTTCTCAAGGGCAACTAGGGATGGACAATAAATGTTGGCCCAGCCAGCGAAGCCCACATCCCGTGAATGAATATAAAAAAAAGGTTTGTGTAAGGTACCCTGTCAGCTCCCATGATGCTTACATCCTGAGACACTCCCAGGTGCCGAGGCTCTTCAGTGCTCCAGCCTGATTGGATGGATGGCTGCTGGGTGACAAGGGATATCCGTTGAAGAGTTGGATCAGGACACCTTTCTGCCACCCAAGAACAGGGGTAAAGCAAGTTACAATAGGAATCATCCCTCCACAAGGATGGTGGTAGAAAGGACCATAGATGCGCTCCTGCAACCTGTCCTTTCAAGGAGTGCACTACAATACCCGCTAGACCTGGTGTCGCTGATAGTGGTTGCATGCTGTGCTCTCTACAATCTGGCACTGGCAAGGGGGGACCCACTGGAGGAAGAGGATCTTGACGCAGCTGCACAGGAGAATGCTGAGGGTGTGCAGACTTGGTAACCTCCAGGCAGGCAGGGACACCTTGATCCAATGCTCTTTCAGCTAGGCTACCGAGGATCTGCTTCCATCTCATGCCAGAATGGCCGCCTCCATCCTGGATGCCTGAAATGACCCTTTTATTTGCACCTAAAGTCCACTCAATGTCCGTGCAATAAAATGTTGAGTCACTCACATCCAGCATTACATACTGGAGTACCCTGCACCAGAAAGAAGAATGGTGAAGCATACTCAGGCCATTAGAATCAAAGAAAATGTAATTTTATTGTCACATTGAAAGCATAATGACATTACTATTACTGGTGTTGATGTCCACACCAGAAGGCATATAAACCAAACATAAATTAACAGAAAATCAACTGTGAACTGGCCCGCTTTTGCTCATGGTGTCTTTAACTTACGTTTCCGAATGCTTTGTCTAGGTGCACCTGCCCTCTCTCTGGCACCGGCATTGGAGACAGCCTGCTGACTCTGCTGTCCTGTTGGTCTGCATGACCTTGGCAGTCATCCTCTGGCCAGTGGAGTCTCTGCTGGCCCTGCCTGCGATAGAGCGGCCAGTGCCACGCCTGCCACCTCCCTGTCATTGCAGTATCATCAGATGCCACAGTCACTGGCAGAGGGATGGAGGACAAGCTGCCATCATCCAGATTGCCATGAGAGGAACCCGCAGAGGTGACAAGCAGCTCGTGTGCCAACATGAGGTTGATTTGTACCTCCCTGCTCACCATTGATGGATGGGCACCTAGCTGGGATACTGAGTACCTCATTCATCTCCCACAATGACATTGACCGCCTGAGGTCATTGCTTGTGTGAGGGCTTGCAGGCACAACCTCACCAACCCCTCATTCTGTCCCTGTAGCTACCTCTCCATGAGAGTCACCACTCTCTCAATGGAGAAGGCAGTGCGCTCAGCGATGAGGGTCAACGCAGTGCTCATGCTCCGCATGGACTCCTCCACAACAGAGACCATGGCACACATACCCTCATGGATCTCCGCCAGATCTTCCCACACATCCCTCTGGACATCTACCACTGCCGCAGAATGAATGACTCCAGAGGCTCATCATCTGCCTTCGACTGAGCATCATCCTGGTCCCCAGCAGTCCTCTGGCTGCCAGCACCCTGGACACTCTGTGCCTCCACCTGCACCTCAAGCGAGTGTGAAGCACCCTCATCAATGTGCACCGACATTCTAGTCACCAATCTAATGCCCACCAAGGTGCTGGTATCTGTGCCGGTGCCTGGTTCAGAGAGCGAGTGTGATACAGGTGCAAATGAAATCGGTAATCCTCCGGCGTAAGGGGTGGCCCTTTGGAGTCCAAAGAACGAGAAAGTGGTGGCGAATCTAAAAGGGAGAACAAGGATATGTCATTAGTTAAAGTCATCACACTGTCACTGTGCATGCCAAACTCCCTGGTGGGACAATGGAGATCTGTATCATAGTGCCATCGTCTTTCAATGATCAATGGGGACTCCAGATTTGAGGCTCCCATCAATGAAGTGATTACACTAGAATGGTTGCACAATCCGAGACTCTCACCTCTGTGCACTGCGCTCTTATCTTCGGCTGGCATCCCCGTCTCTCTACGCCTGGTTGCACGTGGGACGTGCTGGCTCTCCAGCTCAAGGGTGTCCATCTTGAGCCTGTTGAGCCGCAGCAGGTTGGGCAGCCTCCACCTGTCCATGACCTCTCTGCTTGTTTATGGCTTGCCGTCTCGTGAAAGAACAGAGGAGCATTGATTTGCCCACTCTCTATATACAGTGCCATTGCAGCCTGACCAGCCCTACCTGAGGAACATCTTGCAGGGCACATCAAAGTCACGGCTCTCGAGCCACAAGGCACTCAGTCCAAGCAGCCAGGAGTGTACCCCCTGGCCAGCTTAAGCATCACTGACAAATGGCTCTCAGACTCTAGCGCACCTGAAGTACATGGTGGGGGGGTGGGGTGGGGGGGTAGAGACGGCCAGACCTTCACACTTCTGCACACTAACTCATGCCAACATGGTACTCACCCTTCCACACAGCAGCAGGTCATTGAACCTCTTCTGGCCCTGGACTCATGTGCGCCGCACCATGTCATGGCTGCTACCTGCGCTGCAACCTCTTCCCATGCCCTCTTTCTGAGTTGTGGTGGCCTCCTTCTCCCATCTCTGGGCACAAGGGTGTCCCTCCTGACCACCACCTCCTCCAGGAGGACCGCGAGGCACTCATCTGAAAAGCGGTGAGCCGAGTGCACACGTGACCTGCCCGCCTGCCTGCCATATCCTCCTGCACTCGTCTCCATAACTTGAATATTGACAATGCTGCGGAGACGTTCTTCCATGGTAGCCTTCCAGAGGCTGCCCATGCTGTTTTTACACTGGCTGCCAGGTTGCCATTGGATCCGGCAGCCAACAGGCATCTGGCCCCACCCGCTCCCTTCCTGACCTCAAAATTATGGCCATGGAGTATATTCAATGCAGAGGTCTTGGGTGCTAAGGGGATTAGGGGACATGGGGATAGGCGGAATGGTTCATTTGAGGCACAGGATCAGCCATGATCTTGTTGAATGACAGGGAAGGCTCAAAGGACCAAATGGCCTACTCTAGTTCCTATTTCTTATGTTCTAATGTGTAAAGTTTTGAGCTCTATAGGCTAGAAGAGCAGGATTTGAAAACTATTTACTTGAGCACTGGGTCGGCTGCCTGAATAGTCTGCAACAAGATGCAATATTTATTGCATTAAAACAATATTTTTCCTTGTTAAGAGCCTTGGGGATTTTTTTTTACTTCAGCGACACTACAAGTATTTTTCCAGGATCATTTATTTCTTGAAACTTTTTTTTAATTCATTGGCCAAGTAGTGATACATTTGTTCACCAATTACATGATTGTTCAGAAACATGGCAAATGCTACCCCTATCACTTTAGCCCAATGACAATAGTCTTCTTATGAGGACCCACTGCAATGAAAATTAAAGAGAGCAGAAAACCTTGATTTGCATTTATTTATAACAATTAAGCAATATTGAAACAGCAAGTTAACATTACTTTATGTCCATATTTATTATTTAGTAAATTATTGTGCTCTCCCTTTTCTTGATTTTTTGTTGCTCTTTCACAGTACTATAGCAGTGAGAGAGGGAAACAAACTGATGAGAACTAAGTTAGTAAGATGTTTGTAGTCTTAATCTTTTACATTCATGAGGTTGAATGCAAACTTTTTCCAAACTTATTGCTTTCCTTTGTATGTATAAAGTTAAAAAATTTTAAACACGCTCTTTTTTATTTAATCTTCCTTCCATATCCCTTCCCATCAGTACCTAACTTCTGCAGCATCTGTTGATGAAACTGAACATCACTAAGTTTCTTGATCTGTTTAGCTGATTGCTTGAGTATTCTAACTGGTTTGATGATTCACATTGTTGATCACAGCTCTTAGTTTTACTTACATCATGTTTCCTCTGCAGCCAAATTGCCAAGATGTTGAAGGAAACTACTGTGGTGCACAAGATCATTTGGGCACTGTGAATATTGAGATGTCAGTTTGGTGTACTCTTGTTAAAGAGCCTGCCCATTCAAGTATCCCTGGGCACAGGCCCAGGAAAGAATTAGCTCTGAGGATTAAATGAGACTTTGAACTATTTACAATCTATATTAATGACTTGGATGAAGTGACCAACTGTATTGTAGCAAAATTTGCTGATGACACCAAGTTAGGTAGGAAAGTAAAACAAAAACAAAAATACCTGGAAAAACTCAGCAGGTTTGGCAGCATCAGTGGATAGGAGCACAGTTAACGTTTTGAGTCCGAATGACCCTTCAACAAGTGAAAATAGCAAGTTGTGAGGAGAATACAAAGGCCCAGATTTTCACTGAGTCATGGAGACTTAGGACCTTATCCAAAAGGGAGCTGGGACCCCAGATCTGAAAATGCTGCCTCCATTTCTGACAGGTCCTACTTGAATGAAGCAGGGTGATTTTAATTCAGTGCTGAATCCAAACAGACCCCCTTTTCAATGGGATGAGGTCCGTTTCCCATACCATGTGACTTACGCTGTTTAAGAGTCGACGGGAGTGTTTGTAAAAGGTGTATAAAATATGTGGATCTGTCAAGTTCTCAAATTATTTAAATCCCCAGTCTTTTAAATTTTGAAAAAAAATAAAATCCTGTGGTGTTTCTGAGTTGGTGCTTGATAGATGTTTGTTGAGATAACCCTGAGGGCTATCATTATAATATTATTGCATAAACCCGTCATTATCACAGTTGGGGGGGGGGTGGCTGTAAGTTCACAGTTTGATTGACAGCTCAGAGGGGTTATTAAGGGATTAGCTATCTTTGGCATGGGGCTATGAATACCGTTTTTTTTTAAATAAAGAATTTAGTACTTGAGGGGAATTAGAATGTATTGAATGGGCTTTTATCAATGAGAAATTTTTGTGGATACTAGGTGAGTTGGCATGCAGGGTGTAACGGCAAAGGGTGGTGAATGAGAGCATGGATTGACATGAGTTGGTACTAAGTTGGCACAGGGACCATAAGGGGTCATGGGGATCAGTGGAAGGTCATGTGTTGGTATGAGTTGACACTGCTAGCATAAGGGTCATGGAGCTGGTCAAAGAGGCATAGGTTGACATGGAGGGTATGAGGAGCCATGGGAAGTGAATAGAGGGGCATGGGCTGGCATGGAGGGTATGTGGGCCATGGGAGCTGGGTAAAGGGGCATACGTTGGCATGGATGGAGAATCGGCCGTGGGTTGCGCTGAGGGGTTTTGAGCTGTGAGAGTTAGAGGGCAGAATATTAAATAAAACAAATGGGGCTAAGTCCCGGAGCACAGGGACATGACTTATATTCAGCCCAACTCGGCACCTTGGCAGCCCCTGTGGGAAGCTTGCTTCCTGGGGTGGCAGGCTTAACTCCAGCATGGACCCACGTCCCACCACCCCACCTGAGAGCAAAGACTCTGTTATTCCCCAAGGCGGGTGCAACGTGCTGGGAAGTTACCCACCTGTGCTCAGGACTCGGGAGCAAAAAACTGGTCCAGAGTCTGCTAAGGGATTTAGATAGGACAAGTGGATTTTTTTTTTCATTCATGGACTGTGGGCGTCACTGGCTGGGCCAATATTTATTGTCCATCCCTTGAGAAGGCGGTGGTGAACTGCCTTCTTGAAACGCTGCAGTCCATGTTGTGTAGGTACACCCATATGCCCATTTACTTACCTCCCAATGGCTCCTCAGACCCTCAATGTCAACATATGCCCCTATATCCAGCTGTTAGGGAGGGAATACCAGAATTTTGAACCAGTGACAGTGAAGGAATAGCGATATGTTTCCAAGTCAGGATGTTGAGTGGCTTGGAGGGGAACTTCCAGGTGGTGGCATTCCCAGGTGTCTGCTGCTCTTGTCCTTCCAGATGGTAGTGGTCATGGGTTTGGAAGGTGCTGTCTAAGGGGGCTTGGTGAGTTCCGGCAGTGCATCTTGTAAATGGTAACACACTGCTGCTACTGTGTATCAGTGGTGGAAGAAGTGAATGTTTATAGATGGGGTGCCAACCAAGCGGGCTGCTTTGTCCTCGATAGTGTCAACCTTCTTGTGTGTTGTTGGTGCTGCACTCATCCAGGCAAGTGGAGAGTATTCCATCACACTCCTGACTTGTGCCTTGTAGATTGTGGACAGGCTTTGGGGAGTCCGAAGGTGAGTTTCTCACCACAGGATTCCTAGCCTCTGAACTGTCCTTGTAGCCACATATTTATATGGCTAGTCCAGTTCAGTAGTAACTCCCAAGATGTTGATAGTGGGGGATTCAGCGATGGTAATGCCATCGAATGCCAAAGGTTGATAATTAGGTTCCTTTTTGTTTGAGATGATCATTGCCTGGCACTTGTGTGGCATGAATGTTACTTGCCACTTGTCAGCCCAATCCTGGATGTTGTCCAAGTCTTGCTGCGTTTGAACATGGACTGCTTCAGTATCTGAGGAGTTATGAATGGTGCTGAACATTGTGCAAATCATCAGTGAACATCTCCACTTCTGACCTTATGATGAAAGGAAGGTCATAATGAAGCAGCTGAAGATGGTTGGGTCAAGGAGACTACCTGCAGTGTTGTGCTGGAACTGAGATGATTGGCCTTCAAAAACCACAAGCATCTTCTTTGTGCTGGATATGACTCCAACTAGCAGAGTGTTCCCCCAATTTCCATTGAGTCCAGTTTTGCTAGGGCTCCTTGATGCCATGCTCGGTCAAATGCTGCCTTGATGTCAAGGGCAGTCACTCTCACCTCACCTCGGGAGTTCAGCTCTTTTGTTCATGTTTGAACCAAGGTTGTAATAAGGTCAGGAGCTGAGTGGCCCTGACAGAAGCAAAACTGAGTGTCAGTGAGCAGGTTATCGTTAATCAAGTGCCGCTTGACATTACTGTTGTTGGCCCCTTCCATCACTTTACTGAGTGCATGGGTTGAGAATGATGAGATGGTTGCCTCATCCTGGTGGCATGGGTGAGATCATTTAGCCTCTTTCTGCCCTGGATAGCCAACCTCTTATGTGCAGCATTGGCACTGACCACCACTGCCACTGCCTCCCAGGCCAAAGTTGTGAGATTGTTGGACTTCCTGAGGCCAGAGCAAAGGTGGAGGACATCACAGTGGGCCGTCAAAAGGCATTCCAGGGTCACTGAACTCTTCTTGGCTTTCGGGGCCATGTCTTCACTGGAGCACTCCTGGGCTGCAAACATTGAGAACTGTGTGGGCGGCTGCAGTTTAGATATGGTGCCCAGAGTGAGGAAGCGGTGAGGTAACAATGTGACAGGCAATTGAGAGGCCGCCAGCCAGTGAGACAGCGTGCTTCCTGTGACTGCATAATGAATGATGTGGGAAGCAGATGATATGGCGCAAAAACCCGCCACTGTGGCTGGCGGGAAAAATGTCTCTTTTTCTGCCCATCACCACACTTAGTGCAACTCAAGGAAAATTCTGGCCAAAGTGCTGTACAGAGTGTGAATGTAGTTAGTTTCTTTCAGAAGAATCCTTTCAAGTTATCCTTCAAAAAATGTATTTTATATATCTGGTAACAAAACATCTGACAGTCAATATATTTTATTTGCGAAAACCCAGCTTGTGCCATGACTGAGGAAGAAGGCCTGATGAGCTGCGGAACTACAGGTGTTTCAATAATATAATATAGTACAATCTGGTTTAACGTAGCTTAAGAGTTTGATTAATAACAAAACTTATCCAGCTGTCTAGTTGGGACCAATGTTCAAAGTTCTTTTGTGGCCAATATCAGCAAGTTATTCCCCTGCCAGAGCACCAGGGCAGCATGCTAGGTTATACGCTCTTGCCTCTGCTCCAGTAACGTGCCTTATACCTTTCATAACACAAAACTGCTGTCAGCTTAGCTGCTGAAATTAGTGGCAGATTGATGTTATAAATGTGGTGAATTTGTTAGCTTCAGCATCTTCCGATGGGGACCCCACTGTGGGATAGGTTGCGATATCGGAGATGTGACCTGGCTTTGGTCTGTGTTACTATAAACAGGAGCAGCATTTAAAGTGAAAGCAGCTGTTTCCAAAGAAGTATAACTACCACCAGCCCGAGTGCTTGAAGTTTCCACATTGCTTACTACGAGATAAAGAAACAAACTACAAAATATTTTTTTCTTTTGTACGTAGAAGGATGTTAAAGAGCCGCTGAAAAAGTAAGGAATAAGTCAGTATGCTTACATAAACTTTGAATATCACCAATGTTATTTTAGTAGGATCCAAGCCAATTGCCACAGAAAAATATTAGGGGCTTTCAACTTGTTACTTTTATTTAATTCATTCGGAATTTTCTTTTGCATGGATTCACTAAAGACTCTGCACCTTGCTGTATTTTCATTACGTCCTGTCTCTTTGATTTACCTCTGTCTTACAGCTTAAAACTGAAAACATACATTCTAACATTAAAAAACACATTAAAGCCGAATCTTTAAATAAAATCATGGCAACACCAACGTATGGGTGGTTAAACTGCTTCTGCTGTCTGGCTGGGCTGTTGCAGGCTATTGAATTATGTACTGAGAATTTCTCTCAATTTTTTTCACTTGGGATGCAACGATGCAACTTGTGACTTTCGAAAGTTGTTTTTATGTGACATCAAGCGAGATTAGTTCATTTTACACAAACTCACTTTCCTTATTGTTTACCCAATAACAGCAGCCGCGGAAACGCTTTCCACTTCAAATGTGCGGGAAGTTGTTCCCAAGGAAAGCTGCGAGGAATCTTGTCTTATTTACAAGCTGCAGTGCACACGATGAATCAAATGATAGTGCATCTAGTTTAGAACCATAGATGTCTACAGCATAGAGAAGATCGAAGTGCTCGCTACGTTTGTTGAATAGCCATTTTCTTACCTAAGTGAGAAGTTGCATAGAAAGTAAAGGGTTAATAACACAAGCAGGTTGCAAACTTTCCTGTGGGAGAGCAGCAGAGATAACTGTTTAGAAGCAGTTCAAGGTCCTAGGTATCCCACACAATAGTAGCAGTTAAGACAAATCTAATAACAATCATGCCATGAAAAATTTAAATCCCACACCATTCCTGATGATTTGGGGTCTTCCCCAGGTAGTACGTAGCCTTGAAAATGAAGTTTGAGAAGTGGATCGCAGAAAATGGCAACCTGATAGAGCTACAGCAAAGGACTATGTGATGCTAGACAGTGAAAGCAGAACACAACCAGAAACCAAACAAAGAAAGTAAATCGAGTGGCAAGTTGAGTTGAAAGAAAAACAGTAGGAGCTTGAATGAAGGGAATTCCAGATAGAGGGGGTGCACAAAATAAGTTAATAAAAACGTAAAAGCTTTATCCTCTGAACATGGCCAACTGAAACAGAGTTTGGTCTTTATGGAAAAGAATGGTCCCACGTTGACATGAATGTATTAAGAGAAATCACACAGCTATACTCAGGCTCAGTTGGGAACTATGTCCAGGATTGTAAAGGAAACTGTTTTCAACCATTTTCACAAAAAAGGCAAGATAGGTTTTTACCAATATACTTTTTGAAGAGGAAATCTCCTTCTGAAAAGGGGAGTCAGATTGCAGAGTTGTAGAAAGTAAATAGCATTGCCCCAGTGAGCTGCAGACGGTGTGGTTCAGGTACTGCAGTTTTACTTAGCAGAAAATGGTGAGGAGAGAATAGAACCTGAACCTACCAATATAGGGGGTGATAGGGTAGATGAATCCATGTCCAGAATTTGAGGACCTAGTAGATAAGTAGATCCAAAACTCAGACATGCTAATAACTGAACAGCAGCAGCCTTTAGAAATTGATGCAGTTATGTTAGGATATATTTACTAAAGACAGTGGTGGGACCAATAAAGATCAGAATCTTTAGGAACTGAAAGCCCCAACTGTGTATATGAGTTAATATAAGGTGCCCATAGGCATTCATGAAGCAATCTGTGGCACCTTAAAAACCTTGTTGGATCAAAATATTATTCTTGAATATAATTCTACTCACAACACCCCCACTTGACCAGTGTTAAAGTCAAATGGTAAGTGCAGAATTACAACAGACAATAAGAACTTGAAGCGCCCTATCCTTCTGTTACGCTGGCTTATGAATCTACCTAGCTAGACTGACAGGATCACATTGTTTCACTCCCTTGGATGTAACTAATGGATCTGGAATATGAGAGTGCACCTACAAGGCATTAGCCTTTTCATTTAATAAGTGGCATTATGCAATGTCCTTTGAGGTATGCCAATTCCCTCATGGATTCCTTGATCCTGTAACCTTACAATATGTAGATATGTTCTAATAGGAAGTCAGACTGCATCAGAATAGCTGGTGGAATTAAGGCATGTGTTAGCTCAGCTAAAACAAGTGGAGTTAAAAATAGCCATGATGTGACAATGATATCGCACCCAGGTGAAGTAATGGGGATACACCACTCTGCCTGACAAACTTCAAACATAATAGGAAACATTTGGGTAATCAGCAGGAGAGCACAGATGCTACCTCTGTTACAAACAGAGTAGCTAATAAAGCTTACTTAATTCCATAATCTGATTAGGTAAAAAGATAAACACTTGTTTACTGGTTAAACTACAAGTATATGTTTTAAACTAAAACTTAGTGACTCAAATATGTAATCCAAGAATTTTTACCTATGGGCAAAAAAATTACCAGAACCAGGTATCTTTAAGGGCAGAATGGCAAAGATTAGAAGCTTAAATTGTGGCTACATTAGCTAAGAATGTCACTTATTTGCAAGCTATGAGATTGAGAAAGGTGAAAGGAAAGTGACCTCAAATACTGTCACTTGTGAGCAAGGTGTACTCAATTAGAACCGAAGATCTAAGGAGAAAAGAAAAATCTGGTGTGAAAGGATTCATCTGCACACCTGGACCTAACACCTGTGTCCCAGGTAAGGAAAGAGATTAACTGAGCCATGCCTCTCACGAAGGTAAAATCATGTAATCTCTGAACATTGTTAATCTCTGAATATGGTTAACCACGCATACAGACCTGAGCTATTTGATAGGCTGCCTATTCGAAGATGTTAACCTGTCAGCTAAGGAATTATTCCAAAAATAACATCCAATTTATAAACTCTGATGCTGGTTATTGCTACCATTAATGTTCAGCATCAATTAATTCAGTGATACACTGAATTGCCTGTCTAATCTTTGCTACTCACCTTTTTAAGTAACAGTGTCCATTAAAGGTATTCTATTCATTTGCTGGGGAACTCTGAATACATGTATAAATGAAAATTTATTGTCTGTGTACTCAACTTTAAGGCCTGAATTTTCACTCTTGTTTCAGGAGCACAGAGATAGAAGAACTCCCAGCTCTGCGATCCTGATGTCTATAAAAGTGCCCCCAAATGTCAAGTTTTTGGCCCGGGGGCTGGGCTATAATAGGAGTCCGGAAAGGTGACCTCTGAAGTGGAGTGGGGTCAGAGGTGTGCCCAGCATGGGCTGGGCGGCTTCAGCGGATGTAAGAATCGGGCTTTCAGAAAGGCCCATTTGTGAGATAGGAAGTCCTTGGTGAAGTGTCATAGTATCGGAGCAGATGTCACTAGCTTGTCAGGACAGTGGGAACTCTGTAAATGTTGACCAACTGTTAGCTGACTGTGGAATGGATGGCCCATCAGGGCTTTCTCTAGGAGAAAAACTGCATTGTTGCTGCTTATAGTGTACTGTACTGGAGCATTTATATCATGGAGTGCCTTCACAAGCCACAGCCATGGAGGTAGTATCGTCTTGGCACCGCTACCTGCTAAAGATATTCTGCAGTAATGTAGTTAGCTGTTATACCTCAGTGGATGAATGATGAACACAGCCATGCTCATTATCCCATCCACTTGCCCTTTTGCCATCCATCTATCAGGATGCACCCACACGGTTGACCCTTGACCAGGTCCCTCACATCTGCACATTGTCATGGCATAACAGCATTAATAGGAGGGAGTAAACCAATAGGGCTGTCAGTGGTCATGGAGCAAAGCATGTTACCTTTGACTGACAGTTGTAACATCCATGTCATCATGCATTGCAAAGTGCCATTTCCTCCACCACACCTTAACAGTACTCATTGATGATATGTAGAAAATGGTCATTGTATGTAAGCACACAAAAGTGAATGAAAGCATTGTAAGCTGCATGGCTCACAACCTTTTTCACTTTACAATTATCTTGTTAGAATGTCACACAGAGGAGATGCTGGGGCAGGAATGGGTCCAGCTGCCCCAAGGTTTTCAGTTCAAGGTTTCCAAATGTTAGTCTATGAGGTGCAGGAGAGGAGAGCAGTGCTATACCCTGCAGACCAGTGCAATCCTCAAGCTAACACAAAGAAGACCTGGCTTGAAAGTGTTACTGTGGTGAGTGCAGCAAGACAGCACCAGAGACTTTGGATGTAGTTCTGGAAAAGGTTAAATGACCTGCTGTTTTCCGGCAACATGAGTAACTTGGCTCATCCAAACAGAGGTCCAAGTGAGGGGTCACATCAGCATGCTGCAGTTAAGGTGTGAGACCTGGCACATACCTTTGCTTCAGGGGCTTGTATGTGTATGCAGCTCATGTAGGTGTGCACAGAACAGATGTGAATGATCACTGAGATGCACAGACACAGTGAAGATCAATATCCCTTCATGCACTATATATCAGGCTAAAATGAATTCATGTTGTCTTTGCAGTGAAAGAGGGTGAAGAATGCCAAGGAGATGACCCAGACTTGGGGTGGCTGCAGCAGAAAATGAGTGGTGAAACAGGCGGAAATGGAAATAGTCAGTGTGCCAGAGCAGCTGTCTGTTGGTGATGGTGAATCACATTAGCAGGTGATAAAGGCAGCGTTGAAATCACCTTGTGACATGACAGTAATGGTGGAGGTCACTGAGCACAAGGGGATGTTGGCATGATAGTGGGTCCATCGATGAGGTTGCATCATAAGGGCAGTGCGTGAATGGCTAAAGGCAATGGCGTGCATCAGAGCGTGCTTTCACAGTGTGAAGGGTTGCACCTAAATAACTCCTTCTGTGTCTCACATAGGTCCCAGCTCTGCTCCCTCATTGTCCCAGGCCAGATCATCCCTAGGGCATCAAGCGGAGGAAGAGATGTCCGAGGATGCAGTGTCACATCATATTGGCCCACACTCTGCCAACTCAAATACAAGCATTTTGGAAGGGTGTAGTGAGCATGTACAGTAGGTAGAGTAGGTGTACCCACCATCCTGTAGGTTGGTACAGGATGAAAGTCACCTCACCAGGGTGCAGGAGGAGGTGTCAGAGTCAGAGACATGTTTGCATTGTCTCCATTGGAGAATGGAAGAAAGTCATGATTATGCTCCACTGCACAGGAACATGGAACCCAGGAATCGCCTTTTGGGGTACAGTATTTGGATAATCAGCAGCAGATGTGTGGACATCTGGAGAAGTTCTCTGAGGCAGTGGGAGCCTTTGGGCTGCAAATGGAGGAGTCCATCATTGTCATGAGCTGCACATTGTCCCAAGGGCTCAACCACATGCGCTCTGACCATGAGAGATTGGCCAATCTCATGGAGAGAAACACGCAGAAACATTCGGAATGGACACAAGAGCAGCATCTCTGCCGGGAAAGGGTGCAAGCCTCCCTCAGTAGCCAGGATCAGTCTGCCCAGAGTATGACGGCAGACATCCATGGAATACATGAGGAGCTGTGTACCCTTAGCAGGACAGTCGCAGGTCGGCACAGCCTTTGTTGGAATGATAGCTGCTGCACCAGCAACCAACCCAAAGGCCAATCTAGGGCTGTGGAGGTCACTGAGGAGGGTAATGGTACTGAGGGATCCTCAGCATTCTCATCTTCTTTCACCTCCTCAGTCCCTCCACCAGACCCCTTGTCTGCTCTACGTGTGCCAGCAGCCACGACTGCCCATACAGAGATGCAGAGGGGGCAGTCTGAAGGAGGTCCACAATGAGTGCCTCCACAATGAGGCAGGCACAGTGTTTCTCTTTGTCATATAGACCAAGAATTGAGCAGCTTGGCTCTACCTCCTTCAAGGCAACACAGAGGGCAACTCCTAAGATTGTGCATGAAAGCAGGGCACCATCTCACTTAGAGCACTAATGGGTTCATTGTGGTGTTATGGACAGGAGAGGGCTTAATTTAAACAGACCTGATTTCTCTTCTCACCACGTATCCATAAATTTTGATTCCCCCCTTTTTAGCGATGGCGTATTTCCCAACCCCTCAGTTTTGGTGTGATCTATTATTAACACCACAGCAAACATAAGATAGGGTAAACTCAGAGGGTTAGATGATCTGCACACACTCAAAACGCAGAAATAGGGATGTTACGTAGCCTGCTATGTGTTCATACAATAAAAGAAGGATAGCCAAAGAAAGATGTACCACAGAGCAAAGAATTACTGCTTCACATGAGACCAGAGTCCAGAATCAAAGTCCAGAATCATAGAGATCGGCAAGCTGAACTGATGCTGGATAATTCACTTTTCCAGTGGAGTTGACTTCCACGATGAGATAAGTACACTGAGATAAATCAGTCTTGTAGGCGATGATACAGAAGTTCAGAAGTTCCAGTAGAAACAGTGTAAATGGGGGCCAGGCATTTCCAACCTAGACAGAGCCCCTTTTCTGCGCTGCTACTTGTCAGACTGATTTGCAGTACAACAAGGCAGTATAACTGGTTCTCCCAGGTAGGGGGAGTCATATCACATGACTCACACCTTTTCACTTGAAGCCCTACTCCTGCAGGACCAACGCCAATGGATGACCATTGCGTCTTGATGCCCGAAAGCCAGCTCTTCATCAGGTTCTCTTCTCACAGCTCTCCATTGGCCAATGCTCAAAGGGCGGCCAAAGGAAAAAGTATAAGGATTTGCTCAAGGTCGCCCTAAAGGACAGAGGCATTAGCACCACTGACTGAGAGGACAATGCTGCCGCTTGTTCGGCATGGCACCACCTGTTCCATCAAGGCACAAGACACTTTGAGGCTCAGCGACTCAGCAGTGATGCAGAATGGTGGCGGCAGAGGGAGGAGAGGGAAGCCAACCCAGGGCTGTGATTTCCACTCTCCTGTGCAACAACGTGCCCCCATTGCGGAACAACATGTGGATCCAGAATTGGGCTTCTTGGTCATCTGAATTCTCACCATACCTGACGGACGCCATTCTCAATTCCAAGGAACCACTGCCGATGACCTCTCCAGTCTGGCTTTGATAAAGGGTGTATATTCCTTTATTTGGGTTCCTGAGATTGTTAATGTTCTGGTGAAGAGTCATACAGACTCGAAACCTTAACTGTATTCCTCTCCACAGATGCTGTCAGACCTGCTGAGTTTTTCCACGTATTTTTGTTTTTGTTAATGTTCCACCCATTAAGAATTTGAAAGAAAGGTTGCAGGTTCCTTTGTCCTAGCAGACAACTCGGCTCCAGTTGGTCAGGCTTGGCTTATGAAATGGAGATGGCCTTTATATAATTCCCTTTGAATTTAGTCTCTGCAGTCCACAATGGTCATTAGCATCTCTTCAGAGATAATGAGGCACAAGTCTCTAGGAAAGTGCCCTGATGGCTTTTTTGTTTAGGGTCACAACCAGGCATAGCCTCAGGCAGTTTAAGAGGTCATGTTTAGCTGAAACAGGTGCAAAGTATGAACATGTTCTTTCTGTCTGCAAACAACAGGGCCCTGTGTGTTGATATATGTAACTTCCAGTACACACAAATGTGCCAAATTGTGAGCCCAACCGACAATTTTAAATTGGTCACCAGCATAACTCTTAGCACACTGAAGATTATTTAGTAAATGTTGTCCAATCCAATGTTGGTGTCCTGATGTGTACAAGGTGAAAGCTTAGACATGTCTCTTTCTTTCAACTATACTCAATGTTAAAATAATGAAGGATAATCCTACCGGTAACACTGAGCAAAACAGAATGTTGAGCTTCATCTCACACTGATGTCATCAGGAGCATAGTGACAATATTTGTGAGGCAGTGGAAAGTTTGTTTCTTCTCTGGTCTTTCATATAACATTGTAGTGTTCAAAGGCTAAAGGACTGAGATGCTCCTTGTATCTTTTGTTGTTCGTCCAAGCTTGACTTTATGGGAGGTTCAATGATCAGACTCCACAAACTGATGGGGGTCAGCAGGTGTATCTCAAGCATCAGTACTGGGTGCAAGGTCTATATGTCAGTGTTAGACATTGGCCTAGGTATAGGCAACACAGTTTAAGATGCCATGTATGGTCCAGGAAATATTGCTCGCCTGCTGTCCTCACTATTTTAGATGCCTTTGTATCCCAGATGACAGGGATGTGCTTTGTGAGGGTAGCCGAGGTTTATGGAAGCTATTAATGTTGCAAATGGTGCCCACTCCAAAAACTGGTCAAAATGGATGCTGTGCAAGTTTATTCAAAGAGCTGTGGTTGCACAGTTATGGCCTCATCCTGCGCAATTTGTGTTATCTGCATGTATGTTGGGTCATGCAATCATTTCAGCATGTATTGAGCGTAAAGTCATAAGTCCTAATGGCACTCTCAATGTCGTAGCCATCATTTGAGTAAGCACAGTGTGACGGCTTTGGCGCTTCATTTACAGGCACAGGTGTTTATGTGAGGGGACCTTGCTGTGAAGGACTTCTTACATGTGTGTTTGCAGTATGTTGAGGCCAATGGTTTTGAAGAGGGTTGCATCCATTTTAATGTGGCTGAGTCAAACTCATTGATGCTATTTTTCTCCCTTTTCAGAGATGGGCATTCCCTTGAGTAAGTGCGGCTTCCATGTAAAAAGTTCTTTCGTTGAAAGTTGCTCACCAGGGACTGGTGGATAGCAAGTGCCATTTCAGAGGACCCTATTTTGCACAAGGGCCTATTGTCTGGTAATGATCCCCTTTCTGCACAGAGTTAGCCCTGGCTACATGACCATGCCACCTAGTTGCTCTGTCATTGGTGGCTGCCTCATCCTCCCCATTTCAGGATCATCAGACTGGATGGGGGTTTCTCCTTTTCTTCTCCCTCTTCCTCATCATCCCCCCATCAGAGGTTGGAGCTCTGGCCAAGACATCTTCCTCTTCAAGTTGTAGGCCCCTCCACTGCACGATGTTATGCAGCATGCAACACACCACTATTATCCTGGATACACCTGCTGAGGCATCCTATACGGCAGCACCTGAGCGATCAGGGCACCTGAAGCACATTTTTAGAATGACGTTGGCCTGTTCAATTGTACTCCTTGTTATGGCATGGCTGCTGTTGTAGTTGTGCTCTGCTTCAGTTTGAAGGCTCCTAAAAAGGGTCATTAGCCAAGTTCTTAAGAGGTAGCCCTTGACCCTTGAAGCCAGCTGCAGATCTGCGAAGGTGTATGAAATAGGTGAGGGTGTTGGGAAGTCCTCAGTATGAAGGAATTGTGGCAGCCACCAGAGAATCTTCCACAAACTTGAAAGGAAACCTTGTTGTGGTGACAAACTACCTGTACGTTTAGTGAGTGGAAGGATTTTTGGTTCATAAAGGTGCCCACAGCTGAGTTGGAGCCTTTATGACATCATGGGTGCAATCAATGCCATCCTGCACCTGACTGACGCTTGCTAATTGGGCAAAGGTCATGGCTATCTGTGTCTGAGACATCAAATCAACAGGGAAATTAATGTGATCCTCATGCAAGCAAAAAGAGCATCAGTTACTACCTTACTACTTTAACTCAACTGTGTGCTGCTGATTGCATTATACCAGACAGGTCTTCTGATGAGCCCTGGAAAGAGCCTCAGATATAAAAATTGAGAACAACGGTTACCTTTACACCACTGGCAGGGCATTGGGGGTGGAGTTGAAAGAATATGGTACGAGTTGTTGCAGGGCCATGCAACACATATCAGTGACCATTTGACCACTTAGCCTCAGTCGCCTTTGGCACTGGCTGAGGGTCATATTGAGTTATGATGTCCGAGGTCAGTACACGCTCCCTACAGAGTACTACCTGATTATCCTCTCTGTTCTTGTCCTTTCTGGTGAGCGCAGCACTGCCTCTTTCTCCTGACCTGGTGCCCTCCTTCCGGCCTCCTCCTGCACACGTTGACTTGCTTCTATAGTGTCTATATGCGAGGGTGCCATGCCCATCTTGTATCTTCCTTGGCAAAAAGTGCAATACCCCTTCCCAAGCTCAGTGTTCTTCCTGCCACTTGGGTGCATAATTCAGTAGGGGTAAAAAAATTGCCCTGCCATGTCCAACAACCCTGCCCTCCTACCGCCTTGGATTAAAGGCAGACAATTACTATTGAATATTTGCTATTCTGGGGCAGTTAGTACAACATTGGAACAAATTGCAAAAGAACCTCTCCCAAAGATTGGAAAGATTGTTATTAAATGTCGAAACAAATCTGCCAAGTTCAGACCTGCTCCTATCAGTTCTAATCTGTGCACATCATGTTTCACACACCTAAGTCACCAAACTCAGACATAAGTGGAGGCAGCTGCGGATTTCTATTGGCAGTTGCCTCTGCGAGCTGCTCGAAATGTGGCCTGGCCTATCCCTGCTCCTTCCTGGAAAATGGTAGGTGCCACGTTTAGGGACGGGACTTCCGGACTTTGGCCTCCTCTGCCATTTTTACAATGCTGGAGTGGCTCTCCATCATTGCAAAAATCCAGGCCTAACTTTAAGTTTTGATTTATAATCAATAAATAGTATTTAGTGCATGACTTGTAGGCTGCCTTCTTGATCATTTGCCAAGAAAGAGTTAATTCATTCACTCAGCGACTTGAAAATAACTTAATCGGGGGCTAGTATCAATTTAATCCAAACACTGTTAAATATAAGACAGTTCAGCAAGTAGAGTCAGGTACCATCATAAAACAGATAGATGGTTTCTTGGTGAAACATTCAAGGAGGATATTAAGGATTCGGCTGGTTTCTTACAACTGACACCCCTACTAAATGAATTAATTCTTTCCAATTCACTCCATCAAAAATTTATTATTGGTATAGTAATTGTGAGAAAAGCAAACGAAAATGCAACTGACATGGTTGAGCTCCCTTGCTGGCTCTGGAAATGTATCTAATCCAAACACACTAAACAGGAGGGTCCCAATTTTGATCCTGGGTTGTGTTGAGTTAGCCGATCTCAGGTGGCCCAGTGGTAGACATGTTACAATTGGTCTCAGTGTGTCCTAGCTCGAGAGATGAAAATCAGCCAGAGTTCCTGTTTTTGTCAACTTTCCTTGTCACCTGAATCTTCCATGAAGGATAAGCAATTTTATCCAATTCCTATTTGAGTCAAACATGTTATCTATGAATGACTTTGTAAAAGCTTATTTTGTGGCTCACAATGAACTACAAAAGTCACAGTTTCTCCATCATATAAATGTATTTTCAACTTATATGTGGAAATGGAAGTTTCCAGCTCTCCATTTGTCTATTGCCATCTGTACACATTCTAGCTTATCTCCAGGTACAGATGTTAACAAAGCCTACAACAAACAATGTCTCCTGTGGCATCAGAGGATCACTCCTTCTCTTCTAGCCTCCAGAGGAGGGTTTTTTTGAAGAAAAAATGTTTTACCACTTATCCCTCAGTAGCAGCCACAGGAGATAGCGAAGAATGCTGTGAGAGGGAGGGGGTGTGATCAGACTTAATGCAGGCCCAAATCATTACTGATGAGTATTGAAAAGGGGTTCTTTAACAGTCTTAATTAGCTCCTAATTTACTTATTTACAGGATGTAACATCTGTTTTAAGCTGCTGCATGTGATATTTAAAGAAAGAGCCCCGTGAATTTAGGCTGGGGAATCAATGGTTGCATGGATGAGGCAGAGGCTGTCCCATTGCTAAATCGGCAAGGGCCGACCTGTGGTTGAGGTGCATTGGAAGGGGCAAGGGCCGCCCTGTGGCTGGGGCACGATGTGGAGGTGTGGGAGTGTGCAAGGGCTACCCTGCAGTTGAAGGTGGCACACAAGCAAGTGTGGGGACGGTGGGGTGAATGAGGGAAGTGGCCATGCATTAGGGTTACCATGTATAAAGTGGTCATTCCTCTGCAACTGAGACAGTTTAGGCGCAGCCACATTGATATGGTTGGAGTCAGGGCCTCTAGCTTATCTGTCCACTCTCGGTAGAGGCATCAAAGTGCCACCAAGTGCTCCAGAGCTTTTCTGTCCTCGGGCACAGACTGCAAAGTAACGAGCATTTTAGTGGACCGCAGAACAGTTGGAAGACTGGGCACACTGTATGTACAATCTCCTTGCTGAAGCTGGCCATGGAGCAGTCACTGCTGAAGGCGCTCATAGCCACTTGCAATGTCATCTTCCCAGCCTTCCCCGTGTTTCAAGCTAACAGCACAGCCTTGCAGTGTGGGTTAGGAGAATGCCTGCGCTTGAGCTGAAAGCACAGCATGCAGTCCAATGAGCAATGCTGCCGCTAATCAGTCAGGAGGAGTGGGGTGGGCGTGGTTGGGATTTCGGGTAGCCATGCAGCACACTAATCTCTGGCCATCCAAATGTTGGCCAGCACCCTCCAGGAAGCATTTAGCGACCTTCAGACTTAACCATACAGGTTCTTAGATCACCCATGCTAACCCATGTGTCTCTCTCTTTCATCCTACAGGTCTACACATGGTTTCCAGGAAGTGCCCATGACACCTACATTCTCAATTGGTCACAGATACCTGAGATCTTCCAGAGTCCTTAGAAGCTGCAGGGTTGGTTCCTCGGGTACAAGGGCTACCCACAGATAACATGGCTGATTGCACTCATGCGGCAGCCTCAGATTACAGTATAGCGATGGTATAATGAGGTTAATGCTGCAACCCGCAACTTTGTGGAGCAGATAATCGGGATGCTGAAGATGCGGTTCCAGTACCTGGACCAGTCTGGTGGAGCCCTGCAGTATAATCCACAGGGGGTGTCATGCATTGTTGTCGTCTGCTGCGCCCTTTACAACCTGGCGCTGCCTGAGGAGGAGATGGAGGAGCTGGAGGTCTCATCCAGTGAGGAGGATACCAACAGGGATGACGGTTCCTTGAAGGTAACACTGGTGAGAAGAGGCCCTTGCAATGGGCAGACGAGGCAGGTGTGCTCGGGAGGCCCTCATAGCTGCTATATTTGTGGAGGATGATGACTACATGCAGTGAGGTCACATCAATGAAATTTTGACTCCAGTCTGGTTTATGGCAATACACATGCCCTCTGTGATAATGCTCCTGTCATGGAGACGCAGTGGAAGCCCTAATAGTCACTCAATTGCAGGAGAATTATAAAGACATGCAGCGAGGACACTCCACAGATCTTCACATAGCCTCTGAGAATGTCTGACTCCTGTCTGGCCAAAGGCAGCTCACTTGCGTTCTGTGACCAGTGTCATATCATGGAGGCACAGCCGTGAAACTTTAAATGCACCTGATCCTTTGTCTGCCTTCAGCACCTGACCACTTCAGGAGCACAGAGTCACCGGTCACAGATGTTGAAGAGATGGGGGCCAGCCTCACCTTAAAGATGCTGAGAGCACACAGAGAGAATGACGGAACTCTGTGCTGTCTGCTCACGACATTCTGGCAGCAATGACAAGCACCGTCGAGGTGCAGGCTTCAGTAATGTGTCCAGAGAACGTGAGGCTGGACCATCACTTTGGTCTGAAGGCTGCACAAAGCACAGGGAAGAGGCCCTGGACTGAGACACCTGCCTTTATCTTGTGCTGAAAGGTTTCACATCTGACTGTTCATCAGAACAAGAAGCCATAGGCAGGGAGACATTCTAAGGAGTTTATTGGCAATAGTGAACAATATGACAAGTGATTAATACCCATGCCCAGGAGCCAAGTGGTTATGGTACTGGGTTTGTAACCCCAAAATCAAGAGTTCAAATCTCACAATGGCAAACTATAAAACAATGTAACTTCATCTGAAACAGATGGAAACAGGCTTGTACTCAAAAGAGTTACATAGCCAAGTGGTTATGGTACTGGGTTTGTAACCCCAAGATCAAGAGTTCAAATCTCACAATGGCAAACTATGAAACAATGTAACTTCATCTGAATAGGAACAGATGGAAACATGTTTGTACTCGAAAGAGTTACATAGCCAAGTGGTTATGGTACTGGGTTTGTAACCCCAAGATCAAGAGTTCAAATCTCACCATGGCAAACTATGAAACAATGTAACTTCATCTGAAACAGATGGAAACGGGTTTGTACTCAGAAGAGTTACATCTTCTTAAACTTCCTAACCCTGGTGCTATGTCTTGGTGCTACCCTGATATCCACATTGGAGGTGGAGGCAGCCTGCTGACTGCGACACCCTGTCTATGATAACTTGGCAGGCATCATCTAGAGAGCCAAGACCTGGAGGGCCCCTGCCTGCTTCTGGGATCTTGCTGTGTGCAGTCGCACCCTCCTTGGCCCATGGCGTTGGTGCTGCTGAGGTCACAGGGAGAGGGGATTCGGATGGGCACAACACTCCTGGAGTCACCTGGATGGATGGCCCTACGGGGTACACCTGCTGATCCTCCTCCCTATGGGTGCCCAAGGGACGCTGGCTGATTCCTTGAGAAGAAGGGGTAGCTGGAGTGAGATTGAGCTTCCCTGCGCCCCTCTCGCATACACACCTTTGGAGGCCAACTATTGCATCAGTGATGGAGTTGTGCCTGCACAGCAGTGCAGGAGCGATGTCCTGGACCAAGGTGTCCATGGCAGCTGCCATCCTATGCATGTTGACCTCAGTGTGTTGCAATGCCAGCGCTATCATCTCAGCCTGAAGGCAGATGGACTCCTCCATTGTGCCTTGCAATCTGAGGAGTGCAGTGGACATCCCTTCTGGATGTTCCTGAGCTTGCCTTTGCAGCTCCAGCAACTGTGACGTGACTGAGTCCAGAGGCTCATCATCTGAGTTGGGCTTAGCAAATTTCTGACCTCCAGCAGTCCTCCAAGTATCTGGGACCTGGGAAGTCCCTGCCGCCACCTGCTGTGGATCAGGCAGTGTGATGTGCTCACCAGATTGTGATCTCAAGGCTTCTCTAATGCTAGGTCCCACCAAGGTGTGTGTCTCTGTGCTGGTGGAGGGTGTGAGTGAGCACTGTGACAGGTCTTCAAACAGGGTGCCTCCAGATTCCTCTTCAGAGGTTTCTTTGGGGCTTGATTGGAGGCCGAGTCATGGACTCTGTTGGCTGTTTGCCAGATGCGCCTGCAAAGCAAGAGGGTATAATTAGTGCATCGCAGTGGCCTGTGATAAAGGACACATCACTCACAGCATTGTTGTCTGATGGATGTTGAACTGCTAGATCCTCACTTGATAGATCACCACTGACCTCACCATCAACACAGGAATGGCCCAGATCCTTGCCTGCCTGCTGGATGGGTCTGTTTCAAAGTCCATGAGGACCTTGATTTCAGGTATCCCTCCACCAGTCTGCGATCCTTCCTTCTTGTTGTGTGCCAGCTTGTCCTGCATGAATAGAGATGGAGAAAGTGTAAGCAAGACGCTTGCCAGTCCAGATGATAAGTATGCCTGGCATGTGTGGGTGGTGAGTGGTCCCATCGAAGGGAAGAGAACAAAGATGTGTGTGAGAGAGTGAATGGTGATGTCCCATGAACTGGCAGCAAGTGAGGGCCCTGTGGATGTGTGATGGGTTTGTGAATGTGTGAGTTGAGAGTGATGAGAAGAGCAGAAGAGATCATTCATCCTCTTTTGGCACTGGGTTTCTGTCCTCTTTTGAAGGGCGTTGGTGCTGACCACCTCTGCCACCGCCTCCCAAGCCAGAATAGTGGGGTCGCTACCCATCCTGTGGCCAGAGCGGGGATAGAAGACATCACAGTGGGCCTCCAATGCATCCAAAAGGCGCTTGAGGGATGTGTCATTGGGCCTTGGGGCTACAGTCTTTTTGCTTTTCAGGGCCATGTCTTCTTTGCAGCAGTCGTGGGCTGGAAGCACAGAGAGGTGTGCACATGGCTGGACTTTAAATATGGTGCCTGACGTGCTGAAGTAGCGAAGTGATGGCATGATGGGCAAGTGAGAGCCCACCTGCCATGAAAACGGCATGTTTCCCGGGAATGCATAATTAATCTGATGGGTTTGGGATGACACGGTGTGAAAAGCCGCCATTGCGACCAGTGGGTAAAATGTCATTTTACCTGTCTGCTACAACACTCAGTGGAAATCTGGGACAATTCTGCCCATTGTCTCTGGAAATTGTAGTTTTGCTTGGGCTTCAACTCCTGAAATCTCAAGAGAACTTTGGAGAAAAAAAAATCTGTGGCAGTCAAGGGGCAGGATTTTACTGCATAAAATGATGCGCGGTGACATCGGGCAGAACTCAGCAAAATCAGCTGCACACCTGCCGACCTGTCAATGGCCAACTGAGGCCATTGACAGAGCAATTAAAGTCCAGCCTTAAGGTTGGTTGGCAGGCCAGGAGCCCCAGTGGGAAGTAGAAAAAACATGAAACCCCATCCACAGGTGGGATGAGGTTTCATGTAGGGTTTTAAAAATTTTAACAAACTTTTTTTGGAAATTATGAACATGTCCCAACTCATGTGATATTGTCACATGAGGGGACATGTAAGGGAACTTTTTTTTCTCTATTTTAAACTGTTTTGAAAGTAGAGACGATCTCCATGAGACAGCATTTAGCCTCAGAGAGATGAGTGCGCTCTTTCATGCACATGCGCAAAAGAGCGCGCTCTCGATTTTAGGCATTTACCCCCGCTCACACAGGAAGCACATAGCACTTCCTTCCGGACATCATGCTGGGGGGCGCCGATTGGAAGTGTGCCTGCAAGCACCTCCCATCAACTTCCTCCCCGACAGGGATAAAATTCAGCCCAAGGGCTCATAAACAGTGAACTCTCATTTTTTTTTCTACCTTTCAGCATTTAATTTTAATTTGGGGTAAGAAAGTAGCTACCTATTGTATAGCTTGTAATTCTGCCTGCTTCTGTCTGGGCGTGCTTCAAAAGTTGAGATGTGTAGAATTACCTTTTAAATATTTTTTATTAAGTCAATACCTTCATCTTTACAAATTCCCAAAAACACCCTTTACAATCAGACTTGGAGTGGTAAACTAGGGGAATTATTTTTACCCCTCCTCACGTGGCCATAACACTCAGCTCATCATTTCATCCAGTTGGTGCAGCAGGAGTGAAGTTCTTGAGAATAAAACCTGAGTGAGGCAATGAACTTGGCAGATTGGATTGCCTTCTTGACCCTTCCTTCTCATATTCTTCAGGAGAGATTTCTGTTGGAGTGCACAGTTTTGAGTGATATTCTGTTTGTGTGCCAACAGTGCAGAATTCTACATTTCACCTTGAACTGCCAGTCACAGATTCAGAGTCCAGGATCGAGAAGCAAAGGCCAGCATGAAGTCGCTAAAATCAAATTCCATTCTAAACAGATAGAGCACAGTCACTCAAAGTTTTCCCTTACATGGGACAGACTTAACCGTAACCTATATATCCAATATGGAGAGTGGTTTTTTTGTATGATGCATACAAATGCGCACACACACACACACACACACACGCACGCACACGCACGCACGCACGCACGCACGCACGCACACACACACAATCAAATGGTATTGTATCTCAGACATTGTTTATAGGAGATCCTGGCTTTTCAACTGCCCACAATGCTTTTACACACTACTAAGTTGAGGCAATTACAGAATACCTGTACATCCAGACAAGAATAAGCAGATGGCACATAACAAAAAAATGGCATGTGCATAAGGTGCAGTAAGACTGCTCTGTCATTGCCAATTGCTCACATCTCATTTTTTATGACAAACAAGAACTTGCAGCTGTGGCTAATAATGGCAGTTTTGAATTCTTATTGTATTTAGAATTGTCAAGCGTCACTAAAGATTACTGTAAGATCAAAAGTTAACTACTGGAGTGCATGGATTCACTTTTGAGAATCGCAAAAAGGAAACCGCTTTATGGTACAGCATTGTCCACATTAAAAACAGGCCCTACAACAGCTCAAGATTATGTACTTCCAGTCAAATTACAAATGCTCTGTTACATGTTTTATGATAGACACATCAAAATCATTAGCTTAAGTATATCCCATCCCACACTTGGCGACAGATGTCGTGGGCTGAGTGATTGCAAAAGGAAGGAGTTCATGGATAGGAGCACATGGCTGAGGAAAATAATAAAACTGGGCACATTAAGCCAGAAAGGGGAGTTAATCTAAAATATCACACAGATACATAGCAATATATATGCGTATGGTGATATAATAAATAAATAAATAGCTAAGAGTAATTACAAGGCTAATTGAATAAAAGAGGGGACATGGGTGGTATAACTATGCAGGAGAATAAAGCACAAGTGATTTATAACTGTTTCCTGAAAACTAAAATCAGATTATAGCCTAGTAATCACTTTCTGTTATTGATTATTTTTAAATAAAATGTAGGTTTAATTTTACGTGAAGATTTTATTCAATTTAAGGCCCATTTCACTGTAGTAGTGATTATTCATACCAAAGTGGAGTGCCATTATCCAATGATTTTCATTAACAATTAATGAATAACGATTGTGACATAATTACTCCAAGTTTGAGGAATAATGTCACTTGATTATAACAGATACAGCCTGCACCAATTTCACAAAATTTACCAGCCTACACCAATTTCACAAAAATGTGTGAATTTCCTCTCACTGAAAGGATTTTGATCCACCACCAATTCCAGAACGGATGGTCAGATATGAGCAAATTATGCTGGACGTTTCAGACTTTTAACCAATTTACAACTCTTATACAATGATTCAGACTTTTAATCAATTTACAACCCTTATACAATGTTCCTCATAGCCATTGCATCAAGCATTCACCTTTGCAAGATGAGGTGGCCAAGTGTCGCATATGTGTGGGCTTGGTTATTTCCTTTTATAATTAAAGAGCAGAAAAGCACTTTGATCTAAAGATCAAAGTGGTTCATTTTGTTAATTGATGGGGAATTATTAATTGTGCTTGGATCACTGTAGAAAGTATTTTTCCAGCTGTGAATCCTGTCCAATTTTATCCTTTTATAATAGCATGTGATCATTTCCATATTATATTAAACAATATTCTTAGCTTGTCTGGAAAGCTCTATGTCAAACAAATTAAGAGTCAAAAGCTGTAGTTTGTTTTAATTCCAGGATTCACTTGAAATTCTGTTGCATGACTAAGCAAACGATTTTGATTCTCCACTCTGTAGTGTTTTACAATATGATATGCCAATGCCAAAAGTCACGTGCAAGAAGACTATCAATTAACTTTGCCCGAAGTCAGGGCCTTACCCTGAATATTCTGAATACTCAGAAACTGAAGGTTGTTGATAATTCGCTGAGGGCGTTTGAGATGGGTGTGGTAAGAGATACCAGGGAGCTCTGGCCTTAGATGGGTCTTAGCGTCTTGGTGGCAGCCTGGGCACTTTGGCACCAACTCAGAAATTGGTTGAAAGGCTGTTGGCTAAACAGCCATGACGTCAAAGAGTGGAGAACATGTGCCACTCCCACGGCATCTGTGCCACTCTTATTGAACTACACCTCAGCATTTGCATACATCCGTGAGAGAATAGAGTATAGGAATTATGTGACATTGGAATCTCCCATCTGGGAGCTCCTTCATCTTTCATCATCATGGCATGCGTGACCTTAGATGTGGCCAGTCTCTATGCTCCAATGCTTGTAACATTGAATATTGCTGAAAGGAGACACAAGTTGCTGAAGATTTTCATCTTGCACTCATCAGGGCTTTCAAAGAATTGGATAAGTATTTGAAGGGAAAAAAGAAGGGGAAAGGCAGAAGAGAAGGGACGTGAGATTCATTGGATGGTTCCACCAAAGAGCCGACACATACACAATGGGTCAAATGGATTTCTTCTATGCCGACTTATTCTATTATTTTATCAATGCAGGCAATGAAGATAGGTTCTATATACATGGTTGGGATGATGGATAAATGGGAGAAGTCCACTAACCACATTGCAACACATTGTGAATTGTCTCTCAAGACCTTCAGAAAAATCTGGAGACTAATGGCCAGAAACACGGGGCAGCACCAATACAGCAGGAAGTGCTTCTAAAGTAGCTTTCAGATTTGTCAGATTAGTAACCTGTATCTCAGCCTCTGCCAGTAACAGTGAGCATAGTCTCTCTAGAAAGTGATAGAGTCCAATTTCTTTACAGAACCCTCGAATATCACCTCAGGTTACTGAGGCTCTAGGGAAACAATGCCAGCCACCTATCACCACTGTACCCTTGTACCCTCTGATTTTTTTTTTAATAGTGTGTGGCTGACTCATTTAAATGTGTGGATCTTTTAAAACTTTTTGTGCGCATGTGCAGAAACTTAAAATAATCGACTTGTGCGCGACCTGCCTGAGAGCTTTTGAGTTGCTGCATGACTGCACAGCTTAGAAGGAACATTGCTTATCAGTTATTCTCATGCCACTTATATAGCAGTTTGTAGAATTACTAGATTAGAACTAGAGTAAATAAGTTATCTGGCACATAGCACAGTCATGATGTTAAGAACTATTTGTAGAAGTAATGTGGAAAGGGTAAAAATATTGTATTGGCATTCACTGGTGAATGTAAGGACAGCTTGATCACTTTTATTTCCATCTCTGCTTTCAAGGTTGGGGATTTGGGTGATGGTATGGGAAATGTAGAATTCTGTATTGTGAAAGATTTTGCACAAGTCTTTGAAACTGGGTAATTTTCTAAGGTAAATTTACTCATTATATGATACCAGTGGGGAGCCACATTTGAAGAGAGTCAGAGTCTGAGGTACATAAGCACACAACACTGCAGCTTTGTTTCTTGAACCCACAGTCCCTTCAAGTCCAACTCCCCACCAGGAGCATGGGATCTATGACTTTACCTTTATAGCTACAATGGCAAATTGTGCAAGGAGGCACTGGCAATGGCCAGTCAGAGGAACAAGAACAAGTTGTAGAAATACATGGTCAAAAGTGCAGAGAAAACTAAATGAACATGGAAGACAGGAACAAGGGTGATATCTAAAGAATGCTAAATCAATCATTTCCTATTTGCTGCATTAAACAAACACCAGTAAAGTACATGCCAGTACAATAAAACTATGCTATTACTTCCCTCCATTAAGACAGCCTGTTTACGAATATTAAGTGGAATTTTATGCAGAGACGGTGGCCTTGCCACCACCATCCTCCCCCCAACCCCATCAAGGCTGGAAAGTCGAGATGAGCCTACCTCTGCATTGCCAGGATGCCTGACCTTATTTTAGGGTTATCGGGTTATTATCTGGTTCTGATTGCAGCTTCTGCCCCCTTCTGGGAGGATGTCCCGCCTCCAAGAGCTGCCAGCCAATCAGATGGTCAGCAGATTTCCAGGTGCATCTGCACCATCGGGAGCATTGACTGCTGATGAAGCTGCAACCAGATCCCACGAAGACCAGCATGGAGGCCGGGTGCCAAGGTAAGTGGGATAGTTTTGCCAGCACCTGTGAGACAGGCCCCTGTTAGAGGACTGGAGGGTCCTGGGGTTGGGGGGCTGGTGGGGGGAACAAGCAGAAATGGGAATCACCATTGTGAGGGGGAGAGGGGCTTCCATTGGGCACATGGTGCCCGATCAGGAAGCACCACTCTCCCCAGCCCAGAGCCAGGCAGACAAGCCAGGTGGCATGGACCTCCCAACCTCTGGTTGGTAAAATATCAGTGATGGCAGGAAGAGGCCCTTAAGTCACCATTAATTAGTCACTTAAGGCCTCAGTTGGCCTAAGGGTGGGGGATGGGGAGTGGGGGGGGGGGGTCACCTGACACCAACCCCACCACTGGTAAAATTCCAACGAGGGCAGGCAGGCCACGGGCACAATGTCCCCATATGCCACCATTTTTTAAACCCTTGTTTACCTGCCAGCCAGCCTGCAGGGGGGTTGGGGAATGGGGACGCAAAAAGTTTCAGCCATTACCTCTGGTACTATTTCTCTGATAAGCAGCTTCTTACCAGGGCAGTTTCTATTCCAGAAAACAAAGACAACTGAAATTTTAATCACTTATGAACATTTGGATCATTTTTTGAAAAAATAACCTATGTGTGGGTTTCCATTGCTGCAGTGACACAGCAGTGATGGATTACAATGAGCAAAATGGGCTGTTGCTATGGAACGTTGCCAGGCTTTAAGTAGCCTTGGGTCCCATCATATTCAACAGGTGGCAGACAGGCTATTTTCCAGGTATGAAGCTGCATTCTGGATAAGGACTAGAAAAAAAAATCATGTTTCATCACAAACATATTGCAGCTTCTTTAACCCTATTTAAACCTCTGTACGGAACATTTTTCAGAGCTCACAGCCACGAGCTTTACAAATAACATAAGCCTCAAGGGAACTGGAAGACTTTGACACAGGTAATATAACAAAATGGCCTCCAATGCTTCACAATGATAGAGAGAATTAGATATGTAACAGCTGACAAAAACAGATGTGTTCTGTTCCATAACCAAATAGCAGACCAGTTGGTGGTTTTTAGGCACACACATACACAAACTCTGGGCTTGGCTTGGAGTGCCATTATTTTTAGTCACATTTCAGAGGTGTTCTTCCTGACTGGCAGGCGGCCAGCTTTGCTGAAGCAGTATTATGATCTCAAATGTTCTTCACAAGTTAAAATGCAAATAAGGTGCTTCCTCTTTGCTTTACCAGATGACACAATGCTGGTGGGGGGCGAGGGGGAGGAGAGAAAAAGTAGCTCACTTGCTTACTAGAAGGTAATTGACCTTTGTGTGACAGTAGAGTGGAATCTCAGGAGGCAATGTGCAAGTACAGTCAGTGTTCAAGTTTACGCCATGCATATGAAGAGCATTTGGGCTTCATTGTGACACTGAAATTACACAACTATTTCATGTGATTTAAAAAATTACTTTTATATTAAATCACTACAGGGGACACCTTGTAAAAGTGTAAATCAGCTACTGGTAAAATGGCTTCCGTTCAACACAAATTGGCTACACCTCAACTTGTGCTATGCCAGTTGATCCATTTATGCCAAGGAGTTATTGACATGATAACATTTTAAATGACTTGTTACTTATTGCTTTAGCTCACAGTGCTAGTGAATAACACTTGTACCTTACAGATCAAAGACCTGGAGCTAACTTCTATGCTATTAACATTGGTGATAATGTAGATCCGAAGCAATCACATGCACCACAGCACAAAAGAAAAATCTGTTCTATCCGGCAGCTTGGCATGGAGTGTTTCCGGATGAATATGTAAATTAGAATAGGGATGATTTAGCGCCAAACATTTTTTTCACCCGAGGGTGCTCGGTGAGAAGGAAGGAAGGACTGTTACTGTGCCAGCAGATAAAAGGGCCATCCTCCCTTTCTCATGCTGATAATGAACTGTTAAGCAAAAGGAAAATTGATGCAAGACCTTTTGAGAAACACCTGTATATTGTAAACATTGTCTATGAAGATGGTGGTGGGAGTGGGGCTGGGGGTGGAGCTGGGTGGAGTTGGTTACCAACTGGGAGTGGTAGAATTACAACATTGTCAAACATTCTGCAAGATTGTTATATGTGTGCAGATGTGCAGCACATGGAGATGACAGGCCACTGGAGAAATCATTGAAACTTACTGTTAGCAGTGGATACAAGACATCCATTCATGTTTTCCCTGGCTTTAGGCCCCTCTGGGGGGATGGTCCACTACAACTGTCCAATAGAGCAAGAAAGGGAAAACATACAATTTTTTCTTTACAACTTTGCAATTTGTTATGCTACATGTTGTGGCACATTGTGGAAGCAAATATATTTGGCAACATCATCAAATTAGAAAACTCTCTTATGAAGATAACAAGGGCAAATAAAACAACGTTTTTGAAATTTGCATTCAATCGTGAATTTTACATTTTGACAAGGTTTTATCTTAGTGGTACCATGTCCCTAAACTGAATGCTCTTTCTGGATAATCAGTCTATAGTTGCAATTAAAGATAATATTCAAAGATATAGGTTTGTTGGATATCACAGAATATCAATAGTCTTTAATAGCTGTTCACTAAATTCTAATTACAGCCATCTGCTGGTCCCAGAGGAAGCTGCTCCAATTATCAGTAACGGTTTGTGCTGCAATCCTAAACCATTGGTTTTAATGCCTCTGTGTCACCAGTTTAAGCTCCCAGGCAGGAAAAGAGACAGAAAACAGTCAAGCATAGCAACATCATCAATGAGCATCAATGTTATCATATTGAAGTCTGGACATGCCCTGGGTGTACTTGTACTGTAGGTGAATTATTTCAAATATCATTTTATTAGAGACTGCTTCCAAAATAGCTAGTGGCAAGATCAATATTTTTGAGACCTGTTTTTAACTCCAAAGAAATGTTTTCCTGTGGTGATATCAAGTGTTAATGCATCGGCATGACACACCATGACTTCGTGGCATAATTTTCCTGCATGAGTTCCCACAGGATGAGTGACCAACTTCAGCCTGGCTGTATGGGGGAGGTACTGAGCAGAAATAAGGTGATTTTTCCAAGGTCTGGAAGGATTGTTAAACAGCTAGTTAACTATTGCTTTTGTACTCTTCTTTAGGGGAAGGTGATGCAGCACCATCAATAGAATTCTAGGATCAGACCATTCTGATCCTCATCCATTTGACAATAGTGAGTTGGTTAAGTAGGGATAAATATTTTGAGAAGTGCTTCTTGTTCTTCATGATATGTATTATTGACCTCAGTTTTTGAACTAGATTCCAGCTGATATGTGTAAAATTAACACAAATGAGTGAATTCAATACTTGAATAAGGTACACAAGCTGCAAGCTTTCTTGTTCAACATTTTAAATTAGTAAAATTTTACATGGGGAACACACGTTAGTTTTGAGTGTTGAAGCCTGAAATTCTTGGCTTTGACATTCATAGACTTATAGCTGCTGGTGGCATATGGACTTCTTCAAGAAGAAAGAGTTATCCTACAGCAGCAACACTGAACTCAGTCACTTAATGTGCAGGCGGTGGCACAGATCAAATTCTTTCTTGTGTTTGTGTGTTATAATGCATTATCACTAGTCTCATCAATATAACATTTAACCTCAATTATAATTTTATTCAGTGCATATAATACAAAAATGCCATGTTTTCTATGGTAAATAAAGGAGTTGTAGACCCAGAGATAACACTGGTAAATGCTGACTGAAACTGGACTGACAGAAGCATATCATTATTTATCCTACAGGCTGCTACTTCAGATAGTCATGACCCTGAGGAGAACCAGTCAACAAAAAAAGACAGACAACAGGAAGTGATTGGTATGCATCTCCGATCATCTTCAAAACACCTTTGACCTTTAGCTTGACCTGCAAATGACAGCATAGTGCTTGCACCTGATCAGGCAGCAAACTCACTTGAACTAGTCAGAAAAAACAATGAAGCCTTGCCACACCGTATTAACTGCTATTCAGAAAAGAACAGATGTGGGAAGGCAAATATGAAACTAAACAAAAACTACTCTATATAATAGATACACAGCACGTATAAAACAAAAAAAAAGCAACTCTACTGAAATTCTTAATATCCTGGAAACACAATTAATTCAAATCACTGGAATATATTACGTTAGTAACTAGAAGGCTGCTTTATAACTCATTAATGTCTTAAAATTGAATACATTAAATTGACTCAGTACACTTCCTACACTTCCATCATTTATATTTGTGCTTGACATTATTTTAGCGTGACATTATTTTAGTATTATATTCAATGATGTATTTTCTGAAATTGTTAATCTTGGAAAATCTCTATATTACATTGGCTATATACTTTTTAATTGAAAATGGTGGGTGTTTGCACTCCACTGAAATCTCTATAACCACTCAGAGTCCAGATGTCCACAGGTCCAGCAGTGCACTCCGAACCTATGTCAGCCAGGAGTTCAACGGAGTACATGGGAATTGGTCTTCAGATTTTGCTGAATCTTTTTAGAATGAAGCAAACATGGCCTGAACATGGCCCATGATGTCATGGTGTGGGGCAGGGAGAGCAGGGAAGTTGCTGGTAGGGGAGTGGGAAGCATGGGAATTCCCAGACCAGGAGCTCCTTTTGGCCCTGCCCTACCTAATGCTAAATGACCTGGACTTATTGATGGGTGTAATTTTAGGTTTCTTCAATAGTTGAAGTGGGGGCCAAAGGGGTTTCCAGGTTTGTGTCTTAACCCAGACCCTTGAGGAATCCCGATTGCACAACATTTTTGGCCATTTTTCATAAAAGACTGATTAGGTAGTCATGCCTGACATTTTTCTGCAGCCACTGCCACCACACTGGTCCAACACCCACACACCCCACTTTGTAAGGTGCTCACCACTTCCATTTAAATAAGGTGATCTTCCCTTGGCCTTGCATACTCCAACAGGGTCAGGTGTGAAGGTGACCAGAGCCTGCTCCACCCCTTGGTCCAAATGGACTTCCTGATGTATAGCCTTTTTTTTAACACCATCAGTGACATGAATGCTTGTCTTGTCTTGTCTTTCATCTGTCCTCATTCCCAAGGTTGGCCACACTATGAACAATCTTTCTCCACTGATTTCTATTCTCTGCTGCCCCTGTTGTCAGTCCCATAGAGAGGTCAGTCCACGTTTTGATATTATACGTCCATGCCACTTTGGGTCTTCCTTGTGCATGTTTTCCAGGTGTTTTGCCTTGAATTTTTCCAAATACTTGTCTCCTGTTTGCTTCACTTGTGCAAAAAAACGTGAGCTTCCTTGATATCACTGCATCTAACAAGTTCCTCTTAATGCCAGCCTTCTTGAGCCCCCACTTGTCCGCTTGGCCAGCCATGACACACGTAATATCCGTCTGTGTTCTTTCATTCCAAATGCTATTATTTTAACCTCATCACCCTTCTTGATGGTCCAGCTTTCATGGCCATACATTGTCATCGGCCTCTCAAGGGCTTTCAAAAGACAAATTTTTATTGTGATTGAGATGCTGTAACTACTCCATACACTTAAGTGACATGACTGTACACAGAAGGAAAAAAAAACTTCAGAGAACTCTAAGCTTGTATTCCACTTTGTTCATAAATATGTATGTTGTGATCCTTTTATAATAAATGCGAATGTATCTATATGAACAGACTGTAAAATACCGGAAATAGAACCTTGAATTTGTTGCGATGCTCCTGTATTTAATTACCTTGTCCTTAGATCATCATTAATTCTATATTATTGTAGTTGTGCTTTTTAAAAAAATAATTGACACTTCCTCCTTTCCCAGGCTTTTTTTTTTGGGAATGCTGACTCAAGCTACAAGTCTCAGTCCTCCAGTATCTCAGATGAGCATATTTCATGTGTTACCCTAGTTAGTAAGTGTCAACATGGAGAACATCACAATCAGTTCTTGTCCTGTCCTCTTTCAATCTTCACACATGCACTTCCCAACCACGAATGATTAGGAAGGGGTCTGTTGGCTAATATTTTTCCAGTCTAACCCAGGAAGTCAAACCAAACTATAATGCTCTCTTTGCTACCCAAGCTGAGGTCATTTTATACATTGGCTCATCATAGTGTCCCAGTTTACACCATTCTGTTTATTGTATCACCACTTTAATCACACACTGCAGGGATCATTTTGACTTGGATAAAAATTTCAGGAGGGATGTAAATCGGGCTGTCAATTCACCATCACCTGCTTTATTCTATTGCACAAAGTTGAAATTAGCTGTTATGATTTTAATTGTCTGATTTTATACTTTCTCATTACATCACCACCTGCATACCATTCTCTCCTTACTCTTGTGCCATATCTGTTTATCACAATTGTTACAGCAGATTTTCTTCCATTTTATTTTACATTCTTTCTCATTTTCAGCTTGAGGTGCAAAGTGTTAGGTTCCATGGGCTTGCAGAAAATATTCTTTCAGATAACCTATTGTAAGAAAACCACACCTATGTACACATAAGATCTACTTATACTGCAGGTGTGCAATACTATGCCATGTTATAATGTTCTGGCACAATCCCAACTTTACATAATTTATGTAGCTGCAGGGATTGGGATAACTTTCCTGCCTGTCCCTCAGTCCCTGCAAAGAGCGCACTCACAGCTTTAAAACAATACATTTGAATAATTTGTTACAGAGCTAGTTTCACTTTCTGGCTCTGTGAGTCATTGGGACTCTAATTATTTAAAGAAGTGTGAATAAATTTTAACATTATTGGCCTTTCTGGCAAAGCTTCTGCCTTGAACAGGTCAGGGAACGTCATTGAGTGCAAGGCTGCACCAAGAGTAGCAATGCAATTTAAAAACAATTGAGAGGATTTTGAATATGTCAGCCAAACACTTGTGGGGAGAAGTGAACAGCTCACAGAATTGCCAAGGACAATTAAAATGGTCTATACTCATTACTATATTCAAAGTTAAAGAATGCCCTTTTCTTAAATAGTACTTTATATCGTATGTACATTTTATGTGCATCTGTGCTATCAAAATAGTTGGTGTGTTGTTATTTCTAGATATTTTGGCTTGAATCTTAATCAGCCAAAGGTAATATGAATAGAATATTACGGACCAAACCTCTTATAAGTAACTGATAAGCTCACAAATATAAAGGCAGAAAATTGTTGAAGGCATTAGGAACATCCCTAATCATCACAATTTTCATAAGAGTGTAAAGATTACCCAGGGACAGCTAATGCTACGTGTACACATATTTTTTGCATGTGAAACGTTACTGTTCACATCATTTATTTAAAGTACACTTGTGGGAGGAGAGATAAAGTAAAAGGGTACTCTCTGTACTATATTGCAAAAGATCACAATTATGGTTTGCCAATTTGAAAATTTAAGAAGCAATAACGATTTTCTTTTATGAACAAAAGATTTGGCAAGTGGGGCAGGGAAGTACAGTGTGTCAAACCATTGCTCTTTTACATCTGGAACTTTAGTACAGTATGGGATTAAAAAATAATTATCTCGACCACTAAAAGGTGAGGGGTCCACTGGCAGTTAGATAGAAGTGAAGCCTTCAGATAACTTTAAGTTTGCATTGGCACTCAGATCCTTGAAATTCATGGTACTCATACTAGATCCAATTTTAAAAATGCTAGAACATGAGTAAGGTAAGTCCATGAGTTGTGGAGCCAGTAATTTATACAAGTTCTACAACTTATTCAGCCTCTGCCCTGCCTCAGCTCATCTACCGCTGAAACCCTCATCCACATATTTGCTATTTCTAGACTTGACTATAGCAGTACCCTCCTCAACAAAAACAGAATTACCAGGAAAAACTCAGCAGGTCTGGCAACATCGGCGGAGAAGAAAAGAATTGACGTTTCAAGTCCTCATGACCCTTCAACAGAACTGATCTTTCTTTTCAAGGAGAGGGAAATATAAGCTGGTTTAAGTGGGGGGGGAGAAGTGGAGGGGGGGACGGGGGTGTTAGGATAGGAGCAGATCATCAAAAGACGTCACAGACAAAAGAACACAGAGGTGTTGAAATTGGTGATATTATCTAAATGAATGTGCTAATTAAAAATGGATGGTAGGGCACTCAAGGTATAGCTCTAGTGGGGGTGGGGGAGCATATAAGATTTAAAAATAATGGAAATAGGTGGGAAAAGAAAAATCTATATAAATTTGTATCCATTTTTAATTAGCACATTCATTTAGATAATATCACCAACTTCAACACCTGTGTTCTTTTGTTCTTTTGTCTGTGACATCTTTTGATGATCTGCTCCTATCCTAACACCACCCCCCCTCCACTTCTCCGCACCCCCCCCCCCACCACCTTAAACCAGCTTATATTTCACCCCTCTCCTTGTAAAGAAAGATCAGTTCTGTTGAAGAGTCATGAGGACTCGAAACGTCAACTCTTTTCTTCTCCGCCGATGCTGCCAGACCTGCTGAGTTTTTCCAGGTAATTCTGTTTTTGTTTTGGATTTCCAGCATCCGTAGATTTTTGTTTTTATCCCAATACCCTCCTGACTGGCCTCCCATCTTGCACCCTGCATAAACTTGGGCTCATTTAAATCCTTACGTGGTTTGGCATCAAATTTTGTTTAATACGGGGTCCTGGCCAATATTTATCCCCCAATCAGTATCACCAAAAGAAACAGATTATCTGGTCATTATCACGTTGCTGTTTGTGGGAGTTTGCTGAGCAGATATTAGCTGCCAGATTTCCTACATTACAACAGTGACTACACTTCAACAGTACAAAAGATATCTGGTGGCCTTGAAAAGAACTAATTAAATGCAACTCTTCTAACACTTCTGTGAAGCACTTTGGGATGCTGTAGGTGCTACATTAATGCAAATTGTTGTTGATGATGGAGAAATAATAGCTGAGTTTACATGGCAGCTACTGGTCTCAAATTGTTCACTGCATTTCATTTCCCACCTGCTTACAGTGCTGGTTTCTGCATTAGTAGAACTAAGATGTCCTGCCAAGGCAACAGTGCTGAGTATATGGATGCTTCCCGAAAGTCAAAAATGTTAGCATTCAGAGAGTAGGGATGAAAGGGTTCCCACTCTCTGAACGTATAAATTAAAACTAAGCAGGTTTCTAAGTGTCCAGGATAGTTAGCAAACGAGTTTGGCACTGCACTGGAATTGCACTCCTTTTGATGTCAAACTAAAGTGGTGAATGCTGACATTCTCTAGGCAATCTTAACCTACTCACCACAGAATTTGCAACCTGGGCTTATACTGCCAGTTTAAGATCAATGTGAAGTGGAAATTGCTTTGCACTGATGCCAGCTGGCAGCCTTGTAGAGTCGGGATCTGAGGCAACCTGAGATTTCAAAACTGATAAGTGCTTTTAAGAGAATAGCCTGAGTAAGATAGGGTGGGAAACCCATTCAGTAAGAATGCCTCTCTCACAGAAAATATCATTATTGTATAAGTTACATCATTTGGGTCTAATTTGAAAAACATTTTAATTTTTGCATGTTTAATCATGCCATCATATTGATAAATGAACGTACTGCAACACTTACATCTCTAAATTTGTCATTTCCAGGTGGTGACTTCCTGACCTTGTTTAAGATAGACTGAAAGGATAAAAAAAGAATTTCAGGCTACATTACCCTGTGTTGCTCTTATGCGCCCCCTTGAGGCCATTTGTATTAGGGATTGGTTAAAAACCATGGACCTTTTCATCTTGGTTGGAAAACAGTTTAATAATGAGGGAGGAAATTACCTTAACACTAAGGGGAAAAATAGTAAATAAAATAAAATTTTGTAAAGTCTCACTTTTAAAATATCACTTGATTACCGTTAAAATGAACACTGCTCTGTGTATCAGCAGTGCAATCCTAACACCTGTTTTATCTTTTGTAATAACAAATTAATATTTAGTAGCAGATTGCATTGTTTCTATGAAAGGATGTTGAATTTTACCTAGCTCACTTATGTTTAAACCTAACTTTAAGTAAACGAATATTGGAATTCTGTCCAGCACAGATAATACTTAAAGTCATGGCTATTTTCTTAAAGTTACAAAATATTTATAAATTGTCATGTTGAATTTTGACAAAATATATTATATAACATTGAAACATAGCCTCTAATAATTTAACAGCTGGGAGTTCAAGAACTGTTGCCAAGATGCTATTTTGCACGCTTCTGCCTGTTCGCTCCATACTCTATTGAATACATTGACTGACAGTGCCTATGCTGCCCCTGCACCATGACCCTGTTAAAACAAGGCGCCCCAGCTCCTTAAATACCACACCTGCAGTAAAGCGTCTCCTCTGGGAATCTCTGTTCATTAGTAAACACAACTCTGCCACATCAAAACTTTCCACTTTCCCCAGCTACATTTAACACATGGGTCCCTCCCCTCTCCCCAGGCTTCTTGCAACTATCTAGGGAATCTTTCACTTTTTGTCCTTTCCTGACCCTTCTGGACCACATTCTGTGTTCTTTTTCACACCATCTGCTCATGACAGAGGTAAAACTTCCAGTCTAAAAGGAATTGTTTGTTTGCTTAACATGTAGCTAATACTAGATAACATGCATTGTCTTGTGTTCAAGTGTATTTACCGGAACATTAATAACTGTGGTTTATATTTTGAAGAAGAAATTTCAAGAGGGGGAATATTATAAAAGCTTCCATCTGGAGCCCCTTCCCCCACCTCTCCCTCTTCCTAGCAATGGTACAATCTACTAATTCTTGACAGAAGTTCTTCTAAAGAACTGCTCAAGCCTCACTAAGCAGCTGTGAGTTAGGTCATTTTCCCATGAGTTTTACATGCGAAAACTGGGCATTAGCAGGACCTCAAAGGGACACCATCTGTCCCCAGCAAAAAAGGTTCATGACACCTTCTGTGGTGCCAACAGACCCTGATGAACCATAAAGGAATGCAAGCAGAGTTTGTGATCCGATTGCTGATTCGCCCAACAATCACCTCAGCGACAGCCCAAACTATTCAACTCTGCTGCTGTTTTATCTACCCACCACCATCACTATCACCCCCACCACCATTCCACCAACAGACAGCAAAAATCAAACACAATGGATGGCTCTCAGGGTGTATATTTAAAAGTAAAGAAAGAGTATGGTTTGAAAATCCAATTGGCTCTCTGACTGAACACATTGTGGCTGGCACTGCTTAACAATGATGTTGTTTCAAATCATTTTACACATCCTTGTTTGAATACTTCATGGATCTTTCTAATGAAGAGATATTAGCCTTGTGTTTTTGTTGGTCTGTGGATACGTGGATAGAGTGAAGAGCAATTTTAATAGGTTTGGTTAGTAAGTGTAGAAGCCTATCATCTGTTCTGAAGTATATTTGCTTTTAAACGGAACTTTGATACGAGACAGAGTAAGAGAGAAAAGACATTACAATTTAATTTAGTTTCAGAAGTTTCATGAATAATTCTGTGCTGGCCGACTTTCTGCAGCAACTGAAATCTCTTCAATTCAACTGGGTAAGTTGTTGAAGTTAGTTTAAACAATCGAGGCACAACTCAATATCACATCAGTTGAAATATTATTTTGGGATGTCAGTGTAAACCTGTATCTCTCCTCCTAAGGACTGGAACTTATTAATTTGTGCATTTATAGCGATGAGCCCAACATGAAGCTCAAAGTGCTCTTTGCGCCATAAGTAGGTTTGTTCTTGAGCCCTAATAGAATGAGATACCTACTTCAGCCAATCCATTTTGAGGAAAACTAGATAAAGACCTGAAAGTTTCAAACAAGAAAAATGGAGAAATCAGAGAGCAAGGTCACATTGGCATTTCCTGTCCAGTGGTTATAAAACACAATGCCCTTGGAGTAGGTGTGACTGCTGGCTTGAGGGGGATTGTGGTGTAGAGGACTATGTGGCACAAGGGATCTTAAAGTCAGAAAGCAAAGGAAATTCATAAAATACTTTAGCAAGAAGGAAATTATTGACATTCAGGCTAATGGGGAAATACTAAGGATTAAGATGCCAGTGAGCATCATTTATTCTGTATTGCTCCATATTTGTCAGGCACAGAGTAGTTTTCAAAACAAGTGGAAAGTTGCTCCAAAAACGTAAAGGGCAAAATGAGAAGTTTTAATTATGCTCACAGCTTTGAGTGCTGAGAATATAAATGAATGCTGGATGAAACTTGTGCAAGCAAGGATCTATCTTTCTTTCATGCATGTACTATACTGTCAGGCTCTCATTTGAGGGAACTTACTAAGAATTCCGATTAATTTCAGTTCAAATCAACCCTGGCTTCATCATCTCCCTTATAGTCCTAACTGGAATGTGCTGAAGTATCCTCACTTGATTATGAATGGACAGTCAATAACCAATCAAAATGAAAGAATGTAACAAGTATAATGTGTGCATGATAATAGGCTGTCAGGAGCATTGTCTGTTAATTGAAAGGTGCAGTTAGACTTTCTCCTCAGAAGAATGTTCTGTGTATGTATAACAGTATAGTTAAATGGTGGATTTTATAACTAAGAGACATATTTATGTTTGGGAATGGCAAAGTGTTTGAATTTAAGTTCATTGTAAAGTAGAGTTTAACTCTATCATAGGTGAATGGTTTTTCTCAGAAACAGCTGGGTTATTGTATAGCTTCATACTTTGAGTGCAGGTTAGCTAATGGCAAAAGGTAGATATCCACAATGGTGCTGAAGCAGCCTCTTCCCATTGTCTTAAGGGGAAGTTGATCACCCTAGGCCAGGGGGCTCAACTATTCCTGGAATACTTCTAATCGTAACTATGGTGATGGACTTGGGAAGAACACATGATAGGGTATATAGTTTCTGCAAAGTACTTTCTAGACAAGCCTGAATTGCCTTGGTGTTGGCTTTTTCTTTCAGATAATCTCATTTGGGAAACCGGGCTACAATTAAAGATACAATTTAAAAGCTCTTCTTCTTCTTCTGCTTAATCCATGTGATAGTATTTAGGTTTTTGCTGTTTGTGCAACACATCAGTCTGAGCTATGGGTTGAATAAAACAGCTGATGACAGTTCCCCAACTTTGAATGAGTAAAAACATGTCGCATTTTGTAAAAGTTTACAGTTTGTAGCGAGGAGCAAGCCCATGCATGCTTGGCAGGCCCATTTTACTGATCATACAATCCATTCCTATTTGATCCATGATTGGTGTGGGTGTTAAGGAAGAATGATTAACGATAGGGCTGATTCAGTCCTACTGTCACAGCATTAAGAAGTCATCAACTTCACTCAGCATTCCATTCTCTGGACCACAGAATAACTTTTCCACACCCAGCTCCAAAAAACGTCTTTTGCACCCGTCCAAAGGATTTATTTCAGTACCAATTTCGCATGCATCAGGCTCTGTTTGTAACAGTTGCTTCAGAAATTAACTTCAAAACCTGCAAACACTGCTGCTAGCCGGTAAAATCATAGCAACTAATTTCTTTACCAGTACAATACAATTCAAATTTGATTTAGGGAGGTATTGTTTTTTATTTCAAATGCAAAATGTAATCCTGCGAAGTCATGGAATCCCACACAAACAGATCTTCAATGTGAGCTGTTCTCTAATAAAGCTCATTGAAAAAAGCAGGCCATGCTTACAATGGCAGTTTTATGAAGATTTTGATCCAGTTATACCTGTCCCACCACCCCCCACCCCCCGCACCCCCCACCAACCCCCCCCCACCACCCCCCTTAAACAAGCTTATATTTCATCTCTCTTCTATTTTTACTTAGTTCTACGTTAACCGTGTTCCTCTCCACAGCTGCTGCCGGACCTGCTGAGTTTTTCCAGGTATTTTTGTTTTTGTTCTGAAGATCTTGGTTGTGTTGCCAAATTGAAGGGTAGTGCACAGAATGAATTTGACAGCAATGAAAGTGCTACTGATGGATAAAATTTACAAAATAATTGATGGAGACCCATTGACTATAAGTAAATCTCTGGAAAACAAATGAAAATAGTATAGCTGACAAAATGTGTGTGTGTGTGTGTGTGTGTGTGTGTATGCACGTGTGTCCAGAAACAGCACTTTTCAAAGATATTTATACTATGGGCTGTCCTATCTAATTAATCGGATAATATGGTCACAAGGTATGATATTCACACGGCATTTCTTAATTTTCTTCTTCCTTATATGGATACACAAGGTCACACTGCTGATTTAAACTCCAGCAGCTGTTCGCAAAGCATCCACGTGCTGCAGAACAAATGTTGCCCTGACAACCTCACAGACACTAGTGAATGTACTGCAAAATTTTGCATGACATCACTTTCTACTGCATCGTATCCATTCCCCCAATAAGTTTGACTGTAATTTTGACAATGAATTGTAATGTTTTAAAATTTCTTAGGGCAGAATTGTCTCAGAATTGCACAAAGTACGGTAGCCGGCAGGAAAAGTTGTTTAACCCATCGGCCTCAATGGCGGCTTTTCAAGCCATATCGTCCCATTCTCGCCTTATTATGCAGCCACAGGAAACACATCGTCCTGCTGGCAGGTGGCCTCCGATTTGCCCGCCATGTTGTTATCTCGCCGCTTCCTCATGCAGGGTGCCATATTTAAACGGCAGCTGCACGCACACTTCTCAATGCTTGCAGCCCAGGACTGCTCCAATGAAGACATGACCCCAAAACCCAAGAAGAGTGCTTCCCCCTGATTCAGTTATGCATCCCTGGGATGCCTTCTGGACTTCTGTGGAACCCTGCTGTGATGTCCTCGCCCCTGCTCTGGCCACAGGAGGCCCGTCAGCCTCATCGCTCCGGCTTGGGAGGTGGTGGCAGAGGTGGTCAGTGCCAATGCTGCACACAAGAGGTCAGCCACCCAGTGCAGAAAATGGATGAATGACATGTTGCCAGGGTAAGGCAACCATCTGGAAAAACTCAGCAGGTCTGGCAGCATCGGCGGAGAAGAAAAGAGTTGACGTTTCGAGTCCTCATGACCCTTCGACAGAACTAGTTCTGTCGAAGGGTCATGAGGACTCGAAACGTCAACTCTTTTCTTCTCCGCCGATGCTGCCAGACCTGCTGAGTTTTTCCAGGTAATTCTGTTTTTGTTTTGGATTTCCAGCATCCGCAGTTTTTTTGTTTTTAAGGCAACCATCTTATCACTCTAAACTTACACACTCACAAGGCCATCACATGTTTACTGGCATCTCACTCGCTGCCAACTCAAGAATCATCACTACTCACTCTCTCTCACACACCCTCACATCTCCATCTGGCCTCATCTCCTCTGAAGACTGCCTCCTCAACCCTCATCATCTTGAGGCCACATGCATAGATCAACATGTGTCCCCACACACAACCTGGGATACCCCCTTACTCAGTACAGCCCTCGCCCTGCAGCCTCATCCCTTGCCTGAGGCCACCTCTCCCCCTTCCCCAAGCAAGACCTAGCTCTGCAACTTTTGCAAAACCACCCTCACCTTAAGGCTCGTCTGGTAGGCTGAGAGCTGCCGTGAGACCCCCTAAAAGTGATGTGGTGCTGTTTGTGAAGCCTGGCACTGATGACTGTGAGTGCTGCCCGAAGCAAAGTAGGCAAACAAACCTCGAAGTCCTGAGTGAAGTGCAGCTCACCAGGTGCACATTGCTTATGTACAGCTGTGAAACACATCAATGTGCAATCACACCGATGTGCCTGCATAATCCAGCATGGGGGGATGATTCCGGTGAGCAGAGCTTAAAATGAAATGCCAAAGTATGGAAATTAGGTTCCCAACGTGCGGCGGCAGGAAACCCAGTCTGTCATTGACGGGTGGAGCAAACGATCACAAACTCATTTGACGACAGTGTGAAACAGACTTTTGGCCTTCTCGCCATATTGTTCCTCCTCCCCCCTGCCCGCCATGATGCCCGAAGCCAACAGGACCAGAAAATTTGGCCTTCGTGTCTTTACCCCTGTCCTTTTTCAAATGTTCATCCTCCTCTCTTCTCACGTGGTTAACTTCTTTGTAACTTCAGGTTAACGTTGTGGTCTAGAGCAAACGCATTTGCAGAAAGTTTTTCCAGCTTGAGGAAATTTGGCTCAGAGTCATTGAGCTGGAGGCTGAGCTGCAGACTCTGCAATACATCAGGGAGGGGGAAAGTTACCTGGATGCTTTGTACCAGGAGGCAGTCACACCACTTAAGATAGGGTCTTCTGATTTGGTCAGTGGCCAGGTACAGGAGGGTGTGACTGTAAGTGAAGCAGGTAAGGCGACCCAGAGGGAAGTAGTGCAGGAGTGTGAGCCTCTGCACTTGTCCAACAGGTTTGAGGATCTCTCAGCTTGTTTGGATGAGGGCGGAGACTGCAGGGTGGAATAGCAAACTGACCATGGCACTGTGGTACAAATGAGGGGAGCAAAAAGGAGTATAGTGGGAGTAGGGGACAGTATAGTAAGGGAGATTGACACTGTTCTCTGTAGCAAAGAGCGAGAGTCCAGAAGGCTGTGTTGCCTGCCTGGTGCCAGGATTCAGGACATCTGCTCAGGGCTGGAGAGGAACTTGCAGTGGGAGGGGGAGGATCCAATGGTTGTGGCCCATCTAGGTACCAATGACATAGGCAGGATGAAGAAGGAGGCTCTACATAGTCAGTATAAGGAGCTAGGCACCAAACTAAGAAGCAGGACCTCAAAGGTAATAATTTCTGGATTATTACCTGAACCACATGCAAATTGGCATAGGACAAATCAGATTAGAGAAATGAATGCATGGCTCAAAGACTGGTGTGGGAGAAGTGGGTCCTGGTTTGTGGGGTACTGGCACCAGTTTTGGGGAAAGTGGGATCCGTACCATTGAGATGGTCTACACCTGAACCATGCTGGGGCTGGTGCCTTCTCGAGCCACCCAACTGGGGAAGTAGAAAGGGTTTTAATAGTGGGGGCAAAGGATCAAATTTAGGAAGATGTTGTAAACCAAAGAGTAGAGACAATGCAAGAAAGGCAGGTGTTAATATGGGAAATGATAAACAGACTGTGACAGGAAGGGACAAAGAGTACAATTCTAAGGGCGGAATTTTATGGCTCCGAAGTGGCGGGGGCAGGGCCATAAAATATTGCGTGCCTTTCAAAAGTCTATTGACTTTGGCAGGACTGTAAAAATGCCACCTCTGTAAAATTCTGCCATAAGAGTAAATCAGCAGTTAAGTCTAGATGCTACAAAAATAATAAAAGGACATGTAAAGGCTCTGTATCTAAATGCACATAGCATTCGAAACAAAACAGATGAACTGATAGTGCATATAGAAATAAATAAGTATGATCTCATAGCCATTACAGAGACATGGCTACAGGATGAAATAGATTGGACATGAATATTGAAGGGTACGTGCCATTTAGGAAAGGCAGTAAGTTAGGAAAAGGTGGAGGGTTGGCTCTGTTAATTAATGATGGTATTAGCACATTAGAGAGGGATGATCTAAGTTTAGGAAACCAGGATGTAGAAGTGGTTTTGGTTGAGATGAGGAACGATAAAGGCAAGAAGCCACCTGTGGAAGAGGCGTACAGGCTCCCTAATTGTAACTACACAGTAGGACAGAGTATAAAAGAAGAGATAATGGGAGCTTGCTAGAAAGGTACAGCAATAATCATAGAGGATTTTAATCTGCATATAGACTGGTAAAATCTGATAGGCAAAGGTAGCATAGATGAAGAGTTCATAGAATGTTTTCAGGAGAGTTTCTTAGAACAGTACGTTCTGGAGCCAATCAGAGAGCAAGCTATACTAGACCTGGTATTGAGCAATGAGATAGGATTAATTGATAATCTCATAGTGAAGGCATCCCGAGGTAGCAGTGATCATAATATTATTGAATTTTACATTCATTTTGAGGGAGAAATTAGTGCGTCCAAAACTAGTATTTTGAACTTAAATAAGGACAATTATGAGGGTATGAAAGTGGAGCTGGCTAAAGTGAACTGGCAAATGAGGTTGAGGGATAGGTCAATAGAATTTCAGTGTAGACATTTAAAGGGATATTTCAGAATGCACAGAATAGATACATTCCAATGAGAAAGAAAAATTCCGGTGGGGGGGGCACCCACCATCTGTGGTTAACTAAAAAAGTCAAAGGCAGTATCAAACCTGAAGAAAAAGCATATAATTACACAGAGGTGAGTGGCAGGTCAAAAGATTGAGCAGAATATAAAAAAACTGCAAAGAATGACAAAAATATTAATAAGGAGGGAAAAATTAGAGTATAAGAGAAAGCTAGCTAGATGGATAGTAAGAGTTTCTATAGATTTTTAAATAAGAAAAGAGTTAACAAAGTGAGTGTTAGTGCTCTCAAAAGTGTATCTGGGGAATTGATAATGGAAAGTAGAAAGATGAACTAACCAGGTAGTTTGCTTCAGACTTCACTATAGAGGACACAAGCAACATCCCAGAAATAGCTAAAATCAGGAAATGGAAGGGGGGAGGAATTTGGGAAAATTATAATGTTGTAGGGTGACTGAGTTGTACTATCAATGATAGAGTTGATCTGCAGACACTTCTTGGGTGGACAAATTGGCCATGATTTTGCCCTTGTCGGGCAGGCTCGCCGGGGCCAGCAGGGGCAGTAGGGAAGCCGTGACCATGATTTCACGCTGGCGGGCCAATTAAGGACTGCTCAGTGTGAAACACATGCTGCAACGCTCAGTGTGGGGGGGGGGGGGGGGGGTGGTGCAGGAGGGAGAGAGTGGTGAACTTTGTGCATGAAATACTCCCTAAGGCATACACCTGCCTCAGCGAGCTGAAGATAAAGAAAATTAAAAATAAAGAATTTTAAAATGTTAAAACACATGTCCCCTCATGTGACTCTATCACATGAGCAGGGACATGTTATGAATGAAATTTAAACATTTTAATTTAATTTTTAATTGCTGTTGGAAACCTCATCCCACCAGTGGATGAAGTTTCCTAAAAAATTCAAAGGCTGCTTGGCCTTTTCGCCTGCCTGTCAACTGTAAGGTTGGATGGGCAGTGAAAAAATGAACTTAGTTATTATTTTAATGGCCTTAATAGGCCTTTTAATTGTCAATTACTAGGGAAGTGGTATTAAGTAAATTGTTGGGGCTGCGGGCTGACAAGTCCCCAGGTCCGGATGGACTTCACCCTAACGTCTTGAAAAATGTGGCTAGAGAGATAGTTGATGCATTGGTTTTAATTTTCCAAAATTCCCTAGATTGTGGGGACATGCCATTAGATTGGAAAATAGCAAACGTAACTCCTTTATTCAAAAAGGGAGGAAGACAGATAGCAGGAAATTACAGGCCAGTTAGTCTAACATCTGTCATAGGGAAAATGTTGGAAGCTATCATTAAAGATGCCATAGCAGTGTACTTAGAAAAATTCAAGGCAATTAGTCAGATTCAACATGGTTTTGTAAAAGGGAAATCATGTTTAAACAATTTATTGGAGTTCTTTGAAGGAGCGACATGTGCTGTGGATAAAGGAGAGCTGGTGGATGTACTGTGCTTAGATTTCCGGAAGGCATTTGGTAAAATGCCACATCAAAAGTTATTGCAGAAAATAAAAGCTTGTGGTGTAGGGGTTAACATATTGGCATAGGTAGAAGATAGAAGATCTAGCTAACAGGAAGCAGAGAGTTGGCATAAATAGGTCTTGTGCAGTTTGGCAGGATGTGACGAGTGGTGAGCCACATGGATCAGTGCTTGGGGCTTCAACTTTTTACAATTTATATAAATGACTTGGATGAAGGGACTGAAAGAATGGTTGCTAAATTTGCTGGCAACACAAAAATAGGTGGGAAAGGAAATTGTGAAGAGGATCTAAGGAGGCTACAAAGTGACATAGATAGGTTAAGTGAGTGGGCAAAGATCTGGAAAATGGACTATAATGTGGGCAAATGCGAAATTGTTCATTTTGGCAGCAAGAATTTAAAAAACGCTTATTATCTAAATGGTGAGAGACTGCAGAGCTCTGAGATTCAGAGAGATCTGGGTGTCCTAGTGCATGAATCACAAAAGGTTAGTATGCTGGTACAGCAACTAATTAGCTAATAGAATGTTATCATCTTTTGTGAGGGAAATTGAATACAAAAGTAGGGAGGTTATGCTTCAGTTAGTTATACAGGGCATTGGTGAGACCACATGTGGGGCAGGATTTTATGTCCGCGGGCAGGTGCGCGCCAAACCAATCGGGCGTAAAATAGTAAAATAGTGATGAACCGGGCAAGCATCCTGACATCATCGCGCACTCGTGTGATATTTTGGGCGATGGGTGTGTGCAAGAGTCAGTAGTGCTTCCGCCGACAATTAAGAGGCCTATTAAGGCCATTAAAGTATTAACTAAGAGAATTTTTTTGCTACCCATCCAACCTTACGGTTGGCGGGCGGCTGATTCGTCCATACGGCTTTTGCATTTTTGAGGAAACCTCATCCCGCCCTTAGATGGGGTTTCTGACATCAATTTAAAAAAAAATGTTTTAATATAATTTCTGGTATGTGAGTGAATCCTATGTGGGGACATTTTTTTCAGATTTTCCAAATCTTTATTTTTGATTTTAATAATCTTCAGGGAGCTTTCATTGCGCGCACCCCTGCGCCTGCGCAGACTTCAGCGCTCACCTTCCTCCCACTCCCACCCCTGCAGCGCTGAGCCTTTAAGTGTGTGTTTGACACTGGCTGGTTGTGAATTGGCCAGCCAGCGTGAAATTGCAGGCAGCGGGCCATTTCCCAGCCGCTCCCGGGCCCAGCAGCCCTGCCCGCCCAATGACTCAAAAATCCTGCCCCTGGAGTATTGTGTACAGCACTGGTCTCCTTATTTAAAGAAAGATGTGAATGCGTTAGAAGCACTTCAGAGAAGGTTTACTAGGCTAATACCAGGAATGGGCGGGTTGTCTTCTGAGGAAAAGCTGGACAGGCTAGGCATGTCACCACTGGGATTTACAAGAGTAAGAGGCAACTTCACTGAAACCTTTAAGATTCTGAGGGATCTTGACAATGTGGATGTGGAGACTATGTTCCCTCTTGTGGGAGAATTTAGAACTAGGGGGTCACTGTTTAAAAATAAGGTGTCACTCATTTAAGTCAGAGATGGGGAGAATTTTTTTCTCTCTGAGGGTCGTGAGTCTTTGTAATTCTCTTCCTCAAAAGGTGGTGGAAGCAGAGTCTTTGAATATTTTTGATACAGAGCTAGATAGATTCTTGATTAACAAGGGAATGAAAGTTTATCAATGATAGGCAGAAGGGTACAATCAGATCAGACATGATCTTATTGGATGACGGAGCAGGCTCGAGGGGCTGAGTGGCCTACTCCTGTTCCTAATTCGGATGTTCATATGTTTATATGGTTTGTATGGCAGTTTACCTCCAGTGCTCAAATAGATAGTCAACAAATGGATAGTCAACAAGCTAATCAACTACAAGGGCATCAGAATCAAAGTCAACCTTTATCTTACCTAACATCCACACATACTGATTTGCATCAGGAGCAGTCAGATAGCAATCAGAAGGAGGAATCCTGTCTCATCTTCCTAGTCCAGAGCCCTTATTTACCATCCAGGCTTGGATTTAACTAATCCAGCAAAGATCAAGATTTAAGTTTGGTCTGCATGGTTGGTATGGTTTTCACCATGGCCTTAGTGGGGCCAATGGCATTGTCTTTCTTCTTCTCTGTCTCTCTTCAAGCCTCCCTCAGTCCACGTCTCAAAGTTATCCACTCATCCAATTTTTCTTCTTCCTCTCCTGTTTTACCCTCAAAAGAACACCCAAAGGAACACCCGTCTCTGATGTGATGCTGGGGTTAAGAGTCTTGGCACCTGGAAGTGTCTAAGGATGTATGTTCATGACTACCCCCAGGTACTAAGCAGAGGCCTGCAGTATCCTTTGCTGGTGTTCACAAACTAGTTGAGGATTGAACTCCTTGCGGTTCATGATTACATCTGGCTTACCTGCAAGTGCCTTAATAGCCCTCTAGACCCTGGGGAAATCCGCTAGGATACCAAAGCCTTGCTGGCTCTATCATTCTGACTGACCTTGTCTGTCGTGATCCTGATGAACTACCCTGCTTTACTGAATAGTGCCTCAGTCACCACTCTGATGCAGTAATGTGCCATGCCCTGAGACGTGTCATACAGATCCCCAGAAGCTGCCTGGAAGGAGTTCATTGCATAAAGATTCATTTCCGCTGTCACCTTCAGCATGACAGGCATCGAGTGGCCTCCAACACAATTTCCCCTGCCATCATATCCCATGGAATGTCCCTGTCTGCTGAGATAAACCCAATCTTCAAAGCACTAATTCTCTGACAGCTGCAGGGGGTTCAGCTGCTGTCTGTACACTTGACCCATGAGGCAGGTTCTCCTCCCTTGTCACACCTTTGGACGGTTGTCTCAGCTATCTTCAGCAGCTGCAGCAGAACCAGGTTCTTCATGCGCATAGTTTGCAGGCTGTAACTGGCCCTGGCCAGCTGCCCTCCTCTCCCTCCTTCTCCTGATTCCTTCATCACTGGAGGAGTCGCCTTAGACCTATCAGTTGAAACCTTGCCTTACTAGGTTCACCCCTAGCTGTAAGTCACCCAAGGAAGCCCTCCTTTCTAATAACCTCACCTGTGATGATAAGTCTCTGAAATGTTGCTCAGAAAGTTAAACCACACTATCCTTGACTGTTGCTGCAGTCTCAACTGCTGCTACTACCTTCTGTCAATTCAAGAGTCATGCTGAAGCTTTTTAAACCCCCTGTGCTGCCCTTACTCATCTGCTGAGATTTACATCCGCCCGTTCAAACCCATGCACGGAATGTAAATTTAAATGGATCACGTAAAATATAGGTCCAATACCTTTTTAATTGGAAAAGTTCCCTATCTGGCCTTTCTTAGTAAGAGGGCTATAAAACTTCAAGTAAGATTTCTTCTTCTTCAAGTGTTCAAGCGGGGTGAGCTGGGAAAGACTGGAAACTCCACCTCCAAAAAGTAATTGGAAACACCAGTAGGCCAGGTCTGGTGTGCCTTGGCTGGCCTTAAGACTGGCCTTTCAAGAGGACTCCCACTGGAGTTATTACAGAAATGCACCAGAAGAGCCATGGATTCTGTGAGCTCAGATAAACTCAAAGAACACTTAAAATTAAACTTACTTTCATGCAGCTGCACAAAACTACAACACATTATGCATTACTGTATTAAACACTACTAATTCATGCAAGAAACTTGTAACATTAGATGTAAAACATTATGTCACATATGCTCAGGTGAAAGCATAGTTAAATGTACACATTTGACAGCATACAGAGTTCACTGTCCCTTAAGAGAAATTCACTGCTCTAGTCACACTGTTTATTTTACCGCTCATTAGGGACTAGTTTATTTCTAAATTAAAGATAACAATTTGAAGGCATGAGAGAGGGAGAGAAGTGAATAGGCCAGTGGTGGCCGTCAGATGCCTTCACACCACAGTGTGTAACGGAATAATCCCATTCATGTGAATTACATCCTAGGTCGATTGCCTCTGTGGGATCACATTACAAAGCTGGCAACCTCACAGGGTGATGAGAACTTGTAGTACAGCCATTTACACCACAATACCAGGCCCATCAGCTGAGATCAATACATAACAAACAAGCAAACAGTGTTTAAAAGGAGGAAGAATTTGCACAGAGAGAAGGGTGTTGGATATCAGCAGCAGGATCGTATATTGAAAGCAATGCTAAGGCTTGCAGGGGGAAGCCTTTAATTATTACCAGAAACGCTATGGGATAGCACCTGGCATGTCGTATATTATTCAATATATTCAATTCATAGCTGTTCATAATTGATAAAAAGAATTCATTACATTTACAAAATACAAAACCTACTGTGCAGTTAACTTTAGATTAATTGTAGGTCTGATCCAAGTATAGAATTCTGATTCAAAAAACAATTTTTTATTCAATTCTGTGGCATAACATTTATGATATATATGCAATATTTAAATACAAATTCCTGGGCTAAACATAAAATTATTCTCCCCACATCTAGCTTTTAATGAAGCAAATCAACTGCCAAATTTCACCCAGCAATGCATTTCAGAATCCTAATCCCTTCTGTGTAAAATGTACATTTCTGCTCAGTGTCTTGCTTCTGTTTGGACTAAATTGCTGAATGAATGATTAAATGGACCTCCATACAGGATGTGCAAATTGGTTTCTTTTATTGAAATCTTATAGGAATCCTGTTCAAAGCATAATCCTGTGCCAGCTACAAAATTTTTTGGCAAATTACTTATGGGCTTAATCAGGATTCAGTTGTATGTTTTCATTTAGACACAAAAATTTTCCCTTCTCTCATGGCAACCTGTCTTCCTTTAGCACAGGAGTGTCTAAACGTTATTCCTTCTGGGCCACAGACTTTACTCTCAAAGAGCACACAGAAAGTTTAAATCTACATATCCATTCATTTGCTTATAAAGAAATAAATTGCATTCATATGGTGCCTTTTGTGACCTCAGGAGGTCCCAAAGCACTTTACAACCAAGGAAGTACTTTTCAGCAGCATACACTGTTGTAATGTAGGAAATATATCTCAAGCTGACCAATGCAATTATTAATAGTTAAGATTAATCAATTAAGCAACCTCAGAAAAAAAACTCTTTCCAAATCTACAGAACCTAGAATTTTAAAAAAGGAGAAACCGACAAAAATGAACAAGGAAATTTAAGAGCTGTGTGGGTTTGAAAGGCTGGATTGCCAGGACCCAAGTGAACAATTGGATTCAAGGGCAATAGGTTGGATACGAACATGTGAACCAGGAGCTGGAGTAGGCTACTTAGCCCTGCAAGCCTGCTCCACCATTCAGTAAGATCATGGCTGACCTGATTTTAACCTCATATTCCTGTCTACCCCCGATAAACTTTCACCCCCTTGCTTATCAAGAATCTATTTACCTCTGCCTTAAAGAAATTCAAGAAGCAGAATTTTTTCACTGATTGGGTGGGCACGCAAGCCACCTGCTCGAGTCTAAAATAGCGCGTGATGACGTCGGGTGAGTGTCCCGACATCATCGCACGCTTACACGATATTTCAGTCGGCGGGTGCGAGTGGGAGTCGGAGCCACGTCTGCCATCAGTTACGAGGCCAGTTAAGACAGTTAAAAAGGTGTTAAGCTCTATTTTGTGTGGCTTGTTGCCCAGCAAGAAGTCCAAGGTGGAAAGGGCCACAGAAGATGCCATTATCCTGTTGCCAGGGTTTATAGGCGGCGATGCAGCTACCTCAATATGTCTGAGGTGCAATGCCGAAGGAGACTCCACCTTTCAAGGGAGACCATGACCCCCATTTGTCAGATGATTGGGTCTGAGATTAGTTCCAACTGTGTGGGTGGACACCCCATGCCCGTGGCGCTGAATGTCACAGTGGCCCTCAACCTCAATGCCTCCGGCTCTTTCTACAGGTCAGTAGGGGGTCTGTGTGGAGTCTCCCAATCAGCTGTCCACAGTTCTGTCTAACTGGTGACAGAAGCTCTGTTCAGGCGGATACTGACCTTAATTCTTTACCGTATCGACGAGGCCAGCCAGGCTGAGAGAGCCAGAGGGTTTGCAGTGATTGCTGAGTTCCTCTGCATCCAGGGTGCTATCAACTGTGCACATGTGACATCAAGGCAGCAGCGGGTCAGCAGGAAGGGCTTTCACTCCATGAATGTGCAGGTAGTGTGTGACCACAGGATGCAGATTCTGCAAGTCTGTGCAAGGTACCCTGGCAGCTCCCATGACGTTTCCACCTTCAGACACTCAGAGATGCCAAGGCTCTTCAGTGCTCCAACCCGACTGGATGGATGGCTGCTGGGTGACAAGGGCTATCCCTTGAAAAGGTGGCTCATGATGTCTCTCTGCCACCCAAGAACAGAAGCAGAGCAGTGTTACAATATGAGTCATGCCTCCACAAGGATGGTGGTAGAGAGGAGTATAGGTGTTCCCAAGATGCGCTTTCGATGCCTGGACCATTCAGGAGGTGCACTACAATGTCCCCCAGAGCAGATGTCACTGACAGTGGTTGCATGCTGCGCTCTCCACAATCTGGCACTGGCAAGGGGGTACCCACTGGAGGGAGAGGATCTTGGCGCAGCTGCACAGGCCAGTAGTGAATCTAGTAGTGAGTCAGAAGAGGGGCATGGTGAGGAGAATGCTGAGGGCGTGGAGGCAGAGGTAATCTCCAGGGAGGCAGGGACACCAGGGACGCCTTGATCCAATGCTCTTTCAGCTAGGCTGCCAAAGATCTGCTTCCACCTCATGCCAGAGCTGCCACCTCCATCCCGGATGTCTGAAATGACCCTTTCATTTGTACCCAAAGTCCACTCAATGCCTGTGCAATTAAGTGTCGAGCCACTCACATCCAGCATTACATCCTGGCGTATCCTGCACCAGAAAGAAAAAGGTGAAGCATAATCAGGCCATCAGAACCAAAGCAAATTTAATGTTATTGTCACATTGAAAGCATAATGACATTACCATTACTGGTGTTGGTGTCCACACCGGCAGAGATACAAACCAAACATAAATGAACACAAAATCACCCATCACCTCTTGTGCTCATGATGCCTTTAGCTTATGTTTCTGAGTGCTATACCTTGATGCCCCACTGCCTCGTTGGCACTGACATTGGAGGCAGCCTGCTGACTCTGCTGTCCTGTTGGCCTTGATGACCTTGGCGGTCGTTCTCTGGCCAGCGGAAACTGTGCTGGCCCAGCCTGGGAGGGAACGGCCAGTGCCACAGCTGGCATCACCCCAGTCATCGCAGGCTTATCAGATGCCACAATCATTGGCAGAGAGGCAGAGGAGCTGCTGCCATCATCCAGAGCGCCCTGAGATGAGTCCGCAGAGATGACACGCAGCTAGTCCACCAACATGAGGTCAATTTGGACCTCACTTCTCACCATTGATGGACGGGCACCTGGCTGGGATACTTGGGTGCCCCATCCATCTCCCACAAAGGCACTGACCACTTGAGATCATTGTCTGTGTGAGGGCTTGCATGTCCAACCCCAGGAGCCCCTGATTCTGTCCCTGGAGCTGCCTCTCCATTAAAGTCTCCACTCTCTCAATGGAGGAGCAGTGCGTTGGGCCATGAGGGTCAATGCGGTGCATATTCTCCACATGGACTCCTCCAAAATAGATTCCATGGCATGCAGACCCTCATGGACCTCTGCCAGATCCTACCGCACATCTCGCTGGACATGCAGCATCTGCCACCTAATGGACAACTCCAGAGATCATCATCAGCCTTCAAATGAGATTCATCCTGGTCCCCAGCAGTTCTTCATCTGCCAGCGCCCTGGGGACTCTCTGTCCCCACCTGAACCTCAAGCGAGTGTGAAGTGCCCTCACCAATGTGCACTGATATTCTAGTCGCTGATCTAATGCCCACTGAGGTGCTGTTATCTGTGCCGGGGCCTGATTCAAAGAGCGGGTGTGATGCAGGTGAAAATAAAGCTCCATAGTCCTCCAGTGTCAGGGTGGCCCTATGGGGTCCGGGTTGCAAGTGCGTGCTGGCAAATGTAAAAGGGAGATTAAGGACATGCCATTAGTTAAAGTCATCACCCGGTCACTGTGCATGCCAGGCACCCTGGTGGGACAATGGGTATCTGTATCATGGTGCCATCATCTTTCAATGATCAATCCAGCTTTGAGGGTCCCATCAATGAAGAGACTACACTAGAACGGTTGCACAATCCGAAACTCTCACTTCTGTGCCCTGCTTCTTACCTTTGTCTGGCACCCCCCATTTCTCTACGTCCAGTTGCATGGGGAGTGTGCCAGCTCTCTAGCTCAAGAGCGTCCTGCTCTAGCCTGGTGAGCAGCAGCAGGTTGAGCGGGGCCTCTGCCTGTGTGTGACCTCTCCAATTGGTTATGGCTTGTCTTCTCCTGAAAGGACAAAGGAGCATTGATTAGCCCACTGTCTACCTGCAGCGTCATTGCAGCCTGGCCAACCCCAGCTGAGGAACACCTCGCAGTTGTGGTCCTTGAGCCGCAAGACGCTCAGTGCAAGGAGACATGGCTCACCCTCTTGGCCAGCTCCAGCGTCATTGACAGTTGGCGCTTAGACTCTAACACCCCGGAACTCCATAGGGGGACGGCAACACCTTAATATTTCTGTACACTGACCCATGCCAACATGGTGTTCATCTGTCCTGAGCGCAGCAGGTCATTGAACCTCTTCCGGCACTGCACCCATGTGCACCGCACCACATCATGGCTGCTAACTATCGCTGACACCTCGTCCCATGCCCTCTTTTTGAGGTGCAGTGGCCTCCCCCTCCCTTCTCTGGGAACAAGGATATCCCTCCTGGCAGGCACCTCCTCCAGGAAAACCGCGAGGCACTCATCTGAAAAGTAGGGGGCCGAGTGCCCACCCAACCTGCCCTCCCACTTGGTGTCTCCAGCCACACTTGACTCCATCACTTTGCTAACACAGAACAGGTGATTTTCCATGGCAGCCATTCAGCTTTCCTGACAAGTGAGGAGTCGTGTTTCACGCTAGGCGGGCCTTAACTGGCCAGCCAGCATGAAATCGCAGTTGGGGGCCAATCGCGTTTGGTGGTCCATTTCCCACCAGCTCTCGGGCCCACCGACCACTCCCGCCCACCGAATTCAAAATTCTGCCCAAGGATTCAGCCTTGACCACCTTTTGAGGGTAAAAATTCCAAAGGCTCACAAAAGACTGAGCGAAATAATATTCCCTCATCACTGTCATAAATGGGCGACCCCTTACTTTGAAACGGTGACTCTGAGTTCTAGATTCTTGCACAAGAGGAAATATCCTTTCCACATTCACCCTGTAAAGTCCCCTCAGGATCTTGTTTCAATCAAGTCACCTCTTACTCTTCTAAACCCCAGCAGATAAAAGCCTGACCTGTCCAGCCTTTCCTTATAAGATAATCTGTCCATTCCAGGTGTTAATCTAGTAACCTTTTCTGAACTGCTTCTAATGCATTTACATCTTTTCTTAAATAAGGAGACCATTACAGCACAGTACTCTAGATGTGGTCTTATCAATGCCCTGTATAATTGAAGCATAACCTCCTTACACTTGTAACAAATTCCCCTTACAATAAATGATAACATTTTATTAGCTTTGCATACTAATCTTTTGCAATTCATGCACGAGGACACCCAGATCCCTATGCATCTCAGAGCTCTACAATCACTTATCATTTAGATAATTTGCATATTTTTTATCTGTCCTGCCGAAATGGACAACCTCACATTTTCATGCATCATAGTTCATTTGCCAGATCTTTGTCCACTCTCCTAACCTATCTATATCCTTTTGTAGCCTCCTTCAGTGACTTGGCCTCCACAGCCCTCTGTGGTAGATAATTCCACAGGTTCACCACCCTCTGAGTGAAGAAGTTTCTCCTCATCTCAGTCCTAAATGGCCTACCCTGTATCATGAGATTGTGACTCCTTGTTCTAGAGATCCCAGCAAGAGGAAACAGCATCCCTGCATCCAGTCTGTCCAGCCCTGTCAGAATTTTATAGATTTCAAAGAGATCCCCTCTCATTTGTCCAAACTCCAGTGAAAACAGGCCTAGTTGGCCCATTCTCTCCTTATACCATAATCCTGCCATTCCAGGAATCAATCTGGTGAACCTTCGCTGCAAATATATCCTTTCTGAGATAAGGAGACCAAAACTACATATAATACACCAAGTGTGATCTCACTAAGGCCCTGTACAGCTGCAGTAACACAACCTTGCTCCTGTTCTCAAGTCCTCTCGCAATGAAGACCAACATGCCATGTATCTTCTTAACTGCTTGCTGCACCTGCATACTTGCTTTCAGTGATTGGTATACAAGGACACCCAGGCCCCTTTGTACATCAACATTTCCCAATCTATCACCATTTAAATAATACTCTGCCATTCTGTTTCTCCTGCCAAAATGAATAACTTCACACTTATCTAAGTTGTACTGCATCTGCCATGTATTTGCCTTCTCGCTCAACCTGTCTAAATCTCCTTGCAGCCTCTCAACATCCTCCTCAATGCTCACATTCCCACCAAACTTGGTGTTGTCAGCAAATCTGGAGATATTACCTTTGGTTTCCTCATCCAAATCATTTATATATATTGTGTATAGCTGTGGCCCAAGCACTGATCCCTGTGGTACCCCACTAGTTACCGCCTGCCACTCTGAAAAAGACCCATTTATTCCCACTCTATGTTTCCACTCTGCTAGCCAATTCTCAATCTATGCTAATATATTACCCCCGATCCCATGTACTTTAATTTTGTATACTAACCTCTTATGTGAGACTTTATCAAAAGCTTTCTGAAATCCAAATATACCACATCCACTGGCTGTCCCTTATTTATTCAGTTAGTTACACCCTCAAACAACTCCAGTAGATTTGTCAAACGTGATTTCCTTTTCAAAAATTCATGCTGACTTTGTCTAATCCTGTTGATATTTTCCAAGTGTCTTGTTATCATATCCTTTATAATAGACACTAGCATTTGTCCCTACAACTGATGTTAGGCTAACAGGTCCATAATTCTTATTTTTCTCCCCACTTTTTTAAATAGTGGGGTTACATTTGGCACCCTCCAATCTGCCAGGATTGTCCCAGAATCTACAGAATTTTGGAAGATGACAACCAATGGGTCCACTATTTCCATGTCCACCTCTTTTAGTACCCTAGATTATCAGGTCCTGGGGATTTATTGGCTTTCAGTGCCACTAATTTCTATAGCACTTTTTTTTCAGTAACACTAATTTCCTTCAATTCCTCCTTTTCACTAGACCCTTGGTTCCCTAGCATTTCTGAGAAGTTATATGTGTCTTCTTCCGTGTAGACAGAACTAAAGTTCATTCAATAAGATCAGCCATGATCTTATTAAATGGTGGAGCAGGCTCAAGGGGCTGAATGGCCTACTCCTGCTCCTTGTTCGTATGTTCGTAGTTGTTTAATTGCTCTGCCATTTCTTTGTTCTTTATTATAAATTTTCCCATTTTGGACTGTAAGAGTTCTACATTTGTCTTCACTAATCTTTTACTTTTTACATATTTATAGAAGCTTTTATGGACCACTTTTATGTTCCTTGCAAGTTTACTCTCATGCTCTATTTTTCCCCTCTTAATCAATCTCTTGGTCCTCCTTTGCTGAATCCTAAACTGCTCCCAATCCTTAGGCTTGCTACTTTTTCTAGCAACTTTATATGAATCCTCTTTGGATCTAATGCTATCCTTAATTTCTTTTGTTAGACATGGTTGGGCCACTTTTCCTGTTGTGTTTCTGTACCAGAAAGCAATGTCTAACTTTTTCAATGCATACATTCGTTCCTTAAATATTAACCATTGCCTATTCACCTTTTAATGAAGTTCCCCAATCTATCTTAGCCAAATCCCACCTCATACCTTCTTAGTTTCCTTTGTTTATACTTAGGACCCTAGTTTCAGATCAGACTACTTCACTTTCCATCCTGATGAAGAATTCTATAATGTTATGGTCATTATTCCCTAAAGGACTCCATACAACAAGATTGGTAAGTAACCTCTTCTCATTGCACAATACCAAATTTAGGATAGTCTGTTCCCCAGTTGGTTCCTTGATGTGCTGTCTAAAAAAAGCATCGCATACGCACTCCAGGAATTCATCCGTCACAGCATTATTACTAATTTGGTTTGCCCAGTCTATATGTAGATTAAAGTCACCCATGATTACTGTAGCACCCTTGTTACATGCATCTCTTATTTCCTGTTTAATGCCATCCCCTTCTTACCACTACTGTGTGGAGGCCTATAGACAACTCCCACTAATGTTTTCCACCCCTTATTGCTTCTTAGCTCCACCCAGATTGACACTACATCTAGATTTTCTGAGCCAATATCCTCCCTCACTCTTGCACTGATTTCATCCTTAACTAACAATGCCATTCCACCTCCTTTTCCTTTTTGCCCGTCCAACCTAAATATCAAGCATCCTTGGATATTCAGTTCCCTTCCTTGGCCACCCAGCAGCCATTTCTCCATAATCGCAATCATATTGTACCCGTTTACATCTATTCGGGCTGTTAATTTATCTACCTTATTGCGAATGCTCTATGCATTCAGGTACAGTGCCTTTAGACTTGTCTTTTTAATGTTTTTACAAATCTTTTTCGTACTATGGCCCTATTTGCTGCCAGCCCTTATTTCTTTTCCCTTCCACTTTTGTTTTCTACTTTTCTCTCTTTCAATCTTATAGGTATTTTGCTGTCTTGTATCTCCCCACCCAGGTTTCTATCCCCCTGCCCTCAAGTTTAAACCCTCCCCCACAGTACTAGCGAATACCCCTGTGTGGCTATTGGTCCTAGTCCTGCTCGGGTGCAGCCCATCCAGCTTGTACAGCTCCCATTTTCCCCAGAATCCATCCCAGTGTCACAGGAATCTAAATCCCTCCCTCCTACACCAACTCTCCAGCCACACCTTCATCTGGTCTATTCTCCTATTTCTGATCTCACTAGCACGTGGCACTGGGAGCAATCCTGAGATTACTACCTTTGAGGTCCTGCTTTTTAATTTATTTCTTAGATCCCTATATTCCTTCTTCAGGACCTCATCCCTCTTTTTACCAATGTCATTGGTACCGATATGGACCAGAACCTGTGGCTATTCACCCACCCCTTCAGAATGTCCTGCAGCCACTCAGTGATATCCTTGACCCAGGCACTAGGGAGGCCACATACCATCCTGGTGTCACATCTGCAGTCACAGAAATATCTATCTGTTCCCCTTACGACAGAATCCCCTATCAATATTGCTCTCCCACTCTTTGTTCTCCCTCTCTGTGCAGCTGAGCCACTCATGGTGCCATGGACTTGGCTCTTGCTGCACTCCCCTAAGAAATCATCTCAACCAGCAATATGCAAAATGGAAAATCTGTTAGAGAGGGAGATGGACCCTGGGGACTCCTGCACTACCTGTGTAGTGCTTTTACTCTGTCTGGCGGTCACCTATTCACTTTCTGCCTGAGCACTCTTTACCTTCAGTGTGACCACCTCACTGTACGTGCTATCCAAGAGGATCTCATCCTTGCGGATGCTCTACAGTGACTCCAGCACAGCTCCAGCTCTGAAATGCGGATTTTGAGTAGCTACAGCTGGAGACACTTCCTGCACACGTGGTCACCCTGGCCACTGGAAGTGTCCCTGACTTCTCACATTGCACAGGAGGAGTATTTCACTTGGCCAATCTTACCTGCCATGATTTACCCTTAAATTACTCCCTTCAGAGCACAACATCACTGGTTACAGATGCTAAAGAGATGGGGGCTTGCCCCACCTCAAAGGTGCTGAGAGCATACAGAGAGAATGACGAAACTTTGACATCTGTGCATGACATTCTGGCAACAATGACAAGCACCGTTGGGGTGCAGGCATCAGTAATGTATCCAGTGAGTGTGAAGCTGGACCATCACTTTGCTCTGAAGATTACACACTATGCAGGTGGACTGAAACACCTGTCTTTATCTTGTGCAGGAGCCAAAGTTTCACATCTGAGTGACACGAACACTGCTCATCATAACAAGGAGCCACAGGTAAGGAGATATTCTTGGGAGTTTATTTACGATAGTAAATATTAACTACAAGTGATTAACACCCATGCCCAGGCTGTGCAACTACATCTTCTTAAACTTCCTAACCCTGGTGCTATGTCTTGGTGCTACCCTGATATCCACAGCGGAGGTGAAGGCAACCTGCTGACTGCTAAACCCTGTCCATCATTGCCTTGGCGGGTGACTTCTGGAGGACTGAGACCTGAAGGGCTCCGGCCTACTTTTGGAGTCTTGCTGTATGGCAGTGGCACCCTCCTTGACCTGTGGAGCTGGAGCTGCTGGGGTCACAGGAAGAGGGGATTTGGATGGGCTGGACACTCCTGGAGTCACATGGGTGAATGGCCCCAGTGTGTGCACCTGCTGATCTTCCTCTGTCCGGGTGCCCGAGGGCCCCTGGCTGACTCTTTGAGGAGAAGGGGAAGCTGGAGTGAGATTGAGCTTCCCCGCATCCCTCTTGTGTTGACACTGCTGGAGGCCAGCTATGGCATCAGTCATGGAGTTCAGCGCACGCAACAGTGCAGGGCCGATGTCCAGGACCAAGGTCCCCACAACACCAACCATCCTGCAGGTGTTGGCTTTGGTTCGTTGCTGTCACTTCAGACCGAAGGCGGATGGACTCCTCCATTGTGCTTTGCAATCTGAGGAGTGCAGCGGACATCCCTTCCTGATGTTCTCGGGCTTGCCTTTGCAGCTCCAGCAACTGAAGTTTGACCGAGTCCAGAGGCTCATCATCTGACTCAAACTCAACAGATTTCTGGCATCCAGCAGTCCTCCATGTGCTGGAAAACTGAGAAGTCCCTGCCATTGCTGTTGTGGATCAAGCAGTGCGATGTGCTCACCAGATTGTGATCCCGTGGCTACTCTAGAACTAGGTCCAGCTGTGTGTCTCTGCACTGGTGGAGGACGTGGGTGACCACTGTGATGGATTTTCAATTAGGGTGCCAGCATATTCTTCTTTCAAGGTGTCTTTAGGGCTTGAGTTGAGGACCTGGGCCATGGATACCCCCAGCTGCTTCCCGGAGCTGCCTGCGAAAGCAAGGAGAGATAATTAGTGCATGGAAGGGGACAGCGGAACAGAGGAATTGACTCATAGCATGGTTATCTGATGGATGTTTCATTATTGGATCCTTGGTTGGTTGAGCACCAACTTCACCCTTAGCACAGGAATGGTCCAAATCCACACCGGCCAGTTGGATGACTCTATTTTCAAAGTCTGTGAGGACCTTGATGTCAGGCATTCCTCCACCAGTCTGCAACCTCTCCCTTTTGTTGTGTGCCAGCTTGTCCCGCATGAATATGAATACAGATGAAGAGACTGTAAGCAGGATGCTTGCCAGGCCAGATGATAAGTATGCCTGGCACGTATGGGTGGTGAGTGGGGTCATGGATGGGATGAGGACACAATCCACTGGGCAGATGAAGATGTGTGTGAGAGAGTGAATGGTGATGTCTCTTGAACTGGCAGTGAGATCTCTATGAATGTGTGATGGGTTTGTGAGTGTGTGAGTTGAGTGATGAGAAGAGTGATCTACCCTGGCAGAACATAGGAGGCTATTCATCCTTTTTCAGCATTTGGTGGCTGTCCTCTTTTGCAGGGTATTGGCGCCGACCATGGCTGACACTGGCTCCCATGTTGGATTGGTGATTTTGCTTGCTGATCTTTGGCCCAGAACAGGGGTAGAGCACTTCATGGCGGGCCTCCAGTAGATGCTCGAGGGAGGCGTCACTAAATTTGAGGACAATATGTTTCCTTTTGACAGACCTGACTTATAGCAGCTTCCGATTCCTTGGAGAGAGCTAGCTCTGTGCAGGGGCGCCCTTTAAACATGGCGCCGGATTAATGAAGGCCTGAGATATCAGCGGGGTGGATGAATCAAAGGTTGTGCCATCAGTGATTTGGCATGTTTCCCAGGAAAGCATTATTAATGAGTTGGGACGCATTGGGAATGGGACGATTCAGCATGAAAACCTGCCATTGCGGCCAGCAGCTATAGCATTCTTTTTCCTGCCTGCTTCTGCACTTTGTGCAAATCTGGGATGATTCTGCCCCTGGTCTGGTGTGGCCTGTTCCCTGGTTGGCTCAAGAATGTGCTGATGTAAGAAATTATTCCAAAACATTCTATGAATTTGTCATCTATGCTACCTTCGCCCATCTGGTTGCTCCAGTTTATATGTAGATTGAAATCTCCCATGATAATCGCCATACTTTTCTGACAAGCTCCCACTGTTTCTTCTTTGATACCTCATCCTACCATGTAATTACTGTTAGAAGGCCTGTACACCACTCCCACAAGAGATTACTTGCCTTTATCATCCTTCATCTCTACCCAAACCACTTCTATATACTGGTTTCCTGAACTTAAGTCATCACATTCCCTTGTGTTAATGTCATCCTTAATTAACACAGCCACCCCTCCACCTTTCCCTCACTTCCTATCCTTCCTAAAAGGATACTACAGTGATAATTCTGATAAGTGAACTGTAAGTTCGTCTGTCACTCTCAGAGCTCAGCCACGCTGCCATGTCCAAACATCTGAAGACACACTGGCTGCTAAAACCAACAGGTGAACTCATTTCATTAAAGTGTAACAGTAGTAGCGAACGGCAGGATAGGATGTCAGCTCCTATTGATCATGACTATGTAGATATTCAGCATACGCCAAAACTTTTATATTTCTATGGCTATTAGCAGTCCTCATGAAACTTGCCCAAATGACCATTGTGTGTTTGTAAGCTTATACAACAAGGACTGGTGTTTCTTACTGCAAGGGACATAACAGCAGATATATAACCATGTGCAAAGTGTTTGGAGGGGGAAAATTCCAGGATTTGGCAGGAGGGATAAGGGCACAATATCCCATGCCAAAGAAGTTGGAGAGTACAACTGTTCTCATTCTCTTGCTCCACAGCCTTCAACTCTCCACTTTTCAAACAATAATTGTGCCTTTGCAGCATAGTTGTACACTACCCAGCAGGAAATCTCCAAAACATAATCAGGGTGAGAACTGTGGCTGAGTTTTCTCTCTTTATTCTGGTCTGCTAAAGGTAATTATAGCTCCCCTGTCAATAACCTGCCTGAGTTGAACTAATTCAGCAGAGGCTAGGGACTTTTTCCAGATGATTGCTTGTTTCTGCAGGTAACGGTGCATCCCTCATGATACAACTGCAATATCAAAGTTAATAGGTCATTTTTAAAGCAGCAGTAATTCTAATGACATGACATGACCTCATGTTACATTTCTTATCAGCAAAGCTGATAAAAAATGAATTAGTTAACTTCATTCATATTCCCAAAAAAGGCATAAATAAAATTGAATTGGAACAGAAAATAACCCTACAAGTGATGCTTAGAAGATAGGTCTGTGAGTTCCATCCTCACAGTGAATTAATTTTCTGCTTCTTCCACTGTTTCTCAATGATACAGATGTAGAAATACCAACTCTATACACGTCCTTAACCTGCACAACCGGCCTATCATAGGCCAGAGAAACCAAATTAGTTCTGTTGTGCCGTGTTGGAAAAAATGGATTTCATCATAGGTGGCAGGAGCAAGGTATAAGTGTAGTCAAGAGCACAGAATATGAAAGAAAAAAATAAACTAAAGAAAGAGGAGTTGGAGCACAAAAAAACATTTAAAATGTGACAGATTAGCTTTAATGACCATGCATGGGCACTGCGCTGTCATAGGGTGCATAGTCTGGAGACTGACAGACTTGACCTTTGGTCCAGTCCCTTAATCATTCCACCTAACAGGCAGTACACGTGTGCAGCCATTATTGCTTAATTAATGTACTACTGTTCTCAGCAGAGGCATTCAACCCTTTTTAGCCATACAGGTCACAGACATTCTCGCGTGTATTGGTCAACTGTCTGAAAAAAGGCACAATGTTTTTTACGAGGCTAAAAAAATAAAGGTTAATCCATATAGTAATTAAAACTCCATGAGGTGCTGATTATCTGTACAACAAAGAATGGGTTAACAAGACAGTTTCATCAGAAGTTAATGATTCACAAACTAGAAATGTCCAATTTAAACAAGCTAGAATTTCTGGAAGGAATTTACAGAGATCAATCTTCACCTATGTTAAAGATTAAACTTTTAAAGATCAACACTTTTGAGTACATAATGGCAATTTCACAATGCTATATAGCTTTGATTGTTTTAGTTGTTGCTATAATTGCTTATTTCCTCAATTGAACAGCAGTCTCCCTTTATTCAGGCTGTTAAACACTACATCACTACACTGAAGGAAGTCTTGCTCCAGAAAGCCTTAGTTCTTCAGCCAGAAGCTGTCAACATTGTGGATGGAATCGTCCCAGATTTGCACTAAGTGCAGTAGCTGGCGGGTAAAGCGACATTTTACCCGCCAGCCGCAAGGTGGCTTTTCAGGCCGTATTGTCCCAAACCCACCGCATTAATTGTGCATTCCTGGGATACATGCCATTTCAATGTCAAGCAGGCTTCAATTTGCCTGCCACACCATCACCTGCTTCATGACGCCAGGCACCACATTTAAAGTACAGCCGCACTTAGTGCTTCTAACTGAGGACTGCAATAAAAAAGACATGGCCCCGAAAGGCAAGATAGCTGCAGCCCTCAAGCATATTTTGGATGCCATGGATGCCCACTGTGATGTCCTCTACCCCCGCTCTGGCCACAGGAGGGGCAGCAACATTACCACTCCGGCTTGGCAGGCGATGGCAGTGGTGATCAGTGCCAATGTTGCAAGAAGAGGTTGGCCATCCAATGCAGATAGAGGATGAATGATCTCATTTGCACAGCCAGGGTAAGACAACCATTTCATCACTCTAAACTCACACACTCAAGCCCATCACACGTTCACTGGCATCTCACTGACTGTCAGCTCAAGGGACATCACCACCCATTCTCACACACATACCCTCACATGTCTATCTGGCCTCATCTCCTTTGGAGACTGCCTCCTCAGCCCTCACCATCTTGAGCCCACTTGCAAAGATCAACATGTGCCCTCACACACAGCCCGGGATGCCCTCCTTCCCCAGTACAATTCTCCTCTTGCAGCCTCTTCCATTGCCTGAGGACACTTCTCTCCCTTCCCCAAGCAAGCCCTTGCCCTGTAGCCATTGAAAAGCCACCACGTATGGCTGATCTGGTAAGCAGACATCTACCTGTGAACCCCCCCTAAAAGTGATGTGGTGCTGTCTGTGAAGCCTGGCGCTGATGGATGCGAGTGCTGACCGCAGCAAGGTAGGCAAACAAACCTCGAAGTCCCGAGCAAAGTGCAGGCTGCCAAGCGCATGCTGTTGTGAAACCTGCCGGCTTGTTTTGCCATTGATGTGGGCGGATGATCCAGCAGGGGTGTGGGGAAGGGGGGATGAGTCTGGTGGGCTGGCCTTATAATGATATGCTGATATATTACAGTTAGATTCCCGACATCTGATGGTGGGGAATGCAGCCTGCCATCGACGCGCTGATTGGATGGTCGCAAACTGGTTTCATGACATTATGAAACCAATTTTTGGCCTTCCCGCTATATCGTCCGCTCACTCCACCGCACACACCCAACGCCAGCGGGCATGGAAAATCCTGGCCTATATAATGTATATGGTCAAGGGAATTTTCCAATTGTTACCTAATTTTTCTTTGATAAATCTAAAATAGATGATGCCTGTCATGTGAATGCCATTATGCATCTATGATGCAGAACACACTGGATGAACGGAATTTCATGTAGGCCATGTAGGTGTCACCCGCCGGCTGGATAGCTGGTGAGAGCCCTGCGTGGCCTCTTTTAGGCAAGGCCAATCAGACACTTTTTAAAATTTATTTTCTCATGGGATGTGGGAGTTGCTGGCTAGGCCAGCATTTATGTCCAGCCCTAAAGGTGATGGTGGGCTGCCTTTTAGAACCATTGCAGCCTGTGTGGTTAACAAAGGTATGCTCACAGTGCTGTTAGGGAGTTACAGGATTTTGACCCGGTGACAGTGAAGAAATGATGATGTAGTTACAAGTTAGGATGGTGTATGGCTTGAGGAGGACTTGACAAGCGGTGGTGTTCCCATGCATCTGCTGCCCTTGTCCTTCTATTTGGTAGTGGTCATGGGTTTGGAAGGTGCTGCCTAAGGAGCCTTGGTGAATTCCTGCAGTGCATTTTGTAGATGGTACACACTGCTGCCACTGTGCATTGGTGGTGGAGGGAGTGAATTTTTAAGGTAGTGGATGGGATGCCAATCAAGCAGATTGCTTTGTCCTGGATGGTGTCAAGCTTCTTGAGTGTTGTTGGAGCTGTGGTCATCCAAGCAATTGGAGAGTATTGCAACACAGTACTCGCTTGTTCCTTGTAGATGGTGGGTAGGCTTTGGGGAGTCAGGAGGTAAGTTCCTCACTGCAGAATTCCCAGTGTCTGACCTGCGCTTGTAGCCACCTTATTTATATGGCTGGTCTGGTTCAGTTTCTGGTCAATAGTAACACCCAGAACGTTGATAGTGGGGAAATTCAGCAATGGTAATGCCATTGAATGTCATGGACGATGGTTAAATTATCCCTTGTGGGAGATAGATATTGCCTGGCATTTGTGTGACGCAAATGTTACTTACTACTTATCAGCCCAAGACTGAATGTTGTCCTGGTCTTGATGTGTATGAGCATGAACTGCTTCAGTATCAGAAGGGTTGCAAATGCAGCTGAATATTGTGCTATCATCACCCACTTCTGACTTTATGATGGAAGGAAGATCATTGATGAAGCAGCTGAACATGGTTGGGCCTAGGACACTACCCTGAGGAACTCCTGCAGTGATATCCTGGAACTGAGATGATTGACCTCCAACAATCACAACCATCTTCCCTTGTCCTAGGTATGACTCCAACCAGTGGAGTTTTCCCCCTGATTCCCATTGACTCCAGTTTACTAGGATTCCTTGATGCCACACTCAGTCAAATGCTGCCTTGATGTGAAGGGCCGTCACTCTAACCTCATCTCTTGAGTTGACTTAACTGGAAAGCAGTCAGCCTTTCCCAGAATCAAGGATCCCAAGGATGGAATTCCCACCTGCCGAGAGCTGCCAGCCAAACAGAGGCTGGCAGCTCTCTGCTTTTGAGCAGTGCTACAGGGAAGGCGGTGGCTGCTGCTGGCAATGCACTCACCTAAGGCCTAGGATGGCCAAGAGACCCAGACCACAGATGAGTGATGGCAGGAGAGGTACTGTTGGGTGGGGGTTGCAGTGGATGGGGGAGAGAGGTTGACAGCTAAGGCAGCAGGGTATTTCTCAGCAAGCCTCACCTCCCCCCGCTGCACCCACTCCCCTTCTTGATGCCGGGTCCCTTGATCTGGCACAGACTGCCACTGAATGAGGGAACCCCCTGTCATTCTGTTAGCAACTCTGACAGAGTTTGTTTGTTGTGGTCCCTGCACAGCGAGTCCCTTGCCCACCGTTGGGTGGGTGACTACCAGTGGTGGTAGGATGAAGCCCTTAAGTGTACATTAATACCCACTTCCATGCCTTAATTGGAGGTGGGGCATGAAAGCGATCCATGAGCCTTCCAACCACGGACTTACTCGGGGCAGAGGTGGGAAGGTGGCGAGGACCCCACCTGCCACCCTCCTGACTGACTAAATGCCCCCCACCACCAAACTCGCCACAGGAGAGGGTATTAAATCCCACCTGCTATCAGCATGACCCCGACAACTTTCTGCATTGAAATAAAACAAAAACTGAATAGAAAACATACAAACTTTACGATATTTATAATTAAAGATAACAAATACCCTGAAGTGATGACAAAGCAATAAACCATTCAGAATTTAATTTTGGGGTTCAGCCAATAGCTATAAAATGCTTAAGCCTCAATTTTTAAAGATTTGTTATTCACCTGAGTCCCCTTTATTCAATTTCTGCATTATAATCACTTCTGGACATCGAATAATCTATATTTAAAAGTCACGAGTTGACATGTAGATTACAGGAATTCTTTTTCATATCATTAGTTTATAGCTATTCTCAACTACAGAACTCTCCTATGGTAAAGCATGACGGCTGGAAATTCCAGTCCAGGGGAAGGAGCGGAATGCTATGATGTATTCTGTCGGGTGCACCAATTTGGCAGAAACATTTGGATCTGCTGGGGTTTCACCTCACATATTTACCCTCTCAGTTTACACACTAGGAGGGGGGAAAGTACTGTTCAGATCAACCTCCATTATATCCACAATTTTATAGCCATGTCTAGCATGTTTCTGAACTACTCTGGGATTTACACCCAGCTTGCCTTTAGTAGGGCCAGTAGAACCTATTCTATCTGAAAGCAGGTCCATCTTGGGGCAAAACAGGTAGATAATCAATTATGGAAGAATCAATTCGTATAAGACTGTTGCCTCTGCAAGGATTAAAGGTGCTTTTGGGCTTTTATCTTTGGTCTTTTGTTGAAGCAGCAAGTTGTTGCTCTCAATGGTGTGTCTGTTGCACCATCACAGGCACAGGGCACCTAACTGAATATTTAAATGACCCCGTCTCCAGCTGGCATTTTCACCCCATCTAAAGAGTTCATAGAAATTTTAGGCTAATAAATTAAATAATTTTTTTTTCAAAACCATGTAATTGTTCTGTATACTCAGTGAGGCCTCTACCTCCAGTTATTGAGTGTGATATGAACAAACATGGAAAATTCTGCAGATGGTAGAAACTAGAAAATAAAATACTGAAAAGCTCAGCAGGTTATCCAGTATCTGTGGAGAGAATAAGCAAGTTAATGTGTTGGATACGAACTCTACGATAAAAATTTATTTGTCCATTCTCTACAGATTCTGCCTGAGTGTTTGCAGAATTTTCCATTTGATTTACTGTGATATACTGCTCTGAATCCTGAATCCACAAATCATCCTGATTGCATCTCCTCTTGTGAAATGGCAATATGCAAACCTATTTGGAGCAATTATGCAAGTGAGGATTGAAAATAAGCTGACCTCAGCACATTAAGGGATATTATTTAGCCATCATAACATTGACCCCAGATTTACTCCTTTAAACAAACTGCATACTTTCTAACATTTCCTGACATGTTTTAGCAGATTTTAGATCAAACGTTAAATTTAAACTAACGAACACAAAATTCCAAATGTGCGTCCACAATCATTTTGTCCAAAACGGAAAGGGGCCTATGGTTCCTGGCCTGCTTTAAAATGGAAGCCCAATTAACTGTTCTTTAAAAGGCCATTGTTCATCGATTAGATTATTAATCAAGTGTCACATTTATCCTGTTTATAATCATTATACTGGTCTAGGTCAAAGGTTGTGTTAAAAAAAGGGTGGAGATTTTCTAAGTTATTGGCCCACACTCTGAGAGAGCTAACTTAGTTGCAATAACCATTTCCCCCCTGCAGCCCACAAGCCAAAGCACGAGTATGTCTCATCATTGTCTGTCATCACTTCTGTCACCATCAATCAAGCTGACTGTTTAACAGTCCAGTAGCTGAAGAAGATAAAAATGTATCTTAAGCCACCAACTTGTATGAGTCTACTCAGCTGAAGGCGTCATCTCAGCAATAACAGTATGTACTCAGGCAGCTTGCCCCCTTGTTCCAAAGTAATTAATGGGAGGGAAAATAAGGGCTAATGAACAGCTGAAGGCGAGAATTCACAGCTGCCACTAATGCTGCACTCAGTGCTCTTGTGCATAGCTTCACACACCCGGCAGCCTAGAAACCAGGCTCTCACCTGCCCAGCTTTGTTCCTCTCCAATGGGTCTGTTGACAAAACAGTGGAACATGCCAGTGCTAAGTATTAAACTGTTCCATCCATCATAGGGGTTGTTCTCTGGTTATAAATCATTTCATACAGTCCAGCTGCAGGCTGCATCACAAAGCTTTCTTTTTTTAAGAAAAGAACACATGAGGCTTGCTCTGCACTGCACCGACACCACACCTCGTGGTGTATGATATTAATAGGCTATTGACTAAATGTGTGCTGGGGTGGGGGGGATGCATGTGGCCCAGTCACTGCAATGCTCCTGAGGACTCTTCCATTGATCACATTCTTAATCCTGCAAGGCACAAGGTAGGCCTTTTATGTTTTAGTTTTAGAACAGACATCACACAAAATATCAGTGCAAACTATGTGGGCAATTACCTTAAATTCTTTCTATGGGTTCTTGGCACTTGACTAAATGCAACATGCAGCAGTGATATAAAATGAAGAAAGTACACAATATTTAATTATTTGTTTCATGAAAGGGTTTGATGCAAGTGGACATAAAATATTTCATTGCAATCTTCAGACAAGAGCAGGGGACTTCTCTGTGGCGTCCTGGCCAATATTTATCCTTCAACCACTGTCACTAAAAATAGATTATCTGGTCATTTCTGTCATTGCAGTTTGCTGTGTGCAAATTAGTTGCCAGAACATTGCAGAAGTACAAGATTGACCATGAGCAGTTTTTAAAGAATAAAGAAAAAGGCTTGCATTTACAAGCACTTTTCATAACCTCAGGATGTCCCAAAGTGACTTACAGTTAATGAAGTACATTTGAAGTGTAGTCACTGTTGTAAACATAGGAATGTTTTGAGGTGTTATAAAATGCCATAGAAATACAAGTTCATTCCCTTACTTATCTGGCATATATTCAGATACCACATGAACAACATGTACAGTGATTTAACCTGAACTGTAAATGTGTGTTAAAAATTCTCTTTTGAAAAAATATTAACATGACATACTTCAAAATACATTCCAGCATGGTCTTCAAAAGACGTAATGTTCTTTTTCCAAGAAAATTGATGAAACAAAATTTTATTCTGGGTAACTGTTGGTTAGTGTAACACTGGGAGAGCAGAATCAGTCAGCCATGTACCACAGAGGAGAGCTGGGAGGTAGATTCCACAGCTTCTTGGTTAATTCAATTTACATTTTATTAAGTGAAAATTTTCTGGAACAACATTGTTTTCCCTAGCAGCATATAAATTTCCATTAAAGTGTACTGGTGCATCTTTGTAAATTATGTCACGATGGTAGGCCAAAGGGTGAGGCTGACTTGTTCTATTCGATGGGAATGTCAGGGAGCAGAAAAAAACCTTCGTAAATTTTTATCTTCATATCCAAACTTATAAAGAATAGACCGAATTGAAATCAAAATTGGTCAGCTTAATTAAGGATCAAAAAGTTTGGCAAAATGAAGGAAGAAATCTATGGGCAGGATTTTTAGGTTGGCAGGTGGGCACGATTGGCAGGCCTGGGTGCAGCTGGGGAACGGACTGCCACCCGCGATCGGCCCCCGACCGCAATTTCACTCTGGCTGGCCAATTAACGGCCAGCAAGCATAAAATACACGCTGAAGTGCTCAGCACTCCTGGGGTGGGGGCGGGAGGAGGGCGGGTGCTGACGTAAGCACGGGCGCAGGGAAGCATTGAATGAAAGCTCCCTGAAGGCAGAGAGCTGAATCAGGGAGCTGAAGATTTTAAAAGCAACAAATAAAGTTTAAAATCTGGAAAAAAATGTCCACGCATCAGAATCAGTCACCTGAACATATGCATGATGAAAATTCTGTCCATACATTTTGGTTTTTTTGTTATTTAATAATGGAAACCTCATCCTGGCCTTGGATGAGGTTTCATCAAAAACACAAAGTCTGCCTGGCAGATTCGCCCAGCCGCCAACTGTAAAGGTTGGACGGACCATGAAAGATCAGGAAGAATTGGAACTTTGATATTTTTATCGGCACTTTCTAAGAAGTGTTCTTACTATGTCAGGTTAATATAATAGAGGATATTTTTTTTAAAATTCACTTAATTATTCCCCCTTCTTCCCTGAAATCATTGACACTGCTGGGATATGATTTCACTGACATTGTTCGTACTTATCAACATTGCAATTCAGATAAACGTATGCTACCACAGAGGGTGGAATCTTCCGGTCCGGCCAGTAGTGGGAAGTTTGGCGGGTAGGGGAACTTAATTAAAAATCAGATTCTCTACAGCAGGATCAACCTTAGGAATTAAGTTCTTGGGACTTTAAAGGCGAGTTAAAGGCGGGTCGAGCTTCCCAACAAACAGTGTCAGCAAGCCTATTTGCATGCATTAGCAAGTTTTGCATGCTCATTAAAAGGACACCTGGTCGGAATTAAGCTCCCCCTCGAAATTAAGTTCCCCGCCAGTGTGAAATTAGAATGTTCACTTTTACGACTGCACCTGGCAAGGTAGACTTCTTCCATGATTAACAGCGAGTTGCCATCACGTTGTCCTCTTTGGGGAGCATCTGTAAATGCCAACCTATGCTTCAGACCAGGTGATGGCAATGCAATTTGCATGCAAAATAACCAAGGATGGGAGGAAGGGTTAGCAGGGAAGGTGGAGCAGTGGCCGGGCAATAGTGGAAGGGATAATGCAGACTGCCCAGGCGCCCTTTAAAAATGGCGCTCGGACCTTTGACCCCATGAGGAAATGGCAGCGACGGTGACTTCCTGCCTGCCCTGCCACGAGAATCGGTGAGTTCCTCACAGATGCATATTTAATGAGCTGAATAGTGCAAGATCATTTGTGGTCAGCCTACTAGCCCAAGCCTCCCCCCCCCCACCCCCAGTGGAAATCACTCCCACTTCCACACCCACCAGCAAACTTAGATTCCAGAATGAAAGATTCCAGCCATTAAGACTATTCAAATGTGTGTGGGCACTGCAGCTATGCCCACACTAGTACTAATATAGACACAAAGCACTGTCCAATTGAAATTTTACAAGTTTTGGTGTCATACTTTTTTAAAGGTAAACATGTACAAAGTAACATTTAAATGATATTAAACAAAATGGTTATAAGATGGTAGCTGTCTTGTTCTGTGCCTCACATGGGGCAATGTGATGGAAAGTGCCTAATGGACCTACTACCTGGAAAATCAGGCACTAGGCATCTGAGGTCTACAACTCACTGATCTCAGTGTGCGCAACACATGCAGTGAGTACAGCAAGTGCTTGTGAGCAGGCCCTCCAAGTTCCAATCAAAGAAGATGACTGCTGCACATGAGCACTCCTAATGCACAATCTGATAGGCTGCAGATAGACCATATGTGGAAGAAGAAGTGGCCATTCAGATTTTTTTTTTAAAGTGACCATCTATGCCTTTACCACCACCTACCATCCTTATCCTCAGCACTGAACCCCGCAGTTGTTCCTTATGATCACTCATCCTAGGTCCAGAGCCATTGACTGCTAGCCCATAAGACATCATGAGACCTGCCTGGAGCCCAAGAAAATAAGGCAAATTGTCTGACCATGCTTTATCTGATCAGTTCAGTTTGTCTGTACCTCTAGTGCCTGTACAATTACTGTCTCCTTTGTGTTATATCATAGGTAGTGGAGGGTCCGCAGTTTCGTTAATGGCTAGTCACCCTGTACATGGGATTGTTCCCAAGACTAATCTGAATCCTTCCCGTCAAAGCATTAATTGGATATATGAGTCCTGGACAAGGAGCAAACGTTTGGTTGACAAGTGCCTCTATGCTCCAGACATTTCATTGTGTATTTGATCTGCCTGAGTGACAGTTCTGACTGCAGCTCACTATGTCAGCAGATCCCTGCAGAGAGACAGAACTTAGTGAGTGCAAAGGTGTGTGCTTACAGAAAAAGTTAATGTAAAGGATTATAAGGAACATGAAATGATCTGTTGTGTTGGAATCAGAAATATTTTTAAGTTCTCGTGCAAACAGCAATACACCCTTATTTTTGTCCACAGATTTAACTTGCTTCTATATATATTTATTTGTTGTATTGAGAAATTGGAGGTTTAGGGATGGAAACATTAGGCAAAATTTAATGCCCTCCCCTCATTTATTTACATAATCTGCAACTGAATATCGTACAGGGCTGGGGGTGGTGGGGTGGAGAAAGAGAGAGCGAGCCCTCGCCCTGCAATCGGCCCACTAGTTGCAAGAAGTAATGCACATTCCGACCGCACTCACAGCCCAGCTGCCACCATGTCCCATCTAACAGTCAGTCTCAGAAGCTTCATGCTGGAGCGAGGCACCATCAAACCAGCTCCTTTAAACCAGTCCAAGCTCCTGCCACACACTTTGAGCTCTCCTGCGATTTGGAGTCCTCCTTTTCTTGGTACCTGCAATTCATGCACGTGTAGAACACAGTCTGCCCTTCATCTGCTGAGCGGGTCTGCCGTGTGTGATACACCATCCCGTCGTGTCCACAGCGCGAGCACTTCCGGTCCACCACAGGTCCTTTCAGTTCTCCTTCCTCAACCGCAGCTGCCATGTTTAACTGCATAACTTCTGGATTGTTAAACACCATCTCCGAGCAGACCTCGGTTCCTTCAAACATGTGAATACTGATTTGGAAATCACACTTGCGACACACGACGTACTCCTCAAGGCCAGGCAGTGGCAGGATCGTTCCGCACTCAGGGCAGAAATCCGGGTCAGACTGGAAGCAAGAATCAGCCATGGTACTTCTTCGGCCTGCGACTCAGGCGCTGGGCCCAGAAATAGGAAACATCGCCCCCTCCCTCCTACGGCGAGTTTGGTGACAGGGGTCTTTAATCAGGTGGGAAGTTGACGAGAGGGGATCCTACCAGCTTCCCACCACTGCCCCAACTAAGTCTGTGACAGGAAAGCCTGTGGTCAGCCTTCCTGACTGTCGTCAATTGGAGGCACTCAAGTGGGCAATTATTGCCCATTTAAAGTAGGTGGGGGACTAGCCAATGCAGAAGCTTGAGAAGCAAGCTCTGTCAGGGTTGTTTGTGGGCTCTAGGGCATGTCCCTCAATTAAAGGCACTCAAGGGATCCGGCATCAGGATAGTGGGGCTTCCCACTGAGAGCTACCCTCCTGCCTTTGCTATCGATCCCCTCCCTTGCAATCTCCCCCGTGAACCCCCTCCTGCCAACACTCAGCTGTGCCTGGGTCCATCACTGGTCCTCGGCCATTGGTGTGTTTGGTATGAACAGTCTCCCAGGTTATATGGAATTTGGTGCTGGAATAAGTGGTGCTAGTTTGGTGCTAGTTCTGTCGAAGGGTCATGAGGACTCGAAACGTCAACTCTTTTCTTCTCCGCCGATGCTGCCAGACCTGCTGAGTTTTTCCAGGTAATTCTGTTTTTGTCCCAGGTTATATGCACTGCCAAGCAATGAAGAGCAGCCGGCCTTTGATTGGCTGACATCTCTCGGTGGGTGGGACTTTCACCCTAGAGTCCTTGATTCGGGGAAGGCCCGCCACTGCCCAGTTAAGTGCCTGATGGACGGTTAATTAAGTGAGCCTTCCCAAAAAGAGGCGACACGGGGCTCTCTCTTGCTCTCTAGCCCGCAGGCGAGACCCTTGTTGCCTCCATTATATCACCCGTTTTGTCTTCCAGTTTGGTCTTCTTCCATGTGAGAAATCAGGGGCATATAATGGGCAAATCCATACTTTATTTGTTATCATTTCATATTAAAAGGACAGATTTTTAACTCTGAGGCATGCCACATTCATTTATTACTTGTATTTGCTCCAGCTTTTAAGAGGATTGAGCCTCTTTGTGGAGTCTTCTTTTTGCAATAAGCATTAGTAGAAAGTGTTGAGAGATAGCCCAAACTCTAAGACTGACATCCACACAAGTAGACTTGGTAGCAATCGGAAGCTTATTCCTCCACAACTCTACTCCTGACCCCCATCCCCCACTATTCCATCATACCCTAGCTACATTGCTAAAGCCAATTGGAGCTCATATTACACCACGTGTGATCAGTTCTTTTGACACAGGCCTGGGTGAAATCTTTCAATTTTTTACTTTTCTGGATATCAGGTTTGTCAGTGGTGCATCCTAGGTATAGATAGCCTACTGTTAGGGATAAATTATGTCCCGTTGGTGAGATACTAGAGAGCCGTGGGCATCAATAAACTGAAACCCAACAGGCAATTTTTTAAAAATTCATTCATGGGATGTGGGCATAAATGGTTAGCCCAGCATTTTTATTGCCCATCTCGAATTGCCCTTGAGAAAGTGCTGGTGAGCTGCACTCTTGAAGCACTGCAGTCCATGGGCAGACTTTTATGTTGAACGTGCGGGCACATGCCTGACCTGGAATCATGTGAAATTGCACGAGAAGATGTCGGGCACATGCCCTGACGCCATCGCGCTTGCACGCAACTTATGTTGATGGGAGCACGCAGGAGTCGGAAGCGTGCCCACTGACAATTAAGGAGCCAATTGCCAGTGATTTTACTGGCCCGTCTACTTTTACGGTTGGCGGCCAGGCCAATCAGCCAGGCGGCCTTCACATTTTCACTACAAACTTCGTCCAGGCTGGGTTGAAACATCCAGGGTTAAATAAAATAAGATATTTGAGGGATGAAATGCTATGTGGTCTGCTTGAAATTGCAGTATGGACACAGTTTGCAGCAGTTTATTGAGCTCATTTCATTTTTACAGTACTGCAACTCCCTGAGGGATAGCGCCAGCCACACCTTCACTTCTCTTGGCGCCTGCGCTCTTCCCGCCCACCCCTGGCAGTGCCGAGCCTTGCTCAGCGCATGTTTCATGCTGGGTGCCAGCGTGAAATTGTGGTCAGGGGCTGATCCTGGCCAGAAGCGCATATCGCATCTGCTTCTAGCCCTGCTGATCACACATGCCCAACGGGCGCAAGATTCAGGCCCATGTGGTGTAGGTACACCCACAGTGCTGTTAGGGAGGGAGTTCCAGGATATTAATCCAGCAACAGTGAAGGAACGACAATATATTTCAAAGTCAGGATGCTGTGTGACTTGGAGGGGAACTTCCAGGTGGTGGTGTTCCCTTGTATCTGCTGCCCTTGTCCTTCTAGTTGGTAACAGTCATGGGTTTGGAAGGTCCTATCTAAGGAGCCTTGGTGAGATACTGCAGTGCAGCTTGAAGATGGTACACACTGCTGCCATTGTGCATTGGCGGTGGAGGGAGTGAAAGTTTGTGGATCTGGTGCCAGTCAAGCAGGCTGCTTTTTCTCAGATGGTGTCAAGCTTCTTTGGTGTTGTGGGATCTGCACTCATCCAGGCAAGTGGAGAGTATTCCATCACAATCCTAACTTGTGCCTTGTAGATGGTGAATGTCATAATAATAGCTGATTGTGGTAGTAGACTCCAGTAATTGATACTATACTGTACCATATGGGGGTCACCTGATCTGGGGGCTGAAGATCAGATAGCTCATGTTGGAACCTGTCTTGATAGGATTCTGTTACTGCAGGTAAGTGCTCATGTTAGGAAAATGTGTTATCAATAAAGTTAGCTCAGCTACAATGTCGACAGCCTGGGTGTATCTTCGAAACAAAAAACAAGAGAGTGGACAGGCTTTGGTCAGGAGGTGAGTTACTCACTGGAGGATTAGCCTCTGACCTGCTCTTGTAGCCACAGTATTTATATGGCAAGTCCAGTTCAATTTCTGGTCATTGGTAACCCCAGGATGTTGATGGTGGGGGATTCAGTGATGCCAATGCCATCGAATGGTGATTAGAGAAGGTGGATAGAAAAAGGGGAATCAATGATATAACCGGAGTAGACAAATTTGGATAAATCTGGAAAGTGTTACATTGATAGTGAAATGCACTTTAGAGATTACGCCTTAATGTGCAAGTCATCATTCACTGTACTAACTGTGGAGAGTTACTAGTTTTTCATCAGGATAACATGAAACAAATGTATATTCAGCAGTTATACAAGAAAACATAATGTTACCAGTAATCCTGAAGCGGAATAATCACCCATCATCTGACATCTTATTTGTTATTATTACAGTCTTACTATACAGAGTGACTCAAGTACTGGCCGACAACTTGAGCAGATAATGAAGTACATTTTTTGACAAGGTAGTGTTTACTCTGGCGGAGAAATATGTTTCACTGATCATCTGCACCACCGCATGCTTTTACTTGCAACTTGAGAAATGTAAGAAGAGGCCCTTTCGTACTAGGGTTTCATGGACAAAACTTGGAAGAATGGGACAATATTTAATCTCACTGTTGGGAATATTGCTACTTTCTATATCCACACATTGATCATGATCTAAAGTCTGGTACACCTCACGTCCTCTGCTTGTGACATCAGATACAAGGTGCAGAGAATTTCTGCAGTTCAGTGTAGATCCACCCAGGTGTTCAACAAGGAGAGGAAGAGAACAGGGTTTTCAGGTATGTTTTGACCAACTATTTAAGCTACCATCCTGCAGACAATTAGAGACATTCTAGTTATAGTCAGCACTCAGTGCTGCTGGAACTATTCTCTTCATTTGAGCTCAGCAGGCGTCATTGCCGAGCTAGGCCAGGTGATTCCTCTCTCAGGGAATGGAGGGAGGGGAGTTTGTCAGTTTTGGCTAAAAGCTGACACTGCAGTCAAGCTTTGCTTAAAGGAAACATCGACACCAAAGGTCAGACTAGCTTTAGGGTACTGGATGCTGGACATTGAGTCAACAACTAGCCCTGTAGGAATAGAAGCTTCTGTCTTGAGACTGTAAGACAGAATGCAGATGGGTTAATTAAATTAAATAAAAGAACTCACAAACCTGACAGAGCATCACACAATTTGATTTTGTTAAGCAATTCTGATCATCTCTCTTTCACCACGCTGCAGAAAAAAAGCGGATCAGGAGAGGAATTTTCCACTCTGAAGACTAAGGGTGGAATCGTCCGGTCTCATTGGCAGCGGGCATGAGTGGACAATATGGCTAGAAGGCCAAAAATTGGTTTTATGCCGTCATGCAACCAGTTTGCAATTTTCCACTCCACTTGTCAATGGCTTGTTTCATCTGTGTGAAACTGCATATAATGGTGAGCTGTATTGAAAAAGGCGCCTGTTACCTCCCTTATGCATTTATGTGTCGCTGATTGTGAGATTCCACAAAGACCCCGAGTGGATCCCTGGAAGTATCCACTGGCAAAAAAGCTTAGCGTGACGGTAACCTTCAGAGCAACCGGCATTGCATGCTACCACATCCTGAGGCAAACAAAGGCGTCTGTGGCACTGTCTTTCGCTCATCTCCATATATGAGCTGCGTCTTCTGCAGCCCTTGGTTGCGCTGTGTATCTCTGTGGATTTGGCCCCTCCTCATCAGCATCTGAGTCTCTCTGGGGCCTCACTGACTCTAATTCCTTAGGGCAATGGTCTACCCTGAGCTATGCCAATTGGCAATGGGTCCTTCTCCTAATTCTCATCAAAACTATCAAGAAGAAGGCATTGCCCACAACCTGCATTGTTCACTCCTCCTTGTTTCTGTGAACAGATACAATTCTGTAATCAATCTTAGCTCCTATTGAATCATCCACCTCCATATATAAGGGAACTGTGCAGTTTCCAACCCTTGACTGCACATCGCATACCAAGGCCACCCCTTGCAGGATGACATCATCTTGGAGGATAATGGGTGGCTGATCTTTCCCTTCAGATATGAATGTGCATTTACAATGAGGGTATTCATTCAGGTCAAAAGACCCAAGTCGTAGGAGTTGTCATCAGCCTTGTGTTGGTTGTCCTACAGTGGCCTTGACAGTAACTATAGATACCCAGCCCTTGTACTTATTTCCTGACTGCAAGCTTGGTGCTTTGAATGGCATGACCAGCACGCTGGGAACATGGAGGCTTGTAGGGCCCATGCTGCCTCTGCACAGCAGATGTGGCCATTGATCCTTGGAGCATGCATCCATTCTGACATGCCTCTGTAAGGATCAGATGCCAATTAGGACCATATGCACCGCAGTACCTAAACTTAATGGATCCTCACCTGAATGCACACCATTTGAAGAAGACAAACGCATTTCATTGTGCATGAGACCCTTGAGTCCAGCACTCAGCAGAGCCGTGTTCTCCGTGGTTTGAGCAGGAAATTGATAGGATACCCCTTCAATTGGACAAGATTTTCTGTGCTGAATTCCTCCCACACACCCTGAGACCCGTCCCTGACTGAGTTTTCTCAAGCTTGTTTTTCAAACTGCGTCATTCTTAGTTGAATGCGAAAATGACACTGTTGACTTTTGTGAATGAGACCAGCTTCCAACCTCCCCCTATCATTCACCAAGTCCCTCCCACCCTCGTCCATACTCACCACTTCCTAATTCCCGTATCCTGGCACTATTCAGCCTCCCCTTGTTATCCTTGACCCTATCATTATTCATGTTAATATGACTGTCCTTTCCCCTGAACCCTTTAATGTTGATCCCATGCCCTTTGTCAGACTGACCCCTCCCCTTCAAGGTCACATGCACCTTGACTTTTCAGGACAACCCTCCCCACCCATGAGACCATCCAACACCCACCATGACTTTTCAGCTACCGACTTTCAGGATACAGATGCCACCCCTGACTGTGACTGTGCCATCTGCCTCACAACACCATGACTCTAGCCCCCAAGGACCAAATTCCCTAGATGACTGACCACGCTCTGCACAACATACTGCACACGGCCGTCACTGCCCAGGGAGGCTTTCCTCCACCCAAGACCAGGACGAAGACATGCAGAGCCCTCTAACATGGCCCGCACAGCACAGCACCCAGGGCAGTCTCTTCAATTTGCCCCTGGCAGTGTGGTCTCTGTCCCAGGACAGTCTCTGACTCATCCCTGGACAGTCATATAACTCTTGCCCCAGGACAGACTACTCTACCCTGTTCCTCAACACCCCACTCCAGTCATGCCTCTAACTTTGTCCTCCCCGCTGGTCTTGCCTCCCGTGCCCAGCCTCAGCGCAGCTTCTGATACAAGCAGCCGAAATCTCGCAGCAATGCTCTTAAAGGTAGGCAAAAGCAGCATCTACTTACCTCAAAGTCATTGATGAACTGAAGCTTGCCAGGTGCGAGCCACTTCTATACAGTTGGGAAACAGCCCATTCTAAGTATCTGTTGGCAGGGCACTTAAATTGGAGGGGCATGTAATTCTGGCAAGTTGAACTTTTAATGAGCCTTCATGAGATGCAAATGAGTGCAAGTGTGCTTCCCAACATAGGTCAGCTGGAAACCCGACCTGCCTTTAACCCGGCATCAAAGTCTGGAGAACAAAATTCCAAACTAATTTCCCACTGGCAGGAAACTGACATTTCCAAGTTGCTAAACTGAGTGCCACCGCCCGCCATGATTTCCATCACTGGAAGATTCCACCCTATCATTCACTTTAGAAAGTGATGATGTCTCTTAACTGGAGAAAGTACTGAGAAATGATACACATTCACAATTGCATCTCAGAAATTGGGGGACTTTGTTCATCTTGCTAATTTCCTAGATTTACACTGAGACACGTAGGAGAAGAAATCCTCAGAGTTTTGTATCTTTTGATACAGGCTAGAACATAACCAAGTTTGCTATTGGTCAATTGCATGCTCTTTGCCAAATCCAAACCTCATCTCACTGTCCTATTCTCTTCCCATACCCTTTTATCTGCCGCTGCTTCAAATGCTTAAATACTCTTCTCTTAAACTACACTGCTGTCTTTGAGCTGAATTTTAACTTTGCAACCCACTAGCATTAGGGGAGACAACAGCGCATCGGTACCCTGGGAGTTCCAGCAGCGCGGTTTTCAATGGCTTTTTAATTCAGCCATTTGCATGATCAACTAGAATGAGTGGGCGTGATGATGATTCACACCAGTCTATTTCAGCTTCAATACTTAAAGAGAGCCTGCAAGTGTCAGAATTGCTGAAGTGTTATGTCAAAGTCACGAACGTCCCAGGTGGAGGTCCCATGTTGAAAGGCAGCACCACACTCCAATGCATCCCTGGACGTAGGCTGTGAGGGTTCACAGGAAGCTTCTGTTCTCCGTAGGTGGGAGGAAGACGGCAGCTCCAGAGAACAAACAGGTGTGGCAGTAGATGGCCAAGAGGGTCAGTAGCAACAGGACTGTGATGCCTTGCTCCTGGGTACAGTGCCACAAGAGGCTTGATGATTTGATGAGTGAGTAACATGGCACATTCCAGTTCAAATCCACTCACTCTACTTTCACCAACCTGCTCCTGCACATCCTGGCCAGGGTTAAACTCAGACAGGGTGATCCTGCCCACCAGCTGGAAAGTCGGGGTGAGCCTGCCTCCACTGGCCCTGGACACTGCAACACTAGTTTGCATGACTCAGGCAATTAGTTACCTGAAATTATGGCTTCCACCCCAATGAGACAGGATGCCTAACTACAAGAGCTGCCAGCCAATCGGAGGGCTTTCCATTGGAGAGGCCATCCGTGGGGCACCGGGTACTTGAGCAGGAAGGCAACCCCCAAGCCCACAGTCAGCCAGATGATGTGGGCAACCCCCACCCCACCCCCCTCACCCCCTTGGCTGGTAAATCCCAGCAGCAGCTAGAAGAAGCGCTTAATCAGCCATTAATTGGCCACTTACAAACATCAATTGGTCCAATGGCCAAGGGGCAGCTGCCACCTACCCAGCCTCTGGTTAACTACCAACAGAGTCAGGTAGGTGACAACACAATGCCCCAGCCATCCTATCTGATTTTACGCAGCCCCCTCATCCATCTGCTAGCCCAGGGACCATAAAAGTTAAGCCTACTCCTCAGCCCAAAAAAACCTTGCAGGTGCATCTATCCTGTTGTGTCAAGGCATCACCTCACATTCTCATCTGACCAGCCACCACTGACACTCACCCTCAGCTTATAGGAATGTTACACTCATCCTCACAGTAATCCCTCCACAAATGTTGTCCTTCCATCTACTAAAAACACTCCAGAGCTCACACTTATACATCCTTTCTACTTCACCTTTCAGGAGAAGAGAGCACAGAACACCAGGGTGAGGCAGAGAACTGGAATCAGAAGTGACCCTTTGGTCCTCTCCATCCTGGTAGCTTAGGTGAGGAGGCATGGGTCTCAACCTCCATTAGCAATGATAAGATGATGTCTTCCCAGATACCTGATAACAGAATTAAATATAGCATATCCACATGGCATTCAACACTGGCTCATGTTGACTTGATGTCAGCAGCCAGTGAAATCCGGTAATCCACAAAATGATGGCTTTGGGCCTACTCATCTTGACAGCTTTAATTCCTGTCTTTCATCTCCCACAAGTCCTACAAGTGTCCCACAGGAGGTGGTGCCAAAGGAAGATGAAGGCAGTGTAGAGGAGGTCACTCAGGACTCATGAACACCCTCCAATAGATAAACACACATCAGTGGGACCAGAATGACAAACCAGTTGCTTTGTCACTTTGTGAATCATGTACTTAGGGGCAGGTGGTAGCATAGTGGTGATGTCACTGGACTAGTAATCCAGAGGCCCAGGCTAATCCTTTGGGGAAAATGGGTTCAAATCCCACCTTAACGGCAGCTGGTGGAATTTAAATTCAATTAATAAATCTGGAATATAAAGCTAGTGTTAATAATGGTTACCATGAAACTTCACTGATCATAGTAAAAACTCATCTGGAAATCTGCCATCCTTAACTGGCCTGGCCTGCATGTAACTCCAGACCCACAATAACGTGGTTGACTCTGCACTTGGTTCAAGGGCAATTAGGGATCACCAGTGATGCCCACATCCCATGAAAGAATTTTTAAAAAACTTGTAAGTGTGCAGGAGCAGGTGGTGGAGACACAGACTGTAGTGGATAGGCCCGGTCAGAGATGGATGCAGATGTTGAGTCTCTGAGGTCATTGGCCAAGAGGACTATTCTGGAGCCAGAGGATGAAATGTGAGAGGCCTGTCAGCCTTTCCAGCAGCACCCCCTCCCCCACCCCCACACACAATTGGAAAGCGATTGGAGGAGTCTGTCCCTAGCATGGGTGCCACAGGCCTTTATGCTGACATCTAACCCATGGAAAGTTGACCTGCATGAAGCATCAGGTGCAGCAGACAACCAAGTTCATGATGTCAATATCCTGCACAGTCTGAATGCAAACTTATTGAGGAAAATCTCACCTTGGTCATTCATTGTCTCATTGAATGCAGCAATGTGCTCTCCAGTTCTTGGATAGCAGGGATGTGCAGGTGGGTTGTTAAAGGAAAGATGGAGAGAGGGCAGAGAGAAGTGGGGATTATGTTTGATGCAACTCCATCTTATTCCCTTGTGCTTATCCCTCCTCAATCAGAGCCAGCATGCTACTTACTGTGTGTAGTCTCTGGATCTGTGGAAATCCAATTAGAGCATCAAATCCGAGTACCCGCTCATTCTGACTTGCCTCATTAGTAGCAAAGTGACGGCCTTGTCAAATAAGGCATCCATCATCTGAGAGGTTCACTTGTGGGCAGCAGATTTCATAAGTATCACCAGCAGATACCTGGAAGACGCTGGAGGTAAAGAAATTAAGGGCTATGTGATCTTGACCGCCACGGGCAATATGTCCCCATCTGGTCCACTTGGGAGGAGATCTTCTTCCAGGAGGCTGCAAATGTCAGTAACCACCTGACAGGAAAGTCTGAGTGCCTGCAGTACTGCTGCTCTATTGTGTTCAGAAAATTAATCATTGGCCTGTGTGCTCTGTGTTGGGAGTATCGCCTCCTGCGAGCCAGAGCTCAGTGCTAATCCCCTGTAGAGCTGCAGATGGTTGAGGAAAAGGCTGCTAAGGCTTCTGTTGGTGCTGCCCCTGCTACTGTTGCTGCTGCTGTTGCACTTTTTTTTCTCAACAGCTGAATAAATGGCTCCCATGAGGCTGTGATGGCTGACAGCAGGGATGTGTAGATCAAAAATTTCAAGGTTAAAGGAATGACCTCCAAAGTATTGGAATTCACCTCCAAAGCAGCAAAGAAACACTTTCAGAACGAGTCATGTGAATAAAAGCCTTTCACTTAGGCAAGGAAGCAGGTTGTCATATATAAAGCCTGCCTCACCTGCCAGTTGCTCAGCCCTGACAATTCCTGCTGTGCTCTCTCATTGTTTTACCTGGGCGGGGGTGGGGGGGTGGGTGGGGGGTAACAGGAATCCCAGGAAATCCATGGGCACTGAGTTAAAGGCAGAATGGTTAAAGCTGCATTTAACACACTTAAATATCAAAGTCACCTGTTCCACGTGGGATTTCCCACGCACTGAAGAGCTCAATCAGCTTTCCTGCTGGCTCTCTGACATGACAGCAGTTTCAGGTATTTTCAGCTGCGGCCTGCGCAGCGACCCACCCACCTTGACAGGTTCAAGTTCCTCCATTTTGCCTCGATCAGGGAAAAACAGTTCCTGCTCCAATGAATTTCTCCTGAATCTCGCTCTTCACTCAATGACAATTTTAGGTTGGCGTTCTCTTGTGACTAACTTCCCCAAATCAAAGGAAATATTCCTTTTCTGCTCAACCCATCAAAATGTTTTATCATTTTAAATCTTTTCCTTGCCTTCTCCACTCCAGTAGAAATAGTGACAATGTCTCAGGTCACTCTGTATAAGTATACATTTTCATCCATGGTATCTTCCCTGAGAAATGTTACTGATGAGCTGGCTCGCTGAAGTCCTAACTTTACTCCAAAGTATGCTGATTAGCTGGCTTCTTTGACCTTGTGAACCCTGTCCCCATACAATGGCAGAGAAATTTGGCATGGCCACAGAAAGGTACTATGTATTCACAAATCTTCACAGTGTCAAATTATGTATTATTTATGCAGAACTGCCTGATGCACAGGCACTGCTGAAGGAAAAAAAAATCACGCAAATCTTCAAAAGCTCCCTGCATCTTTAAAAGGCAGTTTGAGGGCAGTGGAAAAAAAGCTACAAGCAGCATCACTCATTTCTTTACTGTGTCAGAGATAGTTAGGTGCAACTGTAGCATAGGTAGATTGAAAATAATAAGAGCAAGCAAATATATGAAACCGTGTTTAGGACAATCATATTTTCTTTTGGTTATTTTTTTATTTGTTAATTGGTGAACAACATAAATTAACTTCAGAGGAAAGGAAAAATAAGGATCCTTATTTATGAATTTCTTAGATTTCTTTACCCCCAGCCAAACAACTAAATTGCTACTTAGCATAAATTATTTATTAGCCCCTAGCTCAGAAGCATCCAGCACCAACCCCAGAGGTATGGGAGATATAAAAGATTTAACACCAAGATATGCAGTCACCAAGCCATGTTTCTTTCCAGAAGGGCCCACTTTATTTTTCTGTAAATAAATGTGGCCTGAAATGCAAGAGAGGTGAGACTATCTCCCAGCGGGCCTGTGCAGCACTGTGCACTGGGCACTATTTTGCCTTCACTAGATCTGTCATCATAACTCAATGAACCCATCTGTGATGGCCTCGTGCACTACATGAACTGATGACAAACTGGTCAGGGTAGCTTTAACCCTTTCATTGGCACAAAGCTATTTATTTAGGTCTAAACCAGATTCCTGCCGTACAACATAATACTGCTTACGCTATTTTCTTCATTCAGCCAACAGCAGCATTTTTCTCACTGAACTAAATGTATAGAACACAGATGTGTGAATGGGATATTAGTTAAAAATACAAGATAATTTGCACGGAATTAAAAATAGCTACATTCCCAGGCTGTTGAACAACAACGTAACCAGAAGCAGACACATTATCTGTCATTCATTCTGAGCAGCAGTCATTCAAATCACCCTCCTGTCAGCCATTTGACTGGCATTAATTGTCCTTCACCTTTGAGGAAGGGTGACCACCTTTTGCCTAATTCAAAATCGGACAGAGACAGAGCTTAACATTGGAATATTGTCCACAAACACCACTTATCAATAATGAAACAGTTTCACAAATCACTCAAAATAACAGTGCAGATTACACATATACTCCTTTTTGCCTTGATCTACAGATGCCTTACTATGGATTTTCAAATTCCATTAAAAGGTTACAAATAAATTATGAGTACAGCCCACAAATTTTACCTTTTATAATGAAGTAAAACCTTCAATATACATTTTAAAGTGAGTTGAAACTTTGGCAACAAGGAATTCGAACACGTTTGTCCATTCGGCACACTGCATGTGACTTACCATGACGATGACGAAGACTAGAGTTGGAATCTTGTTGAGGCATCGGGGGTCTTGCCTGCTGGCTCGAGAGGCCACACTGCCTCTTTTCGGGAAGGCCTGCCGCACCACCATCAATCAGGCCTGTGTGGCAAGGCCTGTGGCGGGCCTTCCCCTGGAATCAAAACCCCACGAGTGGAAGTCTCACCTACCGAAAGCTGCTGGTTAATCCCTCAGCAGCACCAGGGTGGAGGCCGGAAGGACAGGCACTGGAGTCCCAGGATTGCAAAGTTGTGGTGGGGTGGTTGTGGTGGTGGTGGTGTGGTGCTGGGTTTTGTCGAGAGAAGGGTGTAGAAGGTCAGCAACAAGGGCAGGGGGGTGGCTCTCAGTGGGACACCGTCTCCCTGCCCCCCCCCCCCACCCCCCACACCCCACCACCCTTCCCGATGCCCAGTCTCTCAATCAGGCATCGAATGTCTTTGATCGAAGGACCTGCCCACTACGCCTGCCCCACCCCCAGGAGGTAACAAATTGACCACATGGTTTTATCTGCCATGCATGCCACATGGTGACAGACCCACCTGCAGCTGGGTTAATACCAGCAGCAGGATGAGGCCCTTAAGTAGTCATTAATTGGCCAGGGCAGGAAGGTGGAGCATGGGCTTTTCCGCCCAGAAATTAATTCGGGCAGAGGTGGGAAGACGGCAGAGTTCTGGTGTGCCACATGCTGCCTAATTCCATTCCTTCCTGCCTCCAAGCTTACCAGTAGAGAGGGCAGAAGATTCCAGCCTAGGTCTGTGCAGCAATGTAGCTGCAAGCAAGGAAGACTGAAAAATATCTGTGCATAGATTTTCATTCAGTGAGATCTAGTGCAATTATACAATTGAGATCCTGGAAATCGGCTTGTCTGCAGAGACAGCTAGGAAAATGTTAGGGAAAGGTGAAAAGAAAGGAGTAAGTAAATGTAACATCTTGAAAGAAGCAGTGATAATGACAGAGACAGAGTGAGAGAGGGAGTGATGGCAAGTTATTCCAATGCAAGCAGTTAAGGCAAATTCTCGTTGTACGGCAAGTAGTCGGAAGGTCCCTGACCAATAATTTTATAAGAGATTATTTAGCCTACTCAACCCACCTCACTTTTACACTGCATTAATAAACCAATTTAAAGCAATTTTTAAACTGAAAATGAACTCCATTTGGAAAAGCCAGTCAAAAACAATTAACACTTTTATGCAGTAATAAAGTTAATTTAGCTGCTATTCTGATTTTAATTTGCTGTTTCTGTATCTAAAGATGAAAAACTAGATAATCATAAAAATACCAATGCATATCAATTTTATAACACGTAAGTATGACTGTTGTAAGTGGGCAGACTGGTCGAAAGCAGACAAATCTGGGTATTGAACTGACAACATTTCAGACAATGTTTTCATCCAATCGTGTTCCTTGACCATTGAGTAAGCAAGTAATGCTAGTTTTGGATTTACACTGTACTGTGTTCTAAAGGTTTCACTTAAAATGGCTGTTATGCAAAATTAAAAATTCTCTTCACCCCAACATTTCAAAGAAGCTCAACATATATGTTTGGGAAAATATTTTTTTTAAATGTACCACAAAAATATGTACTCATGCTGTGTCACTTGCTTAAGGGTTGGGTCTGTACGATGAATTTGCAACAATACCCTTCACTCAATATGTGATGCTTATACTGCATAAAAGGCAGGTCAGTGAGGTCCTTAACTGTGGGTGGCAATGTAGTTTTATATTCTTACTTCGTGATCAATAGAACTCTAAATGCTGCTTTCATAGAGTGCCGCTGATGGCAGTTGCACGGTTCCCCTGCCATCAAACATGAAGGAGGTGACCTACTGAGTTCTAACAGTAGATCTAGATTTGCATAGGTCTAGAAATCTGCTACATATCTGTTCTGGTCTGCTAAACATGGAGAGTCAGTTCTGTGCATCCTTGTAATTTCATTGTGTGCTGCTTTATGTCAAGACACTAGCATATAGACACAAAGAATTGGTTCAGTGTTGATTTGCTTATTCTGACTGCTGTTTCACATTGGTGTTACCTCTTACATAAAATTATGGATAATTGTCAAAGTGCGTTTTGGACACCTGGTATTTGAAGCAATATTTCTTGACTAAGATTTTTTCTGCCATGATTTTATTTTTGACAACAGGGATATTTTCTAGTATGGGTCACAGCAGAATGATTCCCCAGGCTGTCTCTGAACTTGCTACAGAGCAGTCCCCTATGGGTGGTAACAGATTGCATTGCAGGTCAGGGAGAGTGAGGAACAAAGGTTGTATTTTCCTGTTTTCGCCGTGCTTTCCCAAGTGCAAACATAAGTAAAAGTGGACTCAGCCTGGTGGGAGTTAATGCAGCGAGCTTCAGCAAGCTCCAGGCCATTACCTACTCAGGGTTAGCAATAAATATATTCCTCTATTTATTCCCCTTTTGTAATAATTTATTCCAGATCTCTTAAATATGTAAGTTTTTGAATTACAGGGGAGAGCTGGTGTTCTAATTAACATAATTAGCATAGTCAAAATCAGCATGATTATCATAATTAATGTATTATTAGCACATTAGTTACACTATTCATTTTATATATATTGTACAAGTTTTATGTTTTTTTAGCAATGGGACGGGAGACAATTTTCAAGTAACCTCTTCCAGAATGATAGTGCCAGCTTAGTGATAATCTGTGTTTGTTTGTGAATTGATTTAATTAATGCTTTGCAGTTTGGGTATATTCAGGATTGGGATAGTAAATCAACTTCTGAACAGTCTGGTAAAGTCTGCGGTTTGAGCTCTGAGGCATGGCAGCCAAGTACTGCATCCATGTCCCAGGCGGAGTGTGGGAAGAGTGAATTCCCAAACTAGGCGAATTCTTCATAATAATTATTTTATTATTATGGACACAGTGTATAACTATGCCAGTGTTATACACACGAGAGATATGCTTACTGTGACTCGATTGCTATTTTCAAACATAATGTTATTAATATCCAGATTTTCTCATTTTGATACCAAGGGCAGAATTTTACCCTTGGTGGAGGTGCTTGGCGGGGGCGGGCGGAGGTGGTCAGGAAGCCGTCCGTGATCGGCAGCGCACCACGATTTCATGCAGGCGGGCCAAATAAGACAGCGTGTGAATGAGCGAGAAGGAGCAGGCAGGAGCATGGGCTTAATGTCTGCCGGGTCCATTGGCGACCCGGTGGCTGATTCAAATGCGGCCTGGAAGGCTGCCACTGAAGGATGCAGAAGTCCTGTACATGGAGACCGTAGCGGCTGGATACGGCAGACAGGAGGGCAGGTCGGTGGGGCAGTCGGTCCCACGTTTCTCAAATGAGTGCCTTACTGCCCTCCTGGAGGAGGTAGTAGTGAGGAGAGAAACACTTGTCCCCAGGATCGGGAGGGGGAGGCCCCAACCCCACCCCCCTCCTCACCAAAAAGGCCTGGGCCAGGGTCGGCGGCCATATGGGTCCAGAGCCAGAAGCATTTTAACGATCTGCTGCGATCGGGAAGGGTGAGTACCATGTTGGCATAGGTCACTTTACAGAGCTGGTAAGAGCTGCCCATCTCCCAATGGACCTCAGAAGTGTTACACTGTGAGTAGCAAATGTCAATGAGGCAGGACCTGGCCAAGGGAGTGAGCCCTGGCTGATTGGACTGAGTGCCTTGTGGCTCCAGGGTCATGAATGGGCTGAGCCCTGTGAGGTGTTCCTCAGGTGGGATTGGTCAGGCTGCAATAGTGCTGCAGGTAGAGGGGGAATTAATCAATGCTCCTCTATCCTTCCAGGAGAAAACACCCCATAACAATACAGGGAGGTCACGAACTGGCCGGGGACCACACACCTCCTAATCCTCAGGCATTTGGAGCAAGAGGCCTTGGAGCTGGAGAGGCACCATGCACCTCAGTCAAGTGGCTGCGGTGAGATTGGGGTGCCAGAGGGAGGTAAGAGTGCAGTGCACTGAGGTGAGAATGTGGTTTTTTGCAACCATTGCAGTGTAGCCTCTATATTAACGTGAGCCTCGGACCTGGAATGCCCATTGATAATGGAAAGGCAATGCTGATCGCTGTCTCATCATGGTGCCAGGCATACACACTGACAGTCTAATGAGTTAAACTAATGACATGTCCTTCTCCCTTTTAGGCTCTTCAGCACCCCACCTGAAGGCCCACCCCGACCCCTGAGGACCAGCATGCTGAGCACCCACCAGCGTCATAGCTTTTCTGTCAAGCGGGCACCCGGGCTGGTACCAGCATCTCAGTGGGCATAAGACCAGCGTCTAGTATCTCGGTGCACATTGGTGAGGGCACTTCACACTCACTTGAGGTGCAGGTGGACACAGAGAGTGCCCAGGGTGCCAGCAGTTGGAGGACTGCCGGGGAGCAGGCCAATGCTCATTCGATGGCTAATGATCGGCCTCTGGAGTTGTCCATGAGGCAGCAGCTACTGGATGTCCATCAGAGTGTGCGGGAGCATCTGGTGGAGATACAGAGATACATGAGGGAATGCGTGCCTTGGTGTCTGCTGTGGAGGAGTCCATGTGGAGCATAAGCTCTTTGTTGACCCTCATGGCCAAGGGCAATGGAGAGAGTGGTGACTCTTATAGAGAGGCTCCTCCAGGGACTCAATCAGTGGTTTTAGAGGTTGCGCTCTGATCTGCAAGCCCTCACACCAGCAATGACCTCAGCTGGTCAGTGTCAGTGTGGAAGATGGATTGGGCACTCAATATCCCAGCTGGGTGCCTGTCCATCAATGGCAAGCAGGGAGGTCCAAAGCAACCTGATGTTGGTGCACGAGCTGCCTGTCATCTCTGCGGGCGGGCTCCTCTTAGGGCACTCCGGATGATGGCAGCAGCTCCTTCACCTCTTGCCAAAGACCATGGCATCTGATGAGGCTGCAGCAACTGGGGAGATGCCAGCCATGGCACTGGCCACTCCCTCCCAGGCAGGGCCAGCACAGGCTTCACAGGCCAGAGGACTCCTGCCAAGGTTAACAGGACAGCAGAGTGAGCAGGCTTTCTCAAATGCCAGTACCAGTAAGAGGGGAGCACCAAGATGTAGCGCTCACCAGCAAAACCTTAAGGCACCTTAAACACAACATGGCCTGATCATGGATGATATTAATTTCCCCCATTTTTCAGGTTTTTTTTTAATGGGGTGATGCAAAACACAGGTTAATGTTAATTTATACAATTTATGTCAGTCAGCAGTAAATGAGATTATTTTTTGCAACTGGCCTCTGGATGCTTCATTCGTACTGTAGGTGCAGGTTAAGCTATGATGTTGTGTTGGACGTGTGACTCCTTAAACTTTATTGCACTGGCACATAGGGAAGAATTTTCCGGTTGGGAAGTGGGGGCAGAGCCAAGTCAGCTGCGCGCCTGTGGAACTGTCAAAGGCCTATTAAGGTCTGTTAAAAACTAATTAAAAGAGTTAAATGAGCTGCCCATCCAACCTTAAAGTTGGCGGGCAGGTGAAGAGCCCAGGCGGCCGTCACATTTTTCATGAAACCTCATCCACGGGCGGGATGAGGTTTCATGAAGTGTTTAAAAATTCAATAAAAATTATTTTAAAAATTCATCAAAATGTCCCAGCTCATGTGACACTGTCACATAAGGGGACATGTTTTAAAAGTTTTTAATTACTTTATTCATATGTTCAAAAGTTAAACAAATCTCCCTGAGGCACCTCTGTGCCTCAGTGAGATTTCCACGCTCTCTCGTGTGCATGCACGCAGGAGTGCAGGCCCGGACTCAGGCAACTCCCACCCACCCCCACCTGCACGGGGAGCGCTCAGTGCTTCTGGGCGAACGTCACGTTGGGTGGGCCTTAATTGGCTCGCCCACGTGAAATGGCGGCACGGACCCGAGCGGGTTCGTGCTCGCTTCCGCCCATAGATTATGTTATTGACCAAGGAACTGCTCCTGTCAGGGATCGAATATGGAGCCTGCAATCCTGGCATGTGGTCATGGTTCTTGTTTGATTGGCTAACTGAAGGAGCGTTGGATCAAAGCTTCCCGGGTGTCTCTGCCTCCTTGGAGGTTACCCAGGTCAGCGTCTATGCCCTCAGCGTTCTCCTGAGTGTATTCGTCCTCGGACTCACTACTGGACTCATCATCTGTTGCCTGCGCAGCTGCATCAAGATCTTCTTCCTCCACTGCGTCCCCCCTTTCCAGTGCCAAATTCAGTAGAGTGTAGCATGCAACCACTATCATGACACACAATCTGGGGGTATTGCAGTGTGCTCCCTGAATGGTCTAGGCATTGAAAGCACATCTTGAGAAGACTGATGATTCTCTCGACCATCACCCTTGTGAAGACATGGCTCCTGTCGTACTGCTGCTCAGCCTCTGTTCTTGGATGGCAGAGAGGCATCATGAGCCACCTTCTGAGGGAATAGCCCTTATCACCTAGCAGCCATCCATCCAGCTGGGCTGGAGCACTGAAGAGCCTCAGCACCTGTGAGTGTCTCAGGATGTAAGCTGCCAGGATACCTTGCATAGACTTGCAGAATCTGCATCCTGTGATCACACACTATCTGCACGTTCATGGAGTGGAAGCCCTTCCTGTTGACGAAGGCACCGGGCCCACCAGCTGGCGCTTTGATAGCCACATGTGTGCAGTCTATTGCACCCTGGACGTGGGGGAAGCCAGCAATCAAAATCACAGAATCACAGTGCAGAAGAGGCCCTTTGGCCTATTGAGTCTGCACCGACACGTGAGAAACACCTGACCTACTACCTAATCCCATTTACCAGCACTTGGCCCACAGCCTTGAATGTTATGACGTGCCAAGTGCTTATTCAGGTACTTTTTAAAGGATGTGAGGCAACCCGCCTCCACCACCCTCCCAGGCAGCGCATTCCAGACCGTCACCACCCTCTGGGTAAAAATGTTTTTCCTCACATCCCCCCTAAAAGTCCTGCCTCTCACCTTGAACTTATGCCCCCTTGTGACTGACTCTTCAACTAAGGGGAACAGCTGCTCCTTATCCACCCTGTCCATGCCCCTCATAATCTTGTACACCTCGATCAGGTCGCCTCTCTGTTTTCTCTGCTCCAACGAAAACAACCCAAGTCTATCCAACCTCTCTTCATAACTTAATTGTTTCAACCCAGGCAACATCCTGGTGAATCTCCTCTGCACCCCCTCCAGTGCAATCACACCCTTTCTATAATGTGGCGACCAGAACTGTACACAGTACTCCAGCTGTGGCCTCACCAAGGTTCTATACAACTCCAACATGACTCCCTACTTTTGAAATCTATGCCTCGATTGATAAAGGCAAGTGTCCCATATGCCTTTTTCACCACCCCACTAACATGCCCCTCTGCCTTCAGAGATCTATGGACACACATACTAAAGTCCATTTGTTCCTCAGAACTTCCTAGTTCCATGCCGTCCATTGAATACTTCCTTATCAAATTACTCCTTCCAAAGTGTATCACCTTACACTTGTCAGGGTTAAATTCCATCTGCCACTTATCTGCCCATTTGACCATCTCGTCTATATCTTCCTGTAGCCCAAGACACTCAACCTCACTGTTAACCACCTGGCCAATCTTTGTGTCATCTGCAAACTTACTAAACCTACCCCCCACATTGTCATCTATGTCGCTTACATAAATGACAATTAATAGGGGACCGAGCACAAATCCCAGTGGTATGCCACTGGACACTAGCTTCCAGTCACTAAAGCATCCTTCTGTCATCACCCTCTGCCTCCTACAACTAAGTCAATTTTGAATCCACCTTATCAAATTACCCTGTATCCCATGTGCATTTGCCTTCTTTATAAGTCTCCCATGTGGTACCTTGTCAAAGTCTTTGCTGAAATCCATCCTCAAAAAATTCAATCAGATTTGTTAGGCATGACCTCCCTCTGACAAAGCCATGCTGACTATCCCTGATCAAAATTTGCCTCTCCGAGTAGAGATTGATATTCTCCTTCAGAACTTTCTCCAATAGTTTCCCTACCACTGACATGACACTTACTGGCCTGTAGTTCCCTGGCTTATCTCTACAACCCTTCTTAACTAGCGGAACCACATTAGCTGTTCTCCAGTCCTCTGGCACCTCCCCTGTGGCCAGAGAGGAAGTAAAAATTTGGGTCAGAGCCCCTGTGATCTCCTCCCTTGCCTCCCTCAGCAGTCTTGGACACAAATTATCTGGACCTGGAGATTTGTCCACTTTTAAGCCTGCCAACACCTCCAATACCTTGTCACTCTCTATATCAATCACTGCGAAGCCTCCTGCTCGCTCAGCCTGGCTGGCCTTGTCCATACGATAATGAATGAAAGTCAATGCATGCCTGGACAGAGCTTCTGGCACCACTGGGGATCGGTCATTTAGAGAAGGGTAGTGCCAAAGTTTCACAGCAGATTCAGAGAAACCCCATCAAACATCCAGTTGTATGTGTTAAACTCTCAAAAGCAGGTCCATTGGGCCAGATTTTGTGGTTACTGGAGAAGCAAGGGCCCTTGTTACGGAACTTGAAGAAAGCTGTCTGCAAAGAACTAGCCATCTGCCTGGCATGGTTTTTCCCTTTCCCGGTGGCAGTTTAATTATGGTGCCAGTCAAGGGGTCGCCTTGGCAGGAAGTAGCAGTGATGCCAGCAAGCAGGTAAGGAACCAATCACTATGAAGCATTCTCCCACAGCAAACCAGGAAATTATAGTATGAAATATCTTTCACTTCAAATTCAAAGTTTCAGATAGTGAACTAAATGAATATGATTGAATCAAGTCAGAAGCTAAAAAAGAGATAAATATATGCTTCTTTAAAACAATGTGATTTCTTTATCTTGACAGAGAAATTTGACATACCACATATTAGCTGTTCAAGGCCAGCGAGGGTGTTGAGGAATAATTATGAAGTTGCTAAATACTCAGTTACATCTCATTCAATAAGGCATAACTTTTTCAAGCATTTTTACCATAAGATTAATTGCATAGAAGTGGAAATTCATGTCACTTCATGACTACAATAGAGATTACAATCTATGGGAACATCTACAGCATATCCTATGGAAAAGTGGATTTCCACATTATTCTGTGCATCTGTGGACTTCCAAAGTTGCTGTCAGTTCAGTGGGGTAATGACAATGAACACTGACTGTTTCACTGCCATTACCAGTGCAAAATATGGGCTGATATTATTGTATCCTGACACTTAAATGAAGCAAAGCAAACTTCCACAATATCTATAGTTCTACATCTTCACTGTTTGAACCTGATCAGTTGTTCTAAGCAGCAGAGGAACAAGTATGCTCCAGTGATGCTCCTAGAAACTTAAATCTCATCCTGTACCAGTTATTTCTCTAAATCTTTTCTGATGGAATTAATCAATACAGGATGAGCTGTCTCTGATAGTAAATATATAGAATGGTATGGAGGGGGAAGTGATGTAAAACTGTTTCTTTGAAAATCCTTGCTTGCTTGAAGCTAGTTGAGTTTTATAGATGTGCCCTTTGTTTCTACTTTCATAGTCCAAGTCAAGTAAGTTGCTTGCATTTAAACTTTTCAGGATTTTAAAAGATTTGCCAATAACATAAAGGTAGGTGGCATAGTAAGTAGTGAGGAAGGGAACATAAAATTATGAAGACACTGAAATGGTGAAAAGCTAGGGACAGTGGAAGTCCAAAGAGATTTATGGGCCCATGTACACGGATCACTAAAATGCTTTGGTTAGGTGCAAAAAATAATCAAAAGCCTTGGGACCAGTGATGAAATCCGGGGTTTCAAAGCTTGTATTTTTTGAGACAGACTCTAATTGAAAAGGAAGCTGAAAAAGAAAACCGAACCTTTTGGTTTCTAATGAAACTAAGACTAAAACTGAACTGAAACTTATTGAAAGCAGATAAAAGGACACAGAGCTATCCAGGCACAGATGATGATCCCAGTGGTGCAGAACAAGATGGAGGCTGGATCCAGGAGCTGGGAGTAGGCAAATACACAGTTGCTACAGCTGCTTGTGTTACTTGAAGATAACATTAGTGGATCTGCACCATCAAGATTGTCATAAGAAAAGTTAAGGAGATTATGCAGACATGTGCTAATTTTGGTGAAGACGGTGACGGTGGATCTCGGGTTGGCTATGTGCTGCTGTCGGCTGGGGATCAGGCTAAATCCTGGAAGAAGGGGAGCTGGATTTTTTGGTGAAGACAACAAAGTTTTGAAGGATTTTGAGCCTGAGATTGATAACATATACGCGAAGCGTTCTGCCAAATGAATTTGTAAGATCAACCTTACCATATCTGCCATTTAACGTGTAATTTATAGCTAATAATCGACCACAATTTGTGTGTTAATTCATGCTTAATTTATGTTGATGTTAATTGTTACAGGAAATGTTTTAAAAAGTGAAATCTTGCCCATTGGTATTTTCCCTTGGGTCTTTTGGTAAATTTAGTTCTTTTGTTTTGAACTCGATGGGGATTATTACGAACTGGAGGGCTAAGATGTAAAAGGAAGGAAATTTTGCTGCAGCTATATGAAGCTCTCATTAGACCATCTCTGGAATAATATGTACAGTTCTGGGCACCGCACCTTAGAAAGAATATGGTGCAGCACAGATTCACCTGACTGTTACCAGGTCTCCATGGGGTAAATTATGAGGGGAGATCACATATGGTAGTGTTATATTCCCTGGAATATAAAACTTTAATGAATGATTTTATTGAGGTTTCCAGGATTTTGAAACGAATTGATAGGGTAGATCGTGAGAAAATTTTTGCACTGGTCGAGGACAAGGAGTCATAATTTTGAAATCAGAGCCATGCAGCCATTCAGGAAAGAAGTTTGGAAACAATTCTTCACACAAAGTGTGGTAGATGTAGATGTAGGGAACTCTCTCTCACAGTAGTAATTGCTAGCTCAATGAATAATTTAAAATCTGAGATCAGTAGATTTTTGCTCACCCAGGGTATTAAGAGATAGCGGGTAGGATTTTCCCCTCCGTGTTAAGTGTGGTAGCGGGCGTGAAATTGGCATTTTACCCCACCCACACCCCACCCCTCCCCGGGCCGCAAAGGCAGGTTTTCACACCGTATCATCTGCTTCCCGCCTCATTAAATATGCACACACAGGAAACACGCGGATTGCAGGCAGGTGGCCTCTGATTTGCCCGCCCCGCTGTGAACTCACCATTTCCTCACTCCTGGTGCCATATTTAAAGCGCAGCCATGCACAGCGTTCTCAATGTTTGCAGCCCAGGGCTGCTCCCCTGAAGACATGGCCCCGAAAGCCAGGAAGACAGCAGCCCCTAAATTCAATGACTCATCGCTGGAATGCCTTTTGGATGCGGTCAAGGCCTGCCGTGATGCCCTCTACCCCTACTCTGGCAGCAGGAGGAGGTCGAGCAAGCTCACCAATCCGGCTTGGGATGTGGTGGCAGCAGTGGATTCTGCACCAGCTCATCACTCAGACAACCATACTGTGAGTGGATTGTTGTGTTTTAGAATTGTCTGCCATGCACTAATTATCTCTACTTTCTTTAATAGGAACCTCAGCCAAGTGCCTGACAGCCTCAACCAGCCAGGCCCTTAGCTCAAGCCCCAACAGTACCTTGGGGAAGAGGATCCTGCGGACTCCACAGCAGTAGACCTATCACAGCGCTCACCCACACCTTCCACCAGGCCAGAGACACACCTCTGTGGGACCTAGTTCTAGAGCAGGCTCGGGTCGCAGTCTGGTGAGCGCAGCACACAACCTGGCCCACAGCAGGCCGAGGCCAGGATTCTGCTGAGTCCAAATCAGATGACGAGACTCTGGATGCAGTCCTAAATCCTGTTGCTAGAGCTGCAGTGGCACTCAATGGAACATGAGGAGGCGACGTTAGCTGCATTCCTCAGATTGCAACTGATGATGGAAAAGTCTGTCCGCATTCAGTCTGAGGTGATACTGCCAGCATACCCCCACAACGAGGCCAACACTGGCAGGTTGGAGGACACCATGGAGACCTTGGTCCAGGATGTTGGTCCTACACTGCTGCAGGAGCAGCACTCCATTACTATAGCCATCGGTGGCATCCATCAATGACCATGAGAGAGGAGTGCGGGGCACCTTGATATCACTCCAGCAGTCCCTTCTCCTCAGAAAGTCAGTCGGGCCCTCGGGCACCCATGGGGAGGAGGGCCAGTAGATGGACACCCCAGGGCCATCCACCCAGGTGACTCCAGGAGTGTCCAGCTGATCACAATCGGCTGTAACCCCATCACCCCCAACTCTACAGACCGAGGAGGATGCACCTGCCCCACATCAGGCCACCCAAAGCAGGCCGGGGTCCTCCAGGTCTTGGCCCTCCAGAGGATACCCGCCAAAGTCATCACAGACAACAGGGCGTAGCAGTCAGCAGACTGCTTCCAGCTCCACTGTGGATATTGGGGATGTACCCAGATGTGGTGGTAGGGTTAGGAAAGTTAAAAAAATTTAGGAGCACAATGGTGGGACAGGTGTTCACACCATGTGTATAATGTTCACAAATATAAATAGAATCATACCCATTTCACATCTCGCCATGTGTATGCCTCCTTTTTATGATGAGCTGTGTTGCTGTCAATCAGCTGTGATAACATGGGGGAGAATTTCCTCCTTGTCGGGCAGGCCGGTTGGGAGCGGGCGCAGGCGGGCGCGGAGCTGATCACTTCCTGTGGTCGGCTGCGTGCCACCATTTTACATGGGCAAGCCAATTAAGGCCCAGGGTGATGTGCGCCCAGTAGCGCTCAGCGCTACCTGTGCAGGAGGGGGGAGGAGGGAGAGTCAGGACCTGCATTCTTTCGCGCTTGCACGCTTGCATGGAGCTGCCTCAGGGAGATTAATTTCCAAATGGGAATTTTTAATAAAGAAGGTAAAAAAAAATTACACGTCCCCTCATGTGACAGCATCACACGAGCTGGGGCATGTTTATCAAATGTTTAATAAATATTTATTAATTTAATAAATCCTTCATGATACCTCATCCCGCCCGTGGATGAGGTTTCATGAAAAATGTGAAGGCCGCCTGGGCTCTTCGTCTGCCCACCAATCTTAAGATTGGAAGGGCAGCCCTGTCAAATTGGTTAATTAGTTTATTAATGGCCTTAACAGGCCTTTGACAGTTCGGGAGGCATGCACCAACCCCGGTGTACACCCACTGAATGAAAGATCTAAATGACGTGCGGTGATGTCACTGCGTCATTTTATGTATCAGCATGTGGGGCCCGCCCCGCAAGCCAAACAGAAAATCCTGCCCAAGTTGTTTCCTCCATCTATCACAGATATCACTATCATGGGCCTGTTGTCTATGTAGTGTGCTTCCATAGAATCACAGTGTGTGCCCCTTTTTCAGATCATTCTCAACATCAGTGATGCCTCAATGTTAAGTGTGCTTGTGGAAGGAGCCTAGTTCACACGCTTTGCAGGATCATGTCATGTTTATTCCTGGCTGTGTAAGACTGAGGCAGGTTTGTTCTCCTATCTCGTCTACATTCTTGAAAGGTGAAGGTGTCATGTACGAGGTAGAGACGTGTTTACGCATGGGGAAGGGCCATATATCATGCAGCTCCATGTGCTACCTGTCATCTGGCATGGTTTTCACACTATGAGCCCATACTCAGAACTCGTGTGCACTGCTGTCTACCAACTGCATTTCCAACTTGTCGAGTGTACACCTGGTAAGCTCACCAATGACTGAATGCATCTTGCCATCTCAAAGCTTCGAAGCTCTGCCCCTCTCAGCCCATTTTTGCCCTGGTGCTCTAACCTACAACCTTGAGCGTTTCTCAACCTGTAATTGACTCTATTGGAGCCACAAGTTTCTCGTCATAATGTTGGGATGCAGCGCTGTGCATTCCATCACCTAAACACTCACCGAGACTCCATTTTTGGCAGTCAGCAGATCCTTTGAGCATGCTCTGGAAGCACACATCGTAGCTTTAGACAATATTGAGGGGAGCAATAGGATAGGGGTGAGGATGTACTAAAGCTGAAATCTCTTTATTGGCAATGACTCGTCACCTTGAAGGCCTCATGGTGTCTTAGCATTTTGGAGTTTGCAAGGGCCAGGGCTGACCATGAGGGCACAATGATGTCTTAAAGAGCAGGCATTTTAATGTCTGGCAAGCAAGTGGTTGAACATCATCATCTTCAGGTGGTCTGCATGCATAGTAAGGCGAGGATAAAAGCAGGCCAGCATCCCTAACTGAGAGTGCCAGATATTAATGTAATAGTGAAGAAGGCGACACAGAGGATTGAATCCCCTCATAATAGATACACACCTGTCGAATGTCGTCAGCTGCCTTGGCCCAAGTGTCACCTGTCAGTTTCACCATTGACGTTACTCAGAATGCATTGTCCCATTGCTGGAGATGGATCTCCTTGAGGAGCTTTGACAGATTGGAGGCATATAGATACAAGCCCACTGAGGAGAGTGGAACGGCTCCTGGCTCTTGTAAGCTGTTGTTGCAACTGGGATGCTGGAGTTACGCTTGAAGAGGCAGCACCTTCTGACACCTGATGCCAGAACCCCTGCTCCAGTTGGCACCTCATCTCAGCAAGGACACATGTTCCTCAAGGCTTCATCATGGTTCAAAGGATCAGGACAATGTGAGCCTGATGAGTAACTATTCACTCTCAGATTGAAGTTCATGGTTGAAATGTGAGGAATAGCAACATTGATGTTCATGTTGGATCATGATAGAGGGCATTTGTCCAAGAGGGTACTTACCGCAACTTGTTATCCTCCTTGTGGCTATGTTGACTCATGCGCACGCTTGCCTCATTTGGCCCATGCTACGGCCACTTACCCTGCAGACTTGGCTTCCTCGCCCTCAACGCCCTCGTCCCCTTTGATGTCCTCCTCATTGGAGGAGATGTGCAGCTCCTCCATGTCGACGTCTTGAAAGTCCTGCCCACTTTGCAGCGCCAGGTTGTGCAGCACGCAGCAAGACACGATGATCCGTGTGACCCTCTGGGGAGTGTACTGGAGTGCTCCACCTGATCTGTCCAGGCATCGGAATCAAATCTTTAAAATGCCTATGGTCTGTTCTACCAATATTTGGGTAGCGGCATGAGCATTGTTGTACCTTCAGCTGGCAAGATTCTTTGGCCACCACACGGGCGTCATCAGCCATGTCCTTTGCAGGGTCCCTTATCAGCCAGGAGTCAACCCTGGATCCTGTGTGGTCCCTCAAAGATGTCCAGGATCTATGATGTACTCAAGATGTACAAATCATGGAGGTTTCCTGGGTATCTGGTGCAAACGTGCATGGTAAGTTCCTTATGGCTGCAGATCAGCTGTACATTGAATTTCCTGTTTATGTGTTGGAGTGCCTGTTGTCAAGGAGCTCTTAAAGCCACGAGCACAGCCGATGGCACCTTGCACCTGTGGGAATCTGAAAATGGCTGCAAAGCCCAGTGCTTGCTTGTTTGATCTCTGTTGAAATTGTCAGAATTGTGGGCCTTGGCAAAAAGGGCATCTGTCACCTCAAATATTCATTTGTGCATGGACACTTGAGAGATCCCGCAGAGTCCTGGAAGGAGCCACTCGTGTAAAAGTTCAGTGCAGCCGTTACTTCCACAGCCAGCGGCAATGCATGCCCTCCCAGTCTCCCTGGTGCAAGTTCCTGGACAATGGGGCAAATTTGAGTCACCTGATCCCTGGACATGCAGAGGCATTGCGACACTGTCTCTCACTCACCTGCAGATAAGACGTGTGAGTCCTGTACACCCTCAGTCTTGCTAGGCACCTACGCACAACATCTCTGTGAACCTCGTCAACTATGTCCGGAGGGGGCCCTGCTGCCCCTTGGTCTTGAGGGCTTAGTTCCACCCTTTGATGAGCCTGACGCCTCCATTGCAATCCTCTCTTTCTCTCCTAATTGTAAGCGATTATGCAGGCAGCAATCAACCCCGAGTCGATCCTTCTGATGGTTTCCTCACTGCAGCATCAATGAGAAACAGACATGAATCAGCATCAGCCTGCAAAGGTCCTATTTCTGTGAATGACTTGTCAGTGATTTCAAGGGCTTTGTTCCAGTGTCAGAAACTAATCATCCAGGCCAGTGCAGGGTTTGTTTCAAGGTACTCCGCCTCCCCCCCCCACCCCACCCCCACCTCTACATGGCTGACTGCTCTGAGATTGCTTTGGCCAGCTGCTTGGATTTGCTGCTTTCAGCCCAGGTGCTTGGATCTCCACTCACTACACTCTAATACCACACTCGCCGGAATAAATGTTTAATCAGGAACTGAGCTTATTTGAGGAGGGCCTGAGGCTTCTCTTCTATGAAGCTGCTAGCACCTCGGTTGTAACATGCATCTGAAGCTTGTCCAGTTGCCCAATTACTCGGGAGTGTGTTACTGCTCTGGGAAATCTCCACACTATGAACAAAGGGTTAATACAAGGAGATTGATTAGTGCCACTTTGCGGGACCAGTCTTGCATGAATGCACATTATAGCTCCCTTTCCCAATTTCCTGCATTGAAATGCTCATCTGTGTCTCACCTGTGCATCTCTCATTTGGGAATGCAGAAATCAGTTGGATGCCCCTTTCATCCCACCCGCCACCCTGAATAGTGCATGCACATGCCCTCCAATTGGCCCTCATGGTCCTCACCAGCAGAGTATTTCCTCATTTTAATTTTGTACTGTGCCATCATTGCAAGTTGGAAGATGGTGGTGCTGACATTTCACTACCAGACCAGCTTGGACCCTCCCTTTGTGAGTGTGGATTCCTCTCATCGTCCTGGAGAAGCTTAACGTTCAAGTTTCCCTCTCTCCAAGAACCTCTCAGTCCTCCCCCTGTTTTCCTTGCCTCCATCATAATTGTGGTGGATAGCCCTTTGTTACCCCCTGAATATGGTGAGATAGATGTGCCTAAGCCCCATGTGGACCTCACCCTCCCCATCTTCAGGACACTTGCATGGTCTGACATATACGCCCCTCTTCCGTGATTCTTGAATGCCCCCACCATACCTTCTCCCATCTAAAGGCTGCAGCTGCCTCCACTGACTGAGTGTGCCATCTGTGAACCAATATGATGCCAGAAAACCCACGGACCAACGCGTGTAATGTTACAACAAGGCCCTGCACACAACATCCTGGGCATGATGGACATTGGACTGACATGCCATCCCCCTGCCTGGACTGGGACAAGAACAGTCTTTGCAAGTTCAACATCGATGTCACATCTTCACCCAGCGATCCTCCCATTCTGGCCCAAAGTTGTTTATGTCATTCTGTAATCGACTCTCTTCCCATCCTGGCGCTTAGGACGTCTCCCCACCACACCCCTGCCCCCCACTCCTGTCATGTTCTGAGTGCAAACTTCTCCATTCTTACCCCCACAGTACAGCCCTTGCCCTTCAGCTCTTTCCTATGTCACAGGCCAGTTTCCTGCCTTCCCCAGTGGAGCCCTTGCCCTGAAGCACATTATAAGCCACTTCTGCCTTGCTGCTGGTCTGATAGGTAGAGACTTACCTCTGACATCCCCTGAAAGTGATGTGGTGCTGCCTGTAAAGCCTGGCACTGAATCTGAGTTGCCGCAAGTGCTGCGTGATGCAAGGTAGACGAACGAACATCAAAGTCACAAGTGAAGTGCAGGGTGCCAGGTGCACGTTGCTTATATATCATTGTGAAACATGTCAGTCTACTTGGATGCCAACATGCCCTCTTGATCCAGTGCGGAAGGGATGACTCCAGTATGCAGCCCTTATAATGAGATGCAAAAGTATTAAAATGATGTTCTTGACGTGCTGTGACAGGAAATGCAGCCCACCATTGATGGCTAGAGCAAACGATCCAGGGCTGCTTTTATGACAATGGTAAACTGATTTTTTCCTATCTCGCAATATTTTCCCCTCCTGTCAAACATGATGCTCACCATGGGCGGGGCTGGGAAATCCACTCATAGAGCTAAGGTGGGAAAATGATGTTAGAATATGGATTAGGCAGGATCTCATTGAATGGCCTTTCCACAATCCTATGTTATTATATGGATCAAATCTTTCCCACTCCTCCCTTACTTGTGCAAAATTATTGGAATAACTGAACAAATAAAACATCTGAGAGAACAGTGGAGTGACAACTGATAAGACATCAAGGTGAGAATAATATATGGAAATAATAAAACCGACCAAGTCAGAACTTGGAAATAAAATTACAGTACCAATAGTCTATGGTAATTATTTTGGACAGCAGAAAACTGCGACTTACTTTGAAATGTTACAAGTGCTCCAACACTCAACTTCTGGCAAGGTTGCTTAGTTAAGTATTTTTCAATACATCACTCTCCTGATTTCTGGTAAGCAATTTTAATGAATGTTGCCTTTAAGTTTTTGCTGAGGAAGCAGCTAAGATGCAGATACTCTGTATAAATTCTGCTTCACAGAATGAGCAAGAAGCCCCAGCAGTTTCTTTCAACTGCGTTGCTACCACAAGTGTGTGGCCAAAATGACTGAGACTGCAGAATGATCTTATTCAGTGAATCATAAATCTCTATTGTTACATTTTGAACTGAATTTGTATGGCCTCGAAATTCCTGGGGACTGTTCAGTTGGCAAGAGTAAAGCAGAACCCCTGCCTGGCTGACCCCAGATCTCCTGGACTGTATTACTTGCATGACAGGGTTAGGCCATGGATGTATCAAAAGTTGTCGCCGAATTTGCTCTTGTTTGTCAATTGGCTCACAGGGACTCCACCCCAAGTGCCCCCAGCCTGTTCCAGACCTTTTTGAACCTTTTTGAATATAAACCTTTTTGAAATCTTTGGTTTCAAAAGGAGCCATTTTGCCTGGACAATGTAATTGAATCCCTCAGACATTGAGTTTGGGCAAGCCTGGGACTTTTCAAAAGACCTCAAAGGAACTTCATGCCAGCTGTCAAGTGAGATGAGTTCTGCTGAGGCCTTTGAAGAATGCAAAGGGTAAAATTCCTGGAGTAGGCTAGGAACTGGCATGCCCTCCTGATGTTGACAATGGAAGATTGGTGGAAGATTCACCAAAAACCACTTTTACCAGAAAATGACTGCATGAAAGGAGCAGAAGTCCAGCAAAACCTGGTTCTGCCCCCAAATTCCAGATGCTGGCGGTTGATCTGCACTTTCTCAATCCTGGTTTCAGGCCGAAATTTTAAGCATATCCTAGTATATGGAGATTTTCTGAAAAAGCTGAAATATTTAATAAATCATTATGCTCGAATGAATTTTTTGTGGTTTAAATTACAGGCAATATTATCACACTAAAAAAAGGCACATTCTCTTTCTATGTGACAATAATGGATTAAAAGAAAGCTTCTATTTGATAAAGGAATAGATGTGTATAGAGAGGCAAGCATACATCAATTATACATTGACCTGACCTGACCCATAAGAACAGCAAGGAGTCACACTTTCCTTCACTCAACATCCTATATGCCACCACTGCTGCCTGATGACATACATTCCTATAACCAATTAGAAATCAATTATAAAGGTAGAGTTTTGGCTTTGGGTGCAATTGGAAATTGTGCCTGAAATTGCACTAGTTTTGAGAAGTATTTTTTTCTTCGAATTTCTGTTCAAACACATTTGCATATCACCAAAGGTAAAATCTGTAATGAACTAGTGCAGTGTTTTGGAATGTAATTTTTTTTGAATATTCTGTGATATATTTAAGAGTGGTAACTTGGTGCAGTTTGATTATATCCAAAAGCCATTAAAACGTGACTATAAGTGTCCACGTTCCAAATAAAAACATCTAAATTTTAAGAGCTTCCTCAAAGAATCATAAATGTTTACAATTCACGGAAAATCGCAATGGTGATTAATTTGATCCGGGGGCATTTTGTGAATAGGGGCAGCTTCTAGTACGGTAAGTTTTTAAACTAGCGAAAAAAATCATAGAAACCGGGCGTACCTTGCACTTAAACTTTTTGATCTTTTGCACTGGTTTGCCTGTTTTCTGGCACCATCCCATGGAACTTCAAGCCACTATATTCATGGTATAAATAGAGGACCTGAGATTCTTGGGGCCAGAGTGGACAGCAAGTAATTTCTGTCGGGGTGAAGGCACCTTCGGCAGACCTTCCGACCCACAATAGCTTCATCAAAGCTTACACTATAGCCAAGAGAAGGGTGAGTTCAATTGAGGCCTGAAAAGAGATTCCAGACCTTTACAATATTAAGGTAGAAGATTCTTTGGCATTGCCCAATACAGTAGGCACTGGCAAAATGTGTCTAATTGCATCTTTGATTATACATGGTGTAGACATTTGTATTTTATCCTTTTTATATATTGCTGCTAAAATGGCAAGACAAAAAAGCAGAGTACATGAATGTTTCTTGTTCATTGTGTTTGCTTTACTACCTGGTTTACTACTATCTGCTGAAGAGGTACGTAACATGGATGGAATGTCAAACTTCAGCAGTACGGAAAGATAGAAATATTATATGGAATGAGGAGTTATTTTGTGGTCTGCGGAGTGGGGTGAGGTGCAGCCGGGGGTTGTTATTGATGGTAGGGGTTTCTGACGGGACGGTTCTTGCCATTGGGTTTTGGGGGGGTTGGGGGGGGGCCGCGGTAGCCCTTTGTGGACCGCAGAGTGCCTGATCAGGAGCCCCCACCATCCGCCCCAAACCCCCAACCTGAGGCCACATGAATGCTATCAGATTTTACTGGGCGTCCTCCCCATTTGGCATAGGGCCCCAAAGCTGCTGCTAGAATACCAGTGCTGGTGGGAATGAGGCCCTTATTTGGCCAGTTAACAGCCTCACTTGGCCTCTGGGCAGAAAAACCATGCATCCTACCCCTGACAGAATGACAGGGAGTCATGAAGATGATGGGAACTCCTTTCTTGATTCTACAACACCCCCATATCCCCTGCCTCCCAATCCATTGCTGAGGGCTGAATTAATTTCTGTTGATGCTGAATGTAATTTGCAGTTGACATTGGATTTTTTGCACTGATTTGGCTAATTTTGGGTGCATTCCTCTAGCAGTATCAATGCAACATAACAGAAACTCTAGGCTATTAAGCTTTTTTTAACCTGTATTTATATATAGTGTATTCTACTAGAATTATTGCATGTGGCTAAAACTGTGTCACTGTAGCCACACCTGTGGATACTCAGTGATTTCTGTTGGGCAACAGGATAGATACTCCACTGAGAACAAAGCTTTTGTTTTTCATTTGCTCTGTAGGGCCTGTTGACATCTCAGGTGGAGTGAAGGGTGGGTCTGGGCTGGTGAATGCTTCTGTCTTCCTGCTGGTGTAGTAGGATGAACTACTGAAATTCCCTTACAGGCCCGATTGACCAGCCTAGATCCTCCATATAGCCCCTTCTCTGGGATTGGGATAGGATCTCAGGCTTTGTGCTAAGATGAACAGGTATCCTCTCCATTGCACTTACTTGAGCAGAGTGAGACCCTATGAGTTTCAAGGTTACAGGGTTATAAGTATGGCTTTAAAATTGTATAAATTCTCTTGTGGCATCACAGAAAATAAGAGGAAATGATATTTATTTCTCAGCATGACAATATAAGCTGCCTTGATGCTAAAATTACAAGATGCAAGTGATGCACTTTGGAGGAAAAATCAAGTATCAACAGACTGAAAATAAGATCAGCAGGTTCTCTACAGAGTTCAGTAATACAGCTTTATTGGCACTGTTTTCAGGCCCACTAGAATGGGCATCACTAAGTGTGATGCTATAATTACTCTGGAGTAGCTATCCCACAATGCATCTTTGTTTCTTGGCAACAAAGATACTGATGCGTGATGTTGTGCATTCCTGACATGTATTGATTTGAAGCTAGCCTCGGGGTTAAACCTTTACCGATCTCACATTCATTACAAAGCATACCTGCTGCGCCATTTACAGTAGCCATACACCTTGCCTCCCCTTCCAAAAAAATGTTGTATTTAAATTGTGGTGATGGTGGAGGGGTTCAAAGTATCCAAATGGGTTAAAATCTAACTGCATTGTGAGATAAAGCCCAAAATGTGGATTTGAATCTAGCAGTAATTGCTTATACCTATCTGACACATCAAACCTAGCTAGTAATTAGTTTTTATAGTTCAACTTGATTAGCAATATCCTATTACTCCCTGCTTTTCCTATTTGGAAGACTTATTTCTTTTTCCATTTCACTTGGGAAGCTGGTTGAGTGGCCGAGAACTGAACTTGGTCACTTGTATTGTGCGTAGAATGAGATGGAGCAAAGTTAATTTTCAGTGCTTGCCTTACCCAGGGGACAGTTCATCTCCTGGGAATTCTCATGACCAAACTAAGAGCTAAAGACCACTAATGGCCAGTAGTTCAAGTGGCAGCCACTGCCTGCTTAAGATGCACCACAAAATTCAGTCAGTTTTTGAAAGAAAACTGTTATAAAGAGGAATGAACAGTTAAAAAATGAAAAGTCAGTGATTAATTTAATGGAACAACAATCAAATTTAGCCAATTCTTTATCATAATGAATTTTTAAAAATCTTCCTATCAGTCACAAAATAAAACCAGCGAACCTTTCAAAAATGACTAATTTTTATTTGACTTCCCTGTCTCTCTGTATTACGTAACAATTAATGATGATTTGATGGCTAATTTTTTGGAACTGTTCCTGCTTCCATTACTCAATGACTTGATCGACCACTGAATATGAATCATATCTTTAATTAGCTCCTGCTCTTCAGTACCATACACAAGCTAAGGGCATAAAGTAATTGGCATAAAAGTTTTCTTAATTAATTTATCTGTCCATATGAGTAACCAAGAGTGGAGTCCAGGGATCATTTATAAATCCAAGAAGCCCGTTTAAAAAAAATCTCAGCAATGTCAAGGGAAATTTATAACAGTAAATGATGGTCTCAACAAACAGCTACAAAATTACATTGTTTTCAAATAAGAACAAATACACCCAATAATAACTGGATCAGGTTTAATCCTGATAGTAAGAAAAATATTATTGACCTAATTCATTTTCATCGTATCCTCCAGTGAGTCTTTGAAACCCCTTTTGCCATTTAATTTGTTCTAATTTCTAACAGTAATCAAGCACTTCATTAAACAATGGTCCACTGTGTATGGTGAATTTTGCAGCTTACAGCCATGAGAAAAACTGTTGCCTTCTTCAAGCTGACATAAAACAACAGTCGTAAAAAAAATTGTACAAGCATGCAGCTCAGCAACATAAAGTCCCCCAAAACTTTTTGAAGTACTATTTAAGGTAGGTAGAGAATTAAAATTTTCTATATATTTTACAGCACATAAAGATCAAAGAAAGAGAAATGTTGGGTGGAATTGCTCCAGATTTGCATTTAATGCGGTAGTGGGCATGAAAAAAGCCATTTTATCCGCCTGCTGCAATTGCGGGTTTCGCGTGGCGTGAATGTTACTTGCCACTTGTCAGGCCAAACCAGGATATTTTCAGTATCTGAGGATTCGTGAATGATGCTTTGTGGAATCATCAGCGAACATCCCCGTTTCTGATCTTATGATGGAAGGAAGGTCATTGAAGCAGCTGAAGATGGTTGGGCCTAGGACACTACCCTGAGGAGCCCCTGCATTGATTTCATGGAACTGAGATGATTGAGCTCCAACAACCACAACCATCTTCCTTTGTGCTAGGTATGACTCCAACCAACAGAAAGCTTTCCTTTTGATTGCCATTGACTCCAGTTTTGCTAGGGTTCCTTGATGCCACACTCGGTCAAGTGCGGCCTTGATATCAAGGGCAGTCACTCTCACTTCACTTCAAGAGTTCAGCTCTTTTGTCTATGTTTGAACCAAGGCTGTAATGAGGTCAGGAGCTGAATGGGCCCTGGCAGAACCCAAACTGAGCATCAGTTAGCAGGTTATTAAGCAAGTACTGCTTGACAGCACTGTTGATGACTCCTTCCACCACTTTACTGATGATGAGATTAGACTGATGGGGGGTTAATTGAACGAGTTTCACTTGTCCGTTTTGTGTACAGATCATGCCTGGACCGGGTAGATGCCAGTGTTGTTGCTGTACTGGAGCAACTTGGCTAGGGGCATGATGAATTCTGGAGCACAAGTCTTCAGTACTATTGCCAGAATGTTGTCAGGACCCATACCCTTTGCACTATCCAGTGCCTTCAACCATTTCTTGAAACCACGTGGAGTGAATCAAATTGGCTGAATATTGGCATCTGTGATGCTGTGGGCCTCCGGAGGAGACCAAGATGGATCATCCACTCGGCACTTCAGGCTGAAGATTGTTGCAAATACTTTAGCCTTCGTGGGACCTAGATATGGAGCAGCCTCGGGATCACAATCTGGTGAGCACAGCACACAGCCTGTTCCACAGTAGAAGGAGGCAGGCTAACCTTTGTCGCCGGCACTCGGAGGACTGCTGGTGGCAAGAAGTCTGCTGTGTCTGAGTCAGATGATGAGCCTCTGGACACTGTCCTCAATCAGTTGGTGGAGCTGCAAAGATCAAAGGGGAACATCAGGAAATGATAACTGGTGCACTGCTCAGATTGCGAGGGATGTTGGAGGAGTCGGGCACTGTCAGTCCGAGGTGACAGTGCCCGCATAACGACACACCGAGGTCAACATTGGCAGTATGGCGGCTGCCATGGAAACTTTGGTTCAGGACATTGGCCCTGCACTGCTGCGTGGGCTGAACTCCAACATCCAACAGTGTCAACATGAAAGGGGTGCAGGGTAGTTTGATCTCACTCCAGCTTCCCCTTCTCAAGGAGTCAGCCAGGGGCAGTAAGGCATCCATTGCGAGGAGGACCAGCAGCTCAACACCCCGGGCCCATGTGGCTCCAGGAATGTCCGAATGATCCAAATCCCCTCTTCCTGTGACCCCCACAGCTCCAGCTCCACAGGCCGAGGAGTTGGCAGCTGGCCTGTAGCAGGATACCCAAAGCAGACTGGGACCCTCCGGGTCTTGGCCCTCCAGATGATGCCTGCCAAGTTAATTACAGTCAGCAGGCCGCCTCCACCTCTGCTGTGGGTGTCAGGCGAGAACCAAGATGTAATGGCAAGATTAGGAAGGATAAGAAGATGTAACTCTTTCGAGTAAACATGTTTCCATCTGTTCCTATTCAGATGAAGTTACATTGTTTCATAGTTTGCCATTGTGAGATTTGAACTCTTGATCTTGGGGTTACAAGCCCAGTACCATAACCACTGCACAGCCTGGGCATGGATGTTAATCACTTGTACATAATAATCACTATTGTAAATAAACTCGCAAGAATGTCTCCCTGCCTGTGGCCCTTTGTTATGAGGAGCAGTGATCATGTCAGTCAGATCTGAACCCTCCCTGCACAAGATAAAGGCAGGTGCCTCAGTCCAGGGCCTCTTCCCTGTGCAGTGTGTAACCTTTAGAGCAAAGTGATGGTCCGACTTCACAGGACACATTACTGATGCCTGCACCTCAATGGTGCTGATCGTTGCTGTTGTGGACAGGCATCACAGAGTTCCGTCATTCTCTCTGTGTGCTCTTAGCACCTTTGAGGTGGGGCTGGCCCTCCACCTCTTCAGCATTTGTGACCAGTGATGCTGTGCTCCTGAAGGGGTCAGGTGCTGAAGGCTGACAAAGGATCAGGTGCATTTAAAGTTTCAGGGCTGCGTCTCCATGATATGACTCTAATCACAGAGCGCAAGCGAGCTGCCCTCAGCCAGACAGAAGTCAGACATTCTCAGAGGTGATGCAAAGATCTATGGGGTGTCCTCACTGCATGTCATCGTCAGCCTCCTGGAAACTTGCGACAGTTAGGGCCTCGGCTGCATCTCCATGACATGAGCCTAAGCACTAATGTGTGTGCGCTGCCATTAGCCACACAGGAGTCAAATGTTCACAGGTGCAAGTTGAGGACTGATCTCACTGCATCTTGTAATCATCCCCCATGAATCTTGCGGCTATGAAGGCCTCCTGAGCATGCCTGCCTCGTCTGGCCAGTGCAATGGCCTCATTGCTGGCATATTCACCTTTGAGGACTTCAAAACCATCATCTCCATCAACATCCTCCTCATAAGAGGAGATGTGCAGCTCTTTCATCTCCTCCTCAGCCAGGTCATCCCCTTGTTGCAGCGCCAGGTTGTGGAGCACACAACAAACGAAAATGATGCGTGACACCCTGTGGGGTCTGCATTGCAGTGCTCCAACAGACCTGTCAAAGCACCAGAACCTCATATTCAAGATGCCTACTTTTGCTCCGCCAAAGTCTGAGTCCCGGCATGAGCCTCGTTATACCGTCACTTTGCTGCAGTCTGAGGTCGCCGCAGGGCCGTAATTAGCCAAGTCCTCTGTGCATAGCTCTTGTTTCCGAGAAGCCAACCCTGCAGCCTCTCAGGATCCTGGAAGGTGTCAGGGATCTGAGACCTGGTAAGGATGTAGGAGTCGTGGATGCTCCTTGGGAATCGTCCTCAGACCTGTAGGATGTGTTTGTGGTAGTCACAGACCAGTTGAACATTCAGCGAGTGGAAGGCCTTGCAGTTGATGTGGTTGACTACTTGTTGCCATGGAGGCCTAATCATCACATGAGTGCAGTTGATAGCACCCTGCACCTGTGGAAAACCAGAGATCTACGCAAATCCCAGCATTCCTGCTTCCTGGCTTTCCTCATCCTGGGCGAAATGCATGAAGTTCTGTGCCTTTGCAAAGATGGCGTCCATGACCTACTGGATACACTTGTATGTAGAGGTTTGCGAGATCCTGCACAGGTCACCTGTGGTGCCCTGGAAGGGGCCACTGGTGTAAAAATTGAGCAAAGTCATTATGTCCATGGCCACTGGCAGTGGATGCCCTCCTTGTCCCTGTGGCACCAAATTCTGTAGCAGTGACTGACCAGTTCCCTAAATATTTGCAGTATTCGGCGTCACTGGTTCTCAGTCATCTGCAAGAATAACAAGCGCGTCTATAAACCCTGGGTCCAGCGAGGCGCCTACGAATGATGGCTCTCTGTGGATTTTCAGCTGTGTGCGCTGAAGGCCGTGCCACCCCTTCATCTTGCCGAGCCAAGCACCTCCGGTGCTCTCTTCTTCTCTGCTTCCTGTAAGCCATGAGGCACACCGCTATAACACCAGGCTCCATGATTCTGATGTTCTCTGCCCGCAGGATCAGAGAGGGACATGTGGGTTAGTGTATGTGTTCTCAGAATCTCTCTTGGTTAAATCTGCAGGCCCTTCATACGCAGGAGAGTGCTGGCTGCCACTGGGATGGCCTGTGTGTAGTGCGCCACTCACCTCCACCCCACTCCACTTGACTGATTGACGGCAGCTTCAGTCACTGGGCTGCATGCTTTGTTCTCAGCTCAGGTGCAGGCATTCTCCTTTATTTAAAACTCATTCACGGGATGTGGGCTTCACTGGCTGGTCCAGCATTTAATACTCATCCTTAGTTGCCCTTGAGAAGGTGGTAGTGAGCTGTCTTCTTGGACCGCTGCAGTCCACACCCACAGTGCTGTTAGGAAGGGAGTTCCAGGATTTTGACCCAGCGACAGTGAAGGAACGGCGATAAATTTCCAAGTCAGGATGGTGAGCGATTTGGTCGGGAACTTCCAGGTGGTGGTGTTCCCATCTATTTGCTGCCCTTGTCCTTCTAGATGGTGGTGGTCATGGGTTTGGAAGGTGCTGTCTAAGGAGCCTTGGTGAATTCCTGCAGTGCACCTTGTAAATGGTACAGACTCCTGCTGCTGTGCGTCGGTGGTGGAGGGAGTGAATGTTTGTGGATGTGGTGCCAATCAAGCAGGCTGCTTTGTCCTGGATGATGTCAAGCTTCTTGAGTGTTGTGGGAGCTGCACTCATCCAGGCAAATGGGAAGTATTCCATCACATTCCTGACTTGTGCCTTGCAGATGGTGGACAGGCTTTGGGGACTCAGGAGGTGAGTTACTCATCGCACGATTCCACCATGATGCCTGCCACTTCTCTCATCCCCCTTCCTCCCCCCATCTCCCGGCATGTGCTTGTGTACTTCCTTCAGTCTGTGCTGCTTGTCTGCACCACCACCTACCCCACCACCCCCCACCATTCCCTGCCTCACCTCCCCACCCCTTGGCCTCACCTGCATTGGACCCCTTGGTCCTGTACTGCACTGAAAACCAGCCAGGATAAAGCAGCTTGCCTGTGTACCCCACCGAATGTGCAGTGCTTCTTCCTTAGCATCCTATGGCCGATGCTCGTGGGCGCTGCACAAAATTGTGTGCACTCACCTCCGAGTGCTGCTTGAGGTTCAGCTCACTAGGCACACACCATTTAAAGGCAGTGGCAAAGCGCACCATTCTGAAGTTGCCCCGACATGGGGGGATGATTCTGGCATGAGGGCACAATAATGAAATGCAAATGCTTTGTAATTGAGTTCCTGATGTTGGATTGCGTGAAACGCGGCCTGCCATTGATGGGGGAACGGATGATCACAAATTACTTTCGCGATGGTGTTAAACTGATGTTTGGCCTTCTCACCATATTGTCCGTTCACGTCCACCATGATGCCTGCCACCAATGGGAACGGACGATTCCACTTGCTATAATTGGGGCAACATGATGCGCAGTAATGGCAACGTAAGTTTCATGAGCTGTGTAGAACTTCTGCCCAAAAACCGGTCTGACCCACAGCATCATGACCTTACCCACAGGTAGGAAAAAGAGGCAGGTCCCAAATCCACCCCAGCTCAAATGGAGACCAAACGCCATGCTATCGGCATCAATCTTATCGACACCAGCTGTCCAGCCTACTAGATACCAGCAAGCAGGTTGTGGCAACGTACACTTTTACAATAATGGTGTAGTCTGGAGCTATGGATAGGTGATGGTAGAGACTCCAATTTCTTTCTATTACACAGCTGGTAAGGAATCTCTAGGTGCTTTAACCACCTTCCATTTGCACATGTTGGAAGGATTTCACAAGTTGACACTCAATTTGTTTGGACACATTATGAACTTCGCCATCAAATCCTGGAGTAGGACTTGAACTTCTGACTTAGAGGTAGGGACACTACCTACTACACCACAAGATCTCCTTCATTAGTGGTACCAAGGTAGCAGTAGTGGGTAATGCAATTGGCTTCAGTACTCTTTGAGCTAGTGAGGGAAACAAATTCAATCAGCAGTGATAGCTCTCCAATGACTACACTAGCAAATGCATGTGTGGTCAGGAGAACACAACCATGTCATGCTGTAATGACCTACCAGCCTCTCAACATTAATAATCACTTAAGGGAGGTGGTGGCATAATAGCAATGTCACTGGGTTACTAATCCAGAGGCTAATGCCCTAGGGACCTCAGTTCAAATTCTATCATATCAACAGGTGGAATTTATATTCAATTAATAAACTTGGAATTGAAAGGTAGTTTCAGTATGAATGTAATTATTATTGATTGTCATAAAAACCTACTTGGGTTTTTGCCCTTAGGAAAGGAAATCTGTCATTCTTAGGTGGTCTCGATTACATGTGACTCCAGCCCTATAACAATACGGGCAATTGACTTTTAATTGTCTGCTGAAATGGCCTAGCAAACTCCTCAGTTGTATCAAACTACTACATAGTCAAAAAGAATTAAATACATAGATTTATTTATTGAATTTAAATTCCACCAGTTAGCATGGCAGCCCATGCTACTGGAGCATTAGCCTTTGGATTACTAGCCGAGTGACATGGCCATTATGCTACCGCCTCCCCTAAGTGACTATTAACATTGACAGGCTGGTAGATCAGCACAGCATGACTAGGTTGTGTTCTCCACGTGGTGGTTCAAGAAGGTGGTTCACCACCACTAAGGGTAATTAGGGATAAGGCGATAAATGCTGGCCCAACCAGTGATGCCCGCATCTTGTAAAATAATACATTTTTAAAATGTTCTGATGACCACTTAACGTGAAGTACTGGAAGGTGACTGCATGGAGAGGATGAAGAAAATTCTGATTGTCTATGGACACCACTGTTGCCTGCCAATGAGATGGAAGTGTTTGGGATTCATGGCAGGATTTACTCGCAAGCAATACATTTTACAGAAAAAGCCTATTTACTCAATAAGCAACAAAGCAGACAAACTCTATGTAGAGTCTATTGGAAAAAAAAGAGTCTGCAATAAAATAACTTTTAATCATAACTTCAGCACCTTCTCCTGATTAAAGCTTGGGATTTCTCCAGCAATGCAGTGAGTGGAGGATAGGTACATAAAAATTATACGCATAAAATTAATCCCTATCACTTACTGCACTGCTGCCTTGAGAGGTAATGGGAGGGTAATTGCCTGGTCATCTCCATTCTGCTCAGGAATAGTGAGGTCACTATACGCATCTTGTGGGAGTTTAATTCCAGGCTTTGAATGAAATTATGTAGATCAGTTATGTGGAGAAACTGTAAGCTAGTCTGATGGGCTCATGGACTTCCTGAGGTTTCCCCTGAGGTGGTGGTGTTTTCATCTCAGGATTCACATGTAAGACTAACAATGAGGGAGTGACATCAATATGGCTCCATTTTGTTAATTGGTCGCTACTTATTAGAAGCCCAAATGTGACATTTCCAATTGCAAGTGCTTCTTTAAGCTTGTTAAACTCAGCCCAACTTCAGCAATAATTACAGTTTGTGAATTGCAATAGAACCTGTTAATACAGTGCAGTAAATTGTCAGGCATGAAGAGTATCATCAATGGAGCCTTCCCTTAAACATTTCCCATCACAAAGGTATTAGAGCAATTTTTATCTGAGGGGGTGAATCTCTATTGGGCGTGACATGCCCATATGGTTATGTCCATGAATATATGAAAAAGCTGGACACCACTTTTTAAAAGCAGAGTGAAGAATGGACAATTTACCTTGACACAAGATGGAGTCCAAAGTAATGGGTCCCAAAATTACAAGAATTTTTTTTCTAATCCAAAGATAGTGATTTTCTGATGTAGGATGGTAAATTTGGGGCATAAATCAAAAGTGCTAGTGTTACATTCGTTCTAAAATACACACCAAATTCCTGTAAAATTGGTTTGTTGACAGAAGATGCACTTGCTCCAAAAGTGAAAATAACAAAGCTAGAGACACCAAGCTGCTAGGCTACTCTGATGTACCATTGGCCATCTAAACTCTGGTATTAGTAGTTCCTGAAGGACTCTTCAGAAGACTGCATTGCCACTGCACATACAAAAACAACCTTGGCACATGTTCTGAAACTGGCATAAGTAGGCATTTAAGAGGATTGTTTGGAAAGATCACATTATTTGTCATCAGGAGGGAGGATGGCACCCCCAAGGCAGTCTATAGTCATGCCACTTGTGCTGCATTCAAAATCTGCATGGCAAATGATCAGCAGGGAGGCAGACCTGACAGTATCAGCAAGATGCTGCAGATCCTGTGTCCTGTGATGTGGTGGCCCCCGAACTTTCAAAAGCCATTCTCCATTATTTATGCCAAGTTGTCGTCTGAAGGTCACTGGTCAAATTATCCACTTTATATCTTCCTCCATTTTTTTCCTAATTAAAGCTTCTGGTGATCATGATGTGTGTGTGTGTGTGTGTGTGTTCTTTGTGAGTGGGTTATGAGCTGTTTGCTAAATAACTAGCAACTGTAGGTCTTCTACATTAAGTCATAGTTTATGAGTATGTGAATGACTCAGACTGTAAATATATTATAACATATACAGAATCTCTATCTATGATTGCTACTGAGTTAGAGTGGGAGTGCAGCAAATCAATGTAAGTGACATTCATCTGCTTAATATGTGCACGAGAGGGATATATTTTTGACATAAAAGAATGCTGTAGGTGTGAGCTGGGATGGCATTCTTGTCATGAACATTTAACAATTATACACTAATGTAAATATGTACCGTGCTTAAGGAACTCATTTAATTGGATGGTAAAATGTCGCCCACTTACCACTAGACACAAGTACCTAACTACTTAAAACTAGCACCACATTTTACCATTGGGCTAGTTTTTCATATAGGTGTATTTTGTCTATTTAGGTCACAAATATCACCTCTTGATGGGAGAAAAAAACAATATTTTCTCCTCTATAGCTGAATTATTTTTTATTGCATTAAATTAATTTAGTGGACTAAACGTTAGATCAATTACAATTTAAATTTGAAATAACCTTACATTTGATATGTTATTAAAATATCAGTGATTAAAAAAAGACCCTAAATCACTGAGGAACAAGAAGAAATAAATCTCTATTTCCACATACAAGCCTGAATTTCACGCTTGGCGTGTGCCCCAAGTTGGCGGGAGCGGATGTGGAATCTCCTTGTTGGCCGTGGTTGCGTTGCAAATGCGATATCACACTGGATGGTTAATTAAGGTCTGCCCAGCGGGAAATGCGTCTTCTCAATGGTCGGGATGGGCCGGGTGGGGATGGGAGCCTGTCAGGCACTGGGTCCAATGGTGACCTGCCGAGTGCTTTAAAACCGGCTGAGGCAGCTCCCTGAAAGCTGCCAGGGAGAATATTTGGAGTCGATCCAGGAAACCATTTCATTCAAACAATGGCCTTGCCAGCGGCTGGAGATGTCAGACAGGAGGGCAAGTTGGGTGGGCCATCGCCCCTCCCCCCCGTTTCTCAGACAAACACCTCATGGTCCTTGTGGACGAGGTTGGTGCCAGGCGGGATACTCTTGTACCCAGGTATGGCAGGAGAAGGCCACCGCACCCGCCCAAAAAAGCCTGGGAGGAGGTGGCAGCCGAGGTCAGCAGCCAAGACGTTGTCCGGCGCACATGGGTGCAGTGCCGCAAAAGGTTCAATGATCTGCTGCGCTTGGCAAGGGTGAGTACCGAGCTGGCATGAATCAGCGTGGAGAAGTGTTAAGGACTGGCTTCCTCCTCACCCCTCCCCCCACCCCGTGGAGCTCAGGGGTGTTAGAGTCTGAGTGCCAACTGCCATTGACACCGGAGCTGGCCAAGGGGGTAAGCCCTGGCTGCTTAGCCTGAGTGCCTTATAGTTAAGGGCCACAACTCGAATGTGCCCTGCAAGGTGTCCCAGAGGGATGGGTTTGCCAGGCTGCAATGGTGCCGCAGGAGGGGGTGGACAAATCAATGCTCCTCTGTCATTTCAGGAGAAGAGAAGCCATAACATCAACAAAATAACTAAGACAGGCAGAGGCCCCCCCGAACCTTCTCATTCTGATGAGGCATGAGATGGAGAGCCGCCACCCACCTCAGTCAGCTGGTCATGGAGAGGCGGGGTCTCTGACGAAGGTAAGAATGCAGTGCACAGAGGTGAGATTGTGCAAACATTCTTGTGTAGTGTCATAATTAATAGGAGCCTCAAACCTGGAATCCCCATTGATCATTGAAAGATGATGGCACCATGATGCAGATCTCCATTGTCTCACTAGGGCAGCAGGCATGCACATTGAGAGTGTGATGACTTAAACTAATGATATGTTGTTGTTCTCCTCTAGAATCGCCAGCTCGCTCACAAACGAAGGTCCCTGAAGAGCCACCCTTGACGCCAGAGAACCACTGGGCTTTAGATGCACCTGCATCACACCCATTGTCTGAACCAGGGACCAGCGCAGATACCTGCATCTTGGCGGGCATTAGATCATCGGCTAGAATGTCAGTGCATAGCAGTGAGGGAACTTCACACTCACTTGAAGAGCAGGCGGAGGCAGAGAGTACCCAAGACTCCAGCATTTGGAGGACTGCTGAAAACCAGGATGAAGACCAGAATCGAAGGCAGATGATGAGCCTCTGGAGTCATCCATTAGGCAGCAGATGCTGGATGTCCAGCAGGATGTGTGGGAGGATCTTGCAGAGATCCATGAGGGTCTGTGTGCCATGATCTCTGTACTGGAGGAGTCCATGCAGAGCATGAGCACTGCATTAACCCTTATGACCGAGCACACTGCCTCCTCTTTTGAGAGAGTGGCAGCTCTCATGGAGAGGTAATTCCAGGGACAGAATCAGGGGTTCCTAGGGTTACACTCCAACCTGCAAGCCCTAACACAAGCAATGATTTCAAGAGGTCAGTGCTAGTGTGCGAGATCGATGAGGCAGTCAGTGTCCCAGCTAGTTGCCCATCCATCAATGGCAAGCAGGGAGGTCCAGAGCAACCTCACACTGCTGCATGAGCTCCTTGTCCACTCTGCGGGGTCCTTTCAGGGCACTTTGGATGATGACAGCAGCTCCTCTGCCCCTCTGCCAGAGGCAGTGGCATCTGATGAGGCTGCAATGACCAGGGAGAGGCCTGCCATGGCACAGGCCACTCCCTCCCATGTGGGGCGGGCCCACACAGGCCCCACTGGCCAGAGGATGACTGCCAAGGTCATCAAGACCAACAGGATAGCATATTCAGCAGGCCGCCTCCAATACTGCTGCCAGCGAGGGGAGGCAACAACATGCAGCACTTGCAAATGTAAGTTTAAAACACCATGAACACAAGAGGGACTGGTCACAGGTGATCTTCTGTCCTGCCATGTTTTGTAAATATGTTTACTGGCGTGACCATTAACACCATATATTGTTAAGTTCTTTTGATTTGAGTGCCAACATTATATAAATTTTGCTTTTGCCTCAATGGCCTGAGTATGCTTTACTTGTTTTGTTGGTGAAGTATGTAATGCTGGACATGAGTGTCTCTAAACTTTATTGCATAGGCACTGAATGGACTTTGGGTTCAAATGAAAGGGACATTTCAGACATCCAGGATGGAGGCGGCAGCACTGGCATGAGGTGGAAGCAGATTTTTGGCAGCTTAGCTGAAGGAGCGCTGGATCAAGGCATCTCTGCTGTCCATGCCTCCCTGAAGGGTACAGAGGTCTGCTTCCATGTCCTCAATGTGCTCCTCACCAGGCTCCTATTCTGACTCACTACTGGACTGATCCTCTGTAGCCTGTGGAGCTGCCTCAAGATCCTCCTCCTCCAGTGGGTCCTCCCTTGCCAGAGCCAGATTGTGGAGAGCGCAGCATGCAACCACTATCAGTGACACCCGCTCTCGGGGGTTTTGTATTGCTCCCCCCTGAACAATCCAGGCATTGGAAGCACATCTTCAGAAGACATATGGTCCTCTCTATCACTGCCCTTGTGGAGGCATGACTCCTATTGTAACACTCCTTTGCTTCTTATGTGGCGGAGAGGCATCATAAGCCACCTTTCAGCGGATTGCCCTTGTCACCCAGCCATGTACCCAGTCGACCTGGAGCACCGAAGAGCCTCGGCACCTGTGAGCGTCTGAGGATCTAATTGTCTTGGGAGCTGCCAGGCTACCTTGCACAGATTTGCAAAACCTGTGTCTGATGGTCACACACTATCTGGATGTTCGTCTATGGAATCCCTTCCTGTTGATGGAGGCTGACCTGCTGGTGCCTTGATGGCGACATGTGTGCTGTTGATGAGGGGGAACCCAACAATCACTGCAAAGCCTCTGGCTCACTCAGCCTGGCTGGCGTCATCCGTACGGAAATGAATAAATGTCATGACCCCACTGAACAGAGCCTCTGTCACCAGCATGACACAACTGTGGACAGCTGATTGGGACACTCCACAAAGAATCCCCACTAACTCCTGGAAAGAGCCGGAGGCACAGAGGTCGTGGGCCACTGTGACCTTCAGAGCCACTGGCATGGGCTGTACATCCACACAGTTGGAGATGACCTCAGGTCCAATCATCTGTCAAATGGACGTCACGGTCTCCCTGGAGACGGCATTGCACCTCAAACATGTTGAGGTAGCTGCATTGCTGCCTGTAAACCCTGGCAGCAGGATAGTGGCACCTTCTGCAGTCCCTTCCTCCTTGGACTACCTGCTGGCACTGCGCCCCTTGTGCCTGCGCCTCTCCTTCCACAGGTCGCTCCCCTGGAAGCTGCATAGGGACACCTGGCCTCCTCTTCCTTCTGCCCCTCTCTTCCTCCTCAGAGGAGATGCCACCAGCGGAGAGCACAATCCTCATTATCAGGGTAACAGAAGGCTGTCTGGCGCCTGGAAGGGTCCACACAATCAAAATAATCCAGGGGCCTTGGAGACAGCAATGAGTCTTGCAATGAAGCCTAGAAATGCTAAGACTGAAGCTCAAAACGCAGATGAAGCTGTCAAGTTCAAATAAGCAACCAGCAGCAAACTATCTCCTAAACTCTTCATTACTCCACAATGACAATGCTGCTGATCCTTTTTATTCTAACCTTGGATGAGGTTTCATTAAAGGCGGCCTGCACACCTACCCGTTTTGCCTGTGCAATGAGTGCAAAAATCATGCAGACGGCATAAAATCAGGATCAGTTACCTTTTTAATCTTGAGTGGCCCTTTAATTGTTGGCTGGCGTGGCTCCAACGCCCACGTGTGCCCGCCGACCTAAAGATTGCTCGCATGCAGGATGATGTCCAACATCATCTCACACTATTTCATGTCCGTTTGGGTCGGGCGCACACCCGCCCGTGAGACATAAAATTTTGGCAATGGAAATTCAGAGACATGGGAGGTAATTTGAACTTTAGGTGATGGTGTAAAATAGTCACTATCAAACTGGCCGAACATTATACTTCCTGCCTGATTTTCCTCTCAATCGGGTGAGATGTATAATGGGTGATCAGTTCAATATCAAGCCGGTTCTATAGGGACCTGGCATGCCTTTCTCTGCCACATATGGAGAAAGAGAAAAGATGACAGGTGATAATGATGCTTGCATGAGCAACTTTCACACAGAACTTCAAGTCAAAGGGGTAACATGGTAAATGACTGCAGTATACACTTTGTTAGCACTTAGTGAGTAAGGGAATATGATTTAAAGGAAGAGCAGCAGAAGTGAGCATCAAATCCTGAGCTTGCAGCTTCCCTCCTATTTTTACTACTCCAGCACCCTGTATGGCCTTTCTTCTTAGGACTTTGAGGGTTTCTTTCCCATTTAGAATAAGTAATCTAAAAGTTAGGGGATCCTCTTTCTGTATGCCTTCTCTTGTCTTGCATGTGTTTATAAAGTGAGAAGTTCCAATTGTTAAGATGACTTACAGTAATAAGTAAATGTCACCCCGCACCCTCTAGTGAGTATGAGAATATATACATGCATTAATCAGCTGAGGTTTTTGCAAAACTCCAGGAGGTATTGGAGTCTCCAAAAATTAAAGATTAAAGCACAGATCCTGATAGGTTGCCTAAGCAGCATTGTTAATGGAAACTGTAGAATGGATCTCTATCCTAGTAGGATAGTGGGTTCATTCAAGGTTGTAGGAATACCACAGCACTCTTTGCTTCTGTGACTCAGGACAGTGAGAGGTGATAGTCTCAGGTCTTAAATATGTGGCTGAGTTAGAAGCAGCAGTAGACAGAGGTTTGAATGGTGTTTAGAAGCAGCAACATCAACAACACTCAAGTATGTGGAAGATGAAAGCAAAATACTGAGGATGCTGTAAATATGAAATAAAAACAGAAAATGCTGGAAAAACTCAGTAGGTCTGACAGCATCGGTGGAGAGAGAAACATAGTTAACGTTTCGAGTCCACATGACTCTTTCTCAGAGCATCCCAGAAGCAGCAATAAACCAGGAAACAGAAGTGGGGAAGGAAGTCAGGAAAATTATAGTCACCAGAGAAGTGGTACTGAGTAAATTATTGGAGCTGCAGGCTGACAAGAGCTCAGGTCCTGATAGATTTCAACCAAGGTCTTAAAAGAAGAGTCTCATGAGATAGTTAATGCATTGGTTTCAATTTTCCAAAACTCCCATTAGAAGGTCTTATTAGATTGGAATGTAGCAAATGTAACACCATTATTCAAAAAGAGAGGGAGACAGAAAGAGGGAAACTGCAGGCAAGTTAGCTTAACATCTGTTGTAGGGAAAATGTTAGAAACTATTATTAAAGATGTTATAGCAGGGCACTTGGATATGCTCAAGATCATCAGGCAGAGTCAACATGGCTTTGTGAAAGAAATTGTGTTTAACCAACTTATTGGAGTTCTTTGAGGAAATAACATGTGCTGTGGATAAAGGGAACCGGCAGATGTACTTGGATTTCCAGAAGACATTTGATAAAGTGCTAGATCAAAGGTTATTGTGGAAAGTAAAAGGTCATGGTTTAGGGGGTAACATATTGGTATGGATAGAAGATTCACTGGCTAACAGGAAGCAGAGTGAGCATAAATGGGTCCTTTACAGGTTGGCAAGATGTAATGAATGGCGGGCCACAGGGATCAGTGGAGGGACCTCAACTGTTTACAATTTATATAAATGACTAGGTTGAAGGGATTGAAGAGGCGGTTGCCAAATTTGCTTATGACACAAAGATAGATAGGAAAGAATGTTGTGAAGAGGACATAAGGAGGCTACAAAAAGATACAGATAGGTTAGGTGAGTGAGAAGAGATCTAGCAAATGGAATATAACGTGGGAAAATGTGAAATTGTGTATTTTGGCAGGAAGAATAAAAGAGAAACATATTATCTAAATGGTGAGAGATTGCAGAATTCTGAGGTGCAGAAGGATCTGTGTGTCCTAGTGCATGAATCACAAAAGGCTAGTATGCAGGTACAGCAAGTAATTCAGAAAGCTAATCGAATGTTGTCATTTATTGTGAGGGGAATTGAATACAAAAGTAGAGAGGTAATGCTTCATTTGTACAGAGCACTAGTGAGACCACATTTGGATTGTTTTGTACAGTATTGTTTACCTTATTTAAGGCAAACTATAAATGTGTTCAAAGCAGTTCAGAGAAGGTTTACCAGACTCATACCTGGAATGGGTGGGTTGTCTTATGAGGAAAGGTTGGACAGGTTAGACTTGTATCCATTGGAGTTTAGAAGAGTAAGAGATGACTTGATTGAAACATATGAGATCCTGAAGGTTCTTGACATGGTGGATGTGGAGAGGATTTTCCTCTTGTAGAAGAATTTAGAACTAGGGGTCACTGTTAAAGTTTAGGGATCGCCCAATTTATACAGAGATGAGGCGAAATATTTTTCACTCAGAGGGTCGTCTTTGGAACTCTCTTCCTGAAAAGACGGTGGATGTAGAAGTCTTTAAATATTTTTAAGGCAGAGGTGGATAGATTCTTGGTAAGCAAGGGGGTGATAGGCGGTAAATTATTTTTTACTATTAAATGGTGGAGCAGGCTCGAGAGGCTAAATGGCCTACTCCAGCTCCTTATTTGTATCTTTGTAATATTCTGGCAATGGTACTGAAAACTTGTGCCCCAGAATTAGCCATGCCCCTAGCCAAGCTGTTCAGCTACAACACTGGTGTCTACCCAGCAATGTGCAAAATTGCCCAGGTATGACCTGCCCACAAAAAGCAGGACAAATCTAACCTAGTCAATTACCGCCCCATTAGTCTACTCTCTATCATCAGTAAAGGGATGGAAAGTGTCATCGACAGTGCTATCAAGTAGCACTTGCTCAGCAATAACCTGCTCACTGACACTCAGTTCGGATTCTGCCTGGATCACTCAGCTCCTGACCTCATTACAGCCTTGATTCAAACATGAACAAAAGAGCTGAACTCAAGAGGTGAGATGTGAATGACTGCCCTTGACATCAAGGCAGCATGTTACCGACTGAGGCATCAAGGAGCCCTAGTAAAACTGGAGTCAATAGGATCTGGGATAAACTCTCCACTGGTTGGAGTCATACCTAGCACAAAGGAAGATGGTTGTGGTTGTTGGAGGTCAATCATCTCAGTTCCAGGACATCACAACAGGATTCCTAGGTCCTAGGTCGAACTAGTGTCCTAGGTCCAACTATCTTCAGCTGTTTCATCTGTGCCCTTCCCTCCATCATAAGGTCAGAAGTGGGGATATTCGCTAATGATTGCGCAATGTTCAGCACCTTTGCAATACCGAAGCAGTCTGTGTCCATATGCAGCAAGACCTGGGCAATATCCCGGCTTGGGCAGATAAGTAGCAATTATTATTCAAACCACACAAGTGTCAGGCAAAATGACCATCTCCAACAAGAGAGAATCTAACCATCTATCCTTGACATTCAATGGCACTACCATCGCTGAATTCACCACTATCAACATCCTGGGGGTTACCATTGACCAGAAACTTAACTGGGCTAGACAAATAAATACTGTGGCTACAAGAGCAGATCAGAGGCTAGGAATTCTGTGAACAGTAACTCACCTCCTGACTCCCCAAATCCTGTCCACCATCCACAAAGCTCAAATCAGGAGTGTGATGGAATACTCTCCATTGGCTGGATGAGTGCAACTCCAACAACACTCAAGAAGCTCAACATCATCCAGAACAAAGCAGCCCACTTGATTGGCACCCCAGCCACCACCTTCAACATTCACTGCCTCCACCACCAATGCACAGTAGCAGCAGTGTGTATCATCTACAAGATGCACTGCAGCAACTCACTCAAGCTCCTTCGACACCCTGACCTCTACCACCTAGAAGGACAAGGGCAGCGGATAGATGGGAACACCACCACCTGCAAATTCCCCTCCAAGTCACACACCATGCTCGGAAATACATCACCGTTCCTTCACTGTCGCTGGGTCAAAATCCTGGAACTCCCTCGCTAACAGCACTATGGGTGTTGCTACAACACAAGGACTGCCGTGGTTCAAGAAGGCAGCTCACCACCTCCTTCTCAAGGGAAATTGGGATGGGCAACAAATGCTGGTGTAGCCAGTGACACCCACATCCCATGAGTGAAAAAAACAATTTGGTTGCCAGGAAATTTTCTGCTTTACACTTCAAAAAGTATTTTGACTGTTTTGAGAGGTTCAGAAGTTGTAAAAAGCACAACATAAATACAAGACTTTCATACTTCTGAGAAGTTGGGTACATACCAACATACAAACAAGGAGCAGGAGTAGGCCATTCAGTCAATTGAGCCTGCTCTGCCATTCAATAAGATCACAGCAGAACTGATAGTAACCTGAAATCTGCATCCTACTCACTGCCGATAATCTATCACTTCCTTACCAAGAATTTATCCACCTCTGCCTTAAAAATATTCAAAGACTCTGCTTCCACCACCTTTTCAGGAAGAGAGTGCCAAAGACTCATGACCCTCTGAGTGAAAAATATTTCGCCTCATCTCTGTTTTAAATGGGTGACCCCTTATCTTTAACAGTGACCCCCGGTTCTAAATTCTTCTATAAGAGGAAACATCCTCTCCACATTCACCCTGTCAAGACTCCTCAGGATCTTATATATTTCAATTAAATTGCCTCTTACTCCTCTAAACACCAGCGGATACAAGCCTAGCCTGTACAACCTTTCCTCATAAGACAACCCACCCATTCCCGGTATTTGTCTCGTAAACCTTCTCTGAACTGCTTTGAACACACTTACATCCTTCCTAAAATAAGGTGACCAACACTGTACACAGTACTCCAAATGTGATCTCACCAGTACCCTGTACAACTGAAGCATAACCTCTCTACTTTTGTATTCAATTCCCCTCACAATAAATGATAACATTCTGTTAGCTTTCCGAATTACTTGCTGTACTGCATACTAGCCTTTTGTGATTCTTGCACCAGGACAGCCAGATCCCTCTGAATCAGAACTCTGCAATCTCTCACCATTTAGATAATATGCTTCTCTTTTATTCTTCCTGCCAAAATACACAATTTCACATTTTCCCACATTAGATTCCATTTGCAGATCTTTTCCCACTCACTTAACCTACCTGTATATTTTTGTGGCCTCCTTGTGTCCTCTTCACAACTTACTTTCCTACCTATCTTTGTATCATCAACAAATTTGGCAATCACCCCTTCAATCCCTTCATCTAAGTCATTTATATAAATTGTAAACAGTTGAGATCCCAGCACTGATCCCTGTAGAACCTCAATCATTATATCTTGCCAACCTGAAAAAGATCCATTTGTGCCTACTCTCTGCTTCCTGTTAGCCAGCCAATCTTCTATCCATACTAATATTTTACCCCCTATTCCGTGAGCTTTTATTTTCTGCAGTAACCTTTGATGTGGCAATTTATCAAATGTCTTCTGGAAATCAAAGTACAGTACATCTGCAGGTTCCCTTTATCCACATCACCGGTTACTTCCTCAAAGAACTCCAATAAGTTGGTTAAACACAATTTCCCTTTCACAAAACAATGTAGACTCTGCCTGATGATCTTGAGCTTATCCAAGTGCCCTGCTATAACTTCTTTAATAATAACTTTTAACATTTTCCCCACAACAGATGTTAAGCTAACTGGCCTGTAGTTTCCTGCTTTCTGTCTCCCTCTCCTTTTGAATAATGGATTTACATTTGCTATCTTCCAATCTAGGGAGTTTTGGAAAATTAAAAGCAATGCATCAACTATGCCACTAGACACTTCTTTTAAGATCCTAGTATGAAGTCTGTCAGGACCTGTGCTCTTGTCAGCCTGCAGCTCCAACAATTTACTCAGTAGCACTTCTCTGGTGACTGTAATTTTCCTGACTTCCTCCCCCACTTCCATTTCCAGGTTCATAGCTGCTTCTGGATGTTATTGTATCCTCTGCAGTGCAAATTGATGCAATATACCTGTTCAATTCATCTGCCATCTCTTTGTTTATCCTTCTTAATTCCCCAGGTTCACTTTTTATAGGACCAATGCTCACTTTGTTAACTTGTTTCCTTTTAAAACATTTATAAAACCTCTTACTATCTGTTTTTATATTTCTGGCTAGCTTTCCCTCATACTCTATTTTTTCCCTCCTTATTAGTTTTTTAGTCACTCTTTGCTGTTCCTTATATTCTGTCCAACCTTCTAACCTGCCACCTGTCTTTGCTCAATGATATGCTTCATCTTTAAGTTTGATACTATCTTTAACCTTTCCAGTAAACCACAGATGGTGTGTACTTCCCACGGACTTTTTCTTACTCGTTGGAATGTATCTATTCTGTATATTCTGAAATATTCCCTTAAGTATTAGCCACTGCATCTTTTTTCACCTATCCCTTAACCTAATTTGCCAATTCACTTTAGCCAGCTCAGCTTTCATGCCCTCATAATTGCCCTTATTTAAGTTTAAAAACATAGTCTCAGACCCACTCCTCTCTCCCTCAAACTGAATGTAAAATTCAATCATATTATGGTTGCTGCTACCTAGGGGCATCTTCACTATGGGATTATTAATTACTCCCATCTCATTGCACAGTACCGGGTCTAGCATAGCCTGCTCTCTGGTTGGTTCCAGAACACGCTATTCTAAGAAACTCTCCCAAAAACATTCAATGTACTCCTCATCGAGGCTACCTTTGCCCATCTGACATTTCCAGTTTATATGTAAATTAAAATCTCCCATGATTACTACTGTGCCTTTCTGACAAACTCCGAATATTTCTTCCTTTATGATCCACCCAACCACATGATTACTCTTAGGGGTCCTGTACACAACTCCCACAAGTGACTTTTTGCCTTCACCATTTCTCGTCTCTACCCAAACCATTTCCACATCCTGGTTTTCTGAACTTAGGTCATCCCTTTCTGTGGTGCTAATACCATCATTAACTAACAGAGCCACCCCGCTTCACTTTCTTCTCACTTCCTGTCCTTCCTAAATATCCTGTATCTTTCAATGTTCAGATCCAAATCCATGTCCTCCTGCAGCCATGTCTATCAAATTGTAATGACTATCAAATTGTAATTATTTATTTCTATGTGCACTCTCAGTTCATCTGTTTTGTTTTGAAAACTACGTTGATTCAGGTACAGAACTTATAGTTTTATCCTTTCATTCATTTTATAGCTTCTAGTTTCGTCTGCTGATTCACTGTTAGATTTGTAATTCTCTATTCCTTCCTGTCACGGTCTGTTTTTCATTTCCCATAATACCTTTCTCTTTTGCCTTGTTTCTGCTCTTTGATTTATCAAATCTTCCCAGATTTGATCCCTTGCCCCCACTATTTAGTAACCTCTACTTTCCTAGTTAAGCGGTTCACAAGAACACCGGTCCCATCATGGTTCGGGTGTAGACCATCCCAACAGTACAGATCCCACTTTCCCCAGTATGTGTGCCAGTGCCCCATGAAACGGAACTTACTTCTCCTACACCAGTCTTTCAGACACACGTTCATCTGATTCATCTTAATCTGGTTTTTCCTATGCCAGTTTACACATGGCTCAGGTAATAATCCAGAGATTATGATCTTTGAGGGTCTGCTTCTTAATTTGGTGCCTCAGTCCTCATACTGACTATGCAGAATCTCCTTCTTTGTCCTGCCTATGTCATTGGTACCAACATGGACAACAGGGTCCCACTGCAAGTTCCTCTCCATCCCCAAGCAGATGTCCTGAACCTTAGCACCAGGCAGACAACACAGCCGTCTGGACTCACGCTGTTTGCTGCAGTGAACAGTGTCAATCCTCCTGACCATACTTTCCCCTACCACCACACATTCTTTTTGCTCCCCCAACTTGAATGGCTTCCTGTACCATGGTGCCATGGCCAGTCACCCATTCACCCTTCAGCTCCCACTCTGATCCAAACAGGCTGAAAAACCTTCAATCGCTGAGGCTCCTGTGTTCCTGCCCTCTGAGTCCCCTTACTTGCCTCACTCGCAGTCACACTCTCCTGCCCCTGACCATTGACCAAATCAGAAGACTCTGTCCTAAGAGGTGTGACTGCCTCCTGGTACAAGGAATCCAGGTAACTTTCCCCCTCCCTGATCCATCACAGTGTCTGTAGTTCAGCCGCCAGCTCATAAACTCTGTGCTGAAGCTGCTCACACTTCAAACACTTACTGCAGACGTGTTTGCACTGGATCAAACTGGTACCCAAGAGCTCCCACATGCTGCAGCCATGACACATCACCTGTCCTGACACCCTTAATATGTTATGATCAACTATTTAATTATTTTATTCAATTATATTTTACTTTTGTTTTTATTTATTTTATTAACCTTAATTGTTAGACTATTTTGAACCTTAGGAATAGAATAAAACTTAGTCACTTACCAGATTCTCACTAAATAACTAGGTTCTTCTCCTGTAGCAGAGTATGACCACTTGCTCAAGGCTGAGAAAGTTAGAAAGCAGAAAGCAAAAGAACACCTCTTTCTTTCCTTCCCCAACTCCCTTAATTGCCCAACTCCCAGCACTCTATTCTAAGTCACACTCCCTCCAGTAAACCTTACCTAAAGCTCCCCTTTTCCCCTTTGTACCAAATTCCCAATTTGAACCAAATTCTCAAATATACTCGCTCAGTCTCTGTCTCACTCAGGCCGAAGTCTCCTCTCACTGATCCTGCGCCTCTCGGGTACCTCATGAAAATTTTTTTAAAAATCTCAGGCAGCAATCTGGTTTTGTCAGCAGAGGTGCACTGGATAGATATACTGTTCCCGTTCCCAGCACTGCCTTCCTCTAAACTTGGAACTTGCCTCAGGTTTCTATAATAGTACAGGCTCGTAGAAGCTGGAGTTGGGCCCTGTGCCTGGGATTGGAGGGTCTGACTGCAAAACAATGGAGGCCTCAAGCATAACAGCTCCTTTAAAAAACCAGAGGGTCTGGGATTTACGGCCAAACTTTAGCTGCAGGCCTTTCATGCACTTCTGTTCCTGTCCAAGTTTTCCAGCATAAAACTCTGTTAGTTGCAGACAGACAACAGAGCTGTAAGTGAGTTACTTAATGATTCACTCTTTTAAATTTAGGTGCTCTGAGACCTGAACAGGTGGAACAAACTATGGTTGCAGTTTTCCTGTTTAGATCGTGGCAAGGGAATGGGCTGAGGAGAGAAGAAAATAAGTTCCATATGCTCTTTGACACAATGAGAATGTCATTTTTCTTTCGGTTTATGGATCTGAAAAGCAACTGTTTCAAGTTTATTAATGTTAACTGTGAATTATTCTCCATACTCCTACTCCTGCTCCTAATTCATTTGTTTGTATGTACTTCAAACAGACTTCAACAGCATCATAAGAACATTAGGATATCAATGTGGTAGCAAACCCTTCTGCGTATATCTTAGAGCTACGAGTTTGTGGGAAATAACAGTAACATGCCAAGGGGAACAATGACATCATGGACCCAGTGTAGGTTTATCTTAACTTCAGATTGTGTTACTGTCTTGCAAACATCTTCCTGCCTGTGGCATTCTTTAGATCTCATTGGGATTTATCAATGCATTTGAAAATCTAACTTATAAATTCATACACCAAGATCATTTTTTGCAACAAACTGGAGATTCTATAATTAATTTAAAAGTGACTGATATTGTAATATACCACTAAGAGTCAGAGTGCAGCGATACCTAACTTTATTTAACAGCACCATTTGCTTTTATATTATTTCACTGTGTATCATCTCTAACTCACAAGATATGCCTCCACTTCAATTTCAAGCTCTATCCAGTTCCTTGTTTGATTCTTTTATGGGACATGGGCTTCACAGGCTCAATCAGCATTTTTATTGCCCAATCCTAATTGTCGTTGAGAAGGTGGTAGTGAGCCACCCTCGTGAACCACTGCAGTCCATATTGTGTAGGTACACCCACAGTGCTATAATAATTGAACACTGTTCATACTGTGGGACAGTTGAGCCTGAACTATTGCCTTGTGTGGGAGCTTGGCTTTCCTTTACTTTTGTAGCATTCCTGATACAAATGGAATTTAGCTGAGCTTCATGTGCTGCTTGTCCAAAAAATCTTTAACTTTCCCTGATGCAAAATAAATTTATTCTGATGCAATATTAAATCTACGCTTTCAATGCTGCAGTTTCTCTTCTGCCCCCATCATCTTCCCACTCTATGTCATAATTTTCTTGTTAAAATATCTAACATATGTTTACCTGTAATCTGTTTTAATACTCAAGGGCCAACATGGAACACTAGTTAGAAAAGTTTTAAGCTTCTTTATTAAATGTCCAATTCTAGATATTGATTTGAAATTAAGATTAGTTCACCATATTAAATTTTCTACAGACTAATTTAAGGATCCAAGCTCAATAATGCAGAAAACTGGATTGCTTGCACAAAAAATTCGATTAGACTGCTTTTAGACCTGAAATTGGTGGGACATTTGTCACGCAAGCCAGAGGCCAGAGGCCTAAGTCTCAAAATTGGGGCTTAGACTGCATCAGTATGACTCAAGCTCAATATTAAAGGTGACAATCCAACCCACCAATTCTGAGAGGTGCAATACCAGCAGAGAACCTCAGGTAGACCCTGAACGGGGTGCAGCAGATGAGATGAGCGTGGGCAAACAGCAGCTCGTGGTAACTGCTGTGGAACCAGGAGGAAATCCACGCTAAGGTAAGTTAAAGTTGAAGAATTTACTTGAAGAACTTTTTGTTGGTGGCCCCGTGCTCCCTTGAAGCTGGTTAGACTGCGGGAAGAACCTAAAAACTACGGGCAGCATACCCAATGCTTTCACTGCTCAGTATCGATAAACTTCTGAGAGAAGCTCTAAAAATGGCAGTAGGCCTCTCCTTAGCATAAACAAAAATACCTTTTTGTTTCAGACAGCCACCAAGACTGTTGAAGAAAGGTGATGACATAGTGGTATTATCACTGGACTGGCATTCCAGAGACCCAGGGTAATGCTCTGGGGACCGGGGTTTGAATCCCACCAAAACAGATGATGGAATTTGAGTTCAATAAAAACCTGAAATTAAAAGTCCAAATATAACCATGAAACCATTGGTGATTGTTGTATAAACCCATCTGGTTCACTAATGTCCTTTAGGGAAGGAAATCTGTTGTCCTTGCCTGGTCTGGCCTATATACGATTCCAGATCCATAGCAATGTGATTGACTTTTAAATGCCCTCTGAAATGGCCTAGCGGCAGCTCACCACCACCTTCTTGAGGAGAACTAGGGATGAGAAATAAATACTGGACTAGCCAGTGAAGCCCACATCCTGTGAATGAATAAAAAAAAAGTCACCCTAGTCAATATGGCATTGGATGTATTTTGGGGCCCTTTGGATACCCTATGAGCATGCAAATATCACAAATTGTGTGCATGCAGCTTATGATTTACTTAAGCCAGAACAGCAAATCATGGGTTGTGTGCCACCAATTGTCCAAAAGATGGTTCCAGCTGGTAAGGCTCTGCACCACGAGTGCACAAATGGAAAACCTCGCCTATTAATATTGAACTTGGAGCACAATCCAGTTCTCAAACTGTCAAAAATGTCAACATTTTTAAACATCAGAACAATCATTTAAACATACATCATCAGGTTTTCTAACATATTCCCCATATTACTAACATTTTGTTCTTAAAATTCCAATAGTGCTCTTGCGCCACTAGAAATGAGGCAGGGTAGGGTTTTCACCTGCAACAACATTCCAGTGTTGTAAGTAATGAAGTCAGGTCATTTCAATATAACACTTCAGATATACGAATAAGCCAGCCAAAGCTTGGGCCTCAAGATGAACTGATTGGTAGGCTTGAGTGGGATGGGGTGGGGAGGAACACAGGAGGCACTGGAAATAGAGCTGAGACAGAGAGAGATATGGTGCAGCAGGGATGTTTAGAATGGCACCGGAGGAAGTCCCATTCTCCCATGCTTTTGGCAGGTGAATTCATCTCCAGGAATTTCTGGGCTAAAACGTTTTATCAAAATATTCTGCTTATATGTAAGTACTTAGTAAAGAAGGGAAATGGAAATATGGGATTAAACCAAAGTCATATATAACTTTGTTTCCAATTTCCAGAGTTCCTCTGCCTTCAGATAGTCCATCTCTGACTCTTCCCTATCTTTATTTCTCTACCTCTGTTTCTGGGCTATCGAACGATATCCACTGTAAGCCCACTGACTTTCCCAGCTAACTTGTCTACTTCATCCCACCCCGTTTCCTGAATGGCTCACATTCCATTCTCCCAGTTTCTCTGTCTCTGTCGCATCTGTTCTAATGATGCTACCTTCCACATCAGTGCTTCCAATATATCTTCCTTTTTCCTCAACTAAGGATTCCCCCTTCATGGTGGCTGTTCTGTTATTGTTGGGTTGTCCCAGAAGACATTGAGTGCCTTACTCTAGTAAGAGACCTGGATGGAGACAAAGGTCTTTCCTTCAAAATACTTTTATTTACATAACTATTTACAAGTTTATAGAACATCAGGACATAGCTACAGCTCCTTTCTTAGGTTCTTCTCACTCATCTCTCACAGTGAGTGGTACCACTATGACATAGCTCCTCAGGTGCACATGTTCAGTAGCTATTATTAGAGTAGTGTTAGAGTTCACCCTTTGCTCTACATTTGGTAGGGCCCTTGGCTACGTCCATTCCATTTCCTACAGTTCTGCTCGCCTCCTTTTCCCTCCATCCCAGAACCACAATAAGGTTTCCCTTGTCTTCACTTTCTATCCCACCAGTCTGCACATTCAACGGATCATCCTCTGCCATTTCTGTCATAAGCAATAAATGCTGGTCTAGCCAGCAACGCCCACATCCCATGAATAAATAAAAAATTTCATTTACTTGCATTTCATTCAATTTAGTATACTGTACATGCGGCTCACGGTATAGACTCCCCTACACTGGGGAACTGCCTTCTACTCTACCTCAGGCTTTCCTCTCTTCCCTGACCTCTGTATTTGCTTAAGATCGGAAAAAAAAACCTGTCACATCACCAGATTTTTCCAGTTCTGATGTGAGGTCATCCATCTGAAGTGTTAATGTTGTTTTATTTCTCCAGAAATGCAGCCTGTCCTGCTGAGTATTTATAGCATTTTCTGTTGTTATTTCAGATTTCCAGCACCTGCATGTAATATTCATATTTCTGGACATTTGCAGAAAAACAATACTGACAATATACAGATGGGCAAAGCTAAGTAGCTGTCTACCCATGTTACATACAGAAATGTAGTTACATGTCCCATAAGAAACAAAAAAAGCTGTACATATATCTATTTGCAGGTAATCATAAAGGAAAGAAAGACTTGCATTTATATATGGCCTATCACAACCACCAGGTGTCACAAAACACATTACAGCCAATGAAGTACATATAGAGTCACAGAGCCATTGAGGTCTACAGCACAGAAAAAGGCCCTTCGGCCCATCGAGTCTGCGCCAGTCAAGCAAGTACCGAACTATTCTAATCCCATTTTCCAGCACCAGGCCCATTGCCTTGTATTCCATGGCATCGCAAGTGCACACTCGAATACTTCTTAAATGTTATGAGGATTTTTGCCTCTACCACCCTTTCAGGCAGTGAGTTCCAGATTCCCACCACCCTCTGGGTGAAAAAAATCTTCCTCACATCCCCTCTAAATCTCCTGCCCCTTACCTTAAATCTATGCCCCCTGGTTATTGATCCCTCCACCAAGGGGAAACGTTCCTTTCAGTCTACCCTATCTATGCCCCTCATAATTTTATGCACCTCAATCATGTCCACCCCTCAATCTCCTCTGCTCCAGGGAAAATAACCCCAGTATATCCGATCTCTCCTCATAAATGAAACTCTTCAGCCTAGGCAACATCCTGGTAAATCTCCTCTGCACTCTCTCTAGTCCAATCACATCCTTCCTATAATGTGGATTCCAGAACATACAATAGTCTAGCTGTGACCTAACCAGCATTTTATACAGTTCCAGCTTAACCTCCCTGCTCTTATATTCTATGCCTCACCTAATAAAGGCAAGTATCCCATATGCCTTCTTAACCACCTGATCTACATGTCCCACTACCTTAAGGGAATGGTGGAGATGCACAACAAGATCCCTCTGATCCTCGGTACTTCCCAGGATCTTACCATTCATCATGTATTCCTGTGCCTTTTTTGTCCTGCCCAAGTGCAACACCTCACACTTATCGGGATTAAATTCCATTTGCTATTGATCAGCTCATCTGACCAGCCCATCTATACCTCCTGTAATCTAAGATTATCCTCCTCACTATTTACCACCCCATCAATTTTCATGTCATCTGCAAACTTACTGATTAACCCTCCTACGTTCAAGTCTGAATCATCTATATATACCACAGACAACAAGGGACCCAAAACCAATCCCTGTGGAACCCCACTGGACACAGGCATCCAGTCACAAAAACACCCTAGACCATCACCCTCCGCTTCCTGCCACTCAGCCAATTCTGGATCCATTTTGCCAAATTGCCTTGGATCCCACGGGCTCTTACCTTTGTTATCAGTCTCCCATGCGGGACCTTATCAAAAGCCTTGCTGAAGTCCAAGTAGACTATGTCAAATGCATTGCCCTCATCTACATACCTGGTCACCTCTTCAAAAAATTCAATCAAATTGGTCAGGAATGACCTCCCCTCAACAAAACCACGATGACTGTCCTCGATTAATCCCTGCCTTTCCAAGTGTAGATTAATTCTGTCCCTCAGCATTGCTTCCAATTGTTTCCGCACCACTGAGGTTAGGCTGACTGGGTTGGAGCTCCCTGGTTTATCCCTTCCTCCCTTCTTGAATAATGGTATCACATTGGCTGTCCTCCAGTCCTCTGGCACCTCTCCTGTGGCCAGAGAGGAACTGAAAATTATTGCCAAAGCCCTTGCTATCTCCTCCCTTGCCTCACTCAACAGCCTGGGATACATTTCATCCGGGCCTGGAGATTTATCTACTTTTAAGCCTGCCAGACTACTTAGAACCTACTCCCTTTCTATATTAATTTCCTTGATTATATCACAATCCTTCTGCCTGATTTCCATACCCACGTCGTTCCTCTCATTTGTGAACACCAACACAAAGTATTCATTTGGAACCCTACCTACCTCTTCTGGCTCCACACACAAATTACCTCTATGGTCCTTAATGGGCCCTACTCGTTCCCTAATTACCCTCTTACTCTTAATGTACTTGTAAATTAGCTTTGGATTTTCCTTTATTTTCATGCCCCCTTTTTTCTCTCCTAATTTCCTTTTTAAGTTCCCCCCTACATATTCTATACTCCTCTAGGGCTTCCACTGTTTTGAGCCCTCAGTATCTGCCATAAGCCTCCCTTTTACTCTTTATCCAATCCTGTATATCCCTCGACATCCAGGGTTCCCTGGATTTGTTGCTCCCACCCTTTATCTTTACTGGAATATCTTCGCCCTGTACTCTTCCTATTTCCTTCTTGAATGAGTCCCACTGCTCTGACGCAGATTTACCTAAAAGTAGCTGCTCCTAGTCCACTCTGTCCAAATCATATTTGATCTTATTAAAGTCGGCCTTCCCCCCAATTTAGAATTCTGATTTCTGGCCCATCGTTGTCCTTTTCCATAACAAACTTTGAATCTAATGGAGGAGTTATGATCACTATCTGCAAAATGTTCCCCCACTGATACTTCTACCACTTTTCCAGCTTCATTCCCTAAAATCAAGTCCAAAACTGCCCCATCTCTTGTAGGACCTTCTATGTACTGGCTTAAAAAGCTCTCCTGGATACATTTTAAGAATTCTGCTCCCTCTAAACCTATCACAATATGACTAACCCAATTAAAGTTGAAATCCCCCACTATTACTACCCTATTGTTTTTACACTTCTCTGAACCTTTGTCTACATATCTGCTCTTTTATTGCTCTCTGATTGTTTGGGGGCCTGTAATGCACTCCCAGCAATATGATTGTTCCTTTTCTGTTTTTAAGTTCTACCCATATGGCTTCATTTGAGGAGCCTTCTAAGATGTCATCCCTCTCTACTGCTGTCATCGATTCCTTGATCAATATTGCAATACCGCCTTCTTTTTTACCTCCTGCCCTGTCTTGCCTGAAGACCCTACATCCTGGAATAATGAGCTGCCAATCCTGCCCCTCTCTCAACCATGTGTCTGTGACAGCAATGACATCATACTTCCATGTGTTAATTTGTGCCCTCAATTCATTTGCCTTATTCATCAGGCTCCTTGCATTAAAATAAATATCATCCAACCTTGCCAAACTCCCTTGTACCTTAACTGGCCTATAATTTCTATGCTGTCCAGACTCAGTTGCTTTCTCTTCTAATTTTGGCTGCGCATCTCCCCCTGTTTAACCTCCTCTCAGGATCCCACCCCCCCCACCCTGTTAGTTTAAACCCTTCCCAACAGCACTAGCAAACCTCCCCACAAGGATGTTGGTCCCATTCCGGTTCAGGTGCAACCCGCCTGCCTTGTACAGGTCCCACTGCCCCCCAAAATGGTCTCAATGCCCCAGAAATCTAAAGCCCTCCCTCCTGCACCGTTTCTGCAGCCACGCATTCACCTGGACTAACCTCCCAAACTCAGTAGCATGAGGCACGGGAAGTAATCCTACCTTTAAGATCCTGTTTTTTAATCTGTTTCCTAGCTCCCTGAATTCTGCTTGTCAGGACCTCATCTCTCTTTCTACCTATGTTGTTGGTACCAATATGTGCCATGATCTCTGTCTGTTTGCCCTCCCCCTTTAGCATGCCCTGCAGCCATTCAGTGACATCCTTGACCCTGGCACCAGGGAGGCAATATGCCATTCTGGAGTCACATCTATGGCTGCAGAAACATCTGTCTGTTCTCAAGTAACATGCTGGATGTGGTGGAAATATCCCGATGAGAACTCATCAACCTGAAATGTTGGGCAGAATTTAATGTAATTGATGCGGGTTCAGCGCAGCAGTTGAGAGCCGGTGGGAAACCCATGTTGCTTCTTAAAGAGATGCCTGACTGCATTAAGTGTCTATCAGGCACTTGACTGACCAGTATTGGGCCTCCCTGGAATTTGGGGCCCTGGGGGCATAAATCCAGCCAGCCGTGAACTGTTGGCCAATTAGAGACCAGCAGATTTCCATTACAGGCAGCACCACTGGAAACAATGGCTGCTGCTGGTAATGCGCCCAGGGAGAGGCATAGGATTGATGAGTGTCACAGGCCACAGTTGAGTGAGGGCAGGTTGGGGGTTGTGGAGGAAGGGTCAAAGGAGGGTGGCAGGGAGTTCAGAGGCAAGGGCAGCAAGTTGGTTTTCTGCAGCCACTCCCCTCCCTGATGCTGGGTCCCTCGATCGGGTACGAAGAGCCTTTGAAAAAAGGAAGCCCCCCCCACTGCCGAGAAGGCTGGAGGCAAACCGGACAGAAACAGTCGTGCCACCCACATGAAATCCCTGAGCCACCGCTAAATTCCAGTGGACTCAGGGATAATTGGTGTCAATTGGCTCAATAATGAACCTAATTAGCAACTTACCACAACCTACCACAACTTAATTGCGGGTTGTTTTGCTGTTGCTGGGAGACTCTCATGCGGCCAATCCTGCGATTAAGTGGGCTTGGCTGCCATGTTTACATCCACAAGTGGCTGCATTACATCAACTGCAGCTGGAGGATCATCAACTTGGTGAAAGACACTCTTTGGTCTGCCCGAAACTTGTTGGTCTTCCAGAGCAAAGAGTTGTCCCCGACCGAGTGTTGCAGACTGGCACATTCCAAAGCCCAGGACTACGTGCTGATGGACGCATTAAAGCTTGGGGCAGCCACCGCAAAGGTGCAATGGGGAAAGGTCGCTGTCTAAGACCTTTCTGCTGTAGTGCACCGAGGGACTGGGAACTGTTTAAATCCCCTCGGGCTATACGGCTCAAAATGAATGTATGCATTGAATACTAATTGTATTATAAATGTATTGAATCATCTCAGAGCACAACATGATGTATGTTGATAACTCCAATACCTTTGTCTGATTGTCTGCATTGACCATATTGAAATGATTGTAATATTCATTGATTGTATTGATGCACCTTGTGATACATGTATAAACGTTGAATCTGATTGCACTTATGTGATGGTGATTTTGAAATGGTTTGGAATGTTCTTCCAGATATTTTATGAATAAAGTATATTTTAAAAAAAACTGGCTGCATTAAATCCAACCTGTTAACTATGGGTGGAATTTAATGCTCCCCACCAGATGTGAGTTTGGGGGCATTTATTCAGGCAAGAAGGTGCGGTGTGGGAATTTCACCCCCCCTCTGCCTCCACCTGATTACGTTAAGGACGGGGAGGCCAGTGGATGCTATACCTGTCAGATGTCAATTGAGCAATTAATGACCACTTAAGGGCCTCATCCTGCCATTGCTAGCATGGGAGTCACCACATGCGGAGCCTCTGTCTTATTTGCTTGCGGGCTCCCAGGGGTGGTCACTTGTTGAAAGATACTCAGTGCCTGATCCAGGGACCTGGCATCAGAAAGTGGGGTGGGTCACTGAAATATACCTCTCTACCCTTGCCTCTGACCACCCTCCTCCTCCCCCCTGCAACCTCTATCCCACCCTACTCAATTTTGGCTTGCAGTTCCTCATTGATCCTGGGCCTCTGGTGGGTGCACCGTTAGCAGCTGCCACCACTCCCAGTGGAGCTGACCGCGATAGAAAGCTGTCAGCTTCTGATTGGCTGGCAGCTCTTGGGGGTGGGATTTCTAACCCCAGGGGTCCTTAATCCCAGGGAAGACCCACGCTTGCCACCAAAGAGCCTTTTGGGGTTCCCACCAGTTCTCTAGCCAGCATGCGAGAGCCCCATAACAAACATTAAATTCCGTCCTCTGTTTCTCTCCACAGATCTGGCTGACCTGTTGAGCATTTTCAGCATTTACTGTTTTTTTTTAAAGATCTCCAGAATCCACAGTATTTTGCTTAAGTACTTTTGAAGTGTAATGACTGGTGTAACGTAGAAAATGCAGCAGCCAATTTGCACGCAGCAAACTCCCACAAAGAGCAATGTGATAATGACCAGATAATTTGCTTTGTTTTGTGATGTTAATTGAGGGATAAATATTGGTCAGGACCTCGGGGATAATAACCTTGCTCTTCTTTGACACAGTGCAAGGAGATCTTTTATATTCATGAGAGGGCAGACAGGCCTCGGTTTAATGTCTCATCCAAATGATGGCACTTTAAAGTGTATCAGCCCCTCAGTACTCCACTGGAATGCAGCCTGGATATTTTTGATCAAGTCCTGGCGTAGGACTTGAACCCCACAATCTTAAGACTCAAAGGCGGGAGTACTACCTACTGAACAATGGCTGACATATTAAATACTACTTACTTATTTAAAAAAAGCAAAAAACTGCGGATGCTGGAAATCCAAAACAAAAACAAAAATACTGGAAAAACTCAGCAGGTCTGGCAGCATCTGTAGAGAGGAACACAGTTAACTTTTCGAGTCCGAATGACCCTTCAACAGAACACTACTTACTTATTTACTTTTCCAGAAATGAGTCAAAAAACATTTATTTAGTTGTCTCCCTGGAAATCACTTAACAAACTTTAAATCTTCTCACTCACGATATGCACCCCTTCACCATTTCATCACCCTAACCCTCTCCCTCTTTGCAACATCATAACATTTAATTCACTGTCAGCAAAGTCCTTGGAGATCTACTAGTGCATCTAAATTTTCGGAATAGCCAAGTTGCAATAAAAGTTGAGGATATGAATTGATAATATTTCTTCATCATTCACGAAAAAATACAGCCTATTTCCACTTCATTTCTTCATAGTGACATCTGTTCAGAATGCACATGATATTCAAAAATGCTACCAAGGAGCACAGACTGACCAATTATCATCATAAAAAAACAAAATTTATAAAGAAAAAATCATATGATTTGGTCTGTCAACTCATCAGCAGGTTGAATTATACAAAGTAATATTCAGTTTTTAAAAAAACTGAAAATGATAACTAGCTCCCAAGAGACCAGTAATCAAATGTGTTCGTATCTATATCAGGCTACACTGAGGGCGAAATTGTCCTAAATAGCCCAACAATGTCTTAAAGTACAGAAGGTGAAACCTAGGTTTGATGCTGGGCTCAAAGTAAAAAAAGGGTTAATTTCCATCACTGTGCACATAATGTAAGCTCACAATCTACATTATTTTGCACGTCAAGCTTGCAATTTAACTGACAAATGATTCACTTCCCTCTGCACTATACTGTCCCCTCCCCCAGATCACTATGCTACAGTTCTTGCTGGGAAAAGAAAAAATATATAAAATGCAGTTGGCCTTAAACGAAAGAAGCCCCTAAATGCAGGCAAATAAGGATAAATTAAAGTGACAGGGTCTCAGCAGTGGAAATCGGTGCAACTCTTCTAATTGCATGTCTAGCCTGAATGATGGGATACTTAATTCTTACACATCCTAGACAATTGCTTTATACTAACATGAGCCTTGGGAAAAAAGGCAGATTCCAGAGACATATGGAGCAGTAGATGGAGTGGAAAAATAAATTAAAGGCCTTCCGCTGCACTGAATAAAAGCTTTAACTACATCACTAACGAAAGGTGTTGCCACCATTAAACTTGGACTGATAAAATCTACATCTTCAGTCAATCTAGTGATAAAAATAGGATGTTAAGTGTGTACTATGCCTGTTGGCTAAACCACTTTCAGCTGTATTTATTACTGCTCTAACAAAGAAGCCTTTTAGGTCATGAGGTTGTAGTCCTGTAGTTAGTGCAATTGACCCAGTAATGTGATCCCCAGAGATGCAGGTTTGGGTTGAATTTAATGGTTTATGCCTCCTCCAATCACACATGTCATAATGAATGTTGAACAAAAGACTACCAAACTCACATGAGCTCAGGTTACCATTTAGCCTTTGACCTGTGAAGTAAAGGGCAGTTAAGTAGAGAGTGAATGTACATCTACATTCTACTACCAAGATATGTAGCTAGAGCTAGGTTAAGTGCTTGGTGTCTTCAATGCCTGAGGCCATCCAACGCGTTTAGAGATGATTAACTACCACGGCCTAGCAAGGACCTGTCCAGAGTGTTCATTTCTGACTTCCAGTAGAAAGGCAAGGCTGGTAATGACTGAAGTAGATAGATGAGTCTCATTAGTACAGCTATGCAGTGAACCAGACTGCCTTTGCAGTACTGCTAGGGAACAGTGAAAATTACAGCAGGAACTGTGAATGCTGTATAGTGTGCCTTTTAACTCCTTCAAAACCCATTTCCCAGAATGATGAGAGTGCTTCCCATTGGCTGAGTATGTAATACTCTAGTGTTATTGTTTCCTCACTTTCCTGATTTTAAAGGCGGGGGTGGGGAGAGAGAGGGCAGTGCAGAGATGAAGAAGCGAAAGTCTCGAGCAAATGTTGAAATGGTCAAATCATCTAAAGAATGTATAGGGACAGCAGTATAAAAAGGAAAGGAAATGGAATTAAACCAGGGAGTGGAATACAAACCTGAAGGAAATAACAGGAAATGCCAAAGGAAATAATTAAGGGAAATAATACAAAGCAACTGAACAAAAAAAAAAGAAAAACTAATTAAAGAAAATGGACTAAGTGATGGACTTTAAGAGGACACAGAGAGGCTGTCAGAATGTGTGGGCATGTGGTAGATGAAATTTAACGCAGAGAAGTCTGAAATGGTACATTTTAGCAACACAAAGTAAAGGGCACAATACTAAAGGAACAGAGGGACCTGGGGTATATGTGCACAAATGGGTGAAGATGGCACGGCAGGTTGAAAAAGTATTTAAAAGGCACATGGGATCACGAGCATTATAAATATAGGCATAGAACAAAAGCAAGGAAGTTCTGATGAAGCTTTATAAAATGTTGGTTCAGCCTCAACCTGAGTGTTGTGTTCAATTCTGGCACTACACTTTAGGAAAGTGGGAAGGCTTTGGAGAGGGGGCGGGAAGGATTTATGAGAATGATTGTAGGGATTAGAGACTTCAGTTACATGGATAGGTTGGAGAACTGGGGTTGTTCTTATTGGAGAAGAGAAGGTTGAGAGGTGATTTGATACAAATGTTCAAACTCATAAGGGGTCTAGAAAAATAGATGCAGAGAAACTGTTTCCATTGGCAGAAGGTTCAAGATCAAGAGGACACTGATTTTTTGATGATTGGCAAAAGAACCAAAGGCAGAAAACCTTTTTTTGCAGCATGTAGCTGGGACTTGGAAGGCTCTGCCTGAGAGGGTGGTGGAGGCAGATTCAGTTGGAGTGCTCAAAAGAGAATTGGATAAGCACTTGAAGAGAAAAACATTTTCAGAGCAAAGGGCAGTGACATGGGACTAGCTGAGTCACTCTTGCAGAGAGCCAACATGGACACAATGGTCAAAATGCCTCCACCTGCACTGTAACTGTTTTATGATTCTTTAAAGTAAGGAAATTGATTTCAAACAGAAGGAAAAAAACAATGAAATCAAACTGAAATGCAAAATGATGAAAATAAAAGGGCCAATGATGAGATGGAAAGAAGATACCATCAAAAATGAAAGCAATAATATAAGTAATAAAAATAGGCATAACAGTCAACTTCGTCAGCTAATTGTGCATGCCAAGTATGTCACAAACAACAAAAAGCAGGCCCGATATCACAATTGTGACCTCTTTTATATCTTCTGTGTAGCTCATTTTCTAATATACAAATGAGAGTAAATATTGAATAATATTGAAAAAGCTGCTGATATAGTGAACATCGTAACAATAAAGTTATCAATAAACAGGTTCATCAGTACACCAAGTTTTTGCAACATGGTCTTAAGTAAAAATGTCAAAATGAAGAATTCTGTCTTATGTACAAATGAGACAATAGCCTCTGCCCACTATCATTCTTATTGCACTGGTCCCTACTATAGGACCAGGATTTTTAGGATGGCAGTTTCCCTTTCCGCCATCTGGAGTGTCAGCAGAGAACACATCCCCACCAATACTGCCTGCCCTGCAGTCATTTAACATCATAAAACGCATTAATTAGCTGGAGGCAGGACGTCTGCCCCTCACTTGAGAGGAAGTCCCACCTCAGAGAGCTGCTGGCCAATCTGATTGGCCGGTAGCTCTCTAGTGTTTGCAGCACCAGAAGTTGCAGTAGATAGAAATGGAACAGCAAGCATTCCCCAGAGCCTTCATCCCAGGAGTCCAGGATCATGTAAGTTTTGGGGGTCTCAAGACAGAGTGGGGATGTGAAGCCAGGGGGGTTGGGCTGAAGGGGGTAGGGGTGTTGGTGGAGAGATTGGGGGTGGGGGAGGAAGGGCCTGCAGGGGCCAGTCCTTTTTGGGTGGAGTTGGAGGCTGGGGCGCCCAATGTTAAAAACAGGATGCTGATGGAAGCGCACCTCCCCCCTACCCCCACAGCCCTCCACCTGCCCAAGGCCTGAACAGAATTACTTTTCAGATTTCCCAACCTGCCCCTCATCTGCCATCAGCCTGAAAATTGAGGCTGGGTGGGAAATGGTCCTTAAGTAATTAATAATTGGTCATTTAAGGGCCTCAGTGGGGCAAGGGCGAGCGGCCAGTGTAAAATTGCACAGAGGTCAGTTGGGCGGGAACCCAGTGGGAAGACCATCCAATCATTTTTATGGCTAGCCCTTCCTACAAACCGGTGGGAGAACGTAAAATTCTATCCCAAGGTAACATACGCACAGGCATTTTACAATGATGGGGAAGGACGTTTATATAACCTGCGTTTTAAAGCTAAAAACAAATTTTCCAATCGAGGTTAAGCATATATCAAACCCCTAATGCACTGTCTCGGCACACTTTTCCAGGACTAGCCTAACTGAAACATATTCAGTGAGCCTTAGGTGTAGAATCTGCCTCTGACTGGGAGCTTTTCCATTGATAGGATGGGAAGCCGGAATTGGTTCAGATGCATAGTGCCTGCTTTTCTCGGTGCCATGGCTGCTGCTTTCTCTCCAAAATGGCGTCTGCAGCGCAGGTGCATCCTTCTGGTGCTGGCTATGTGTACGCCATTTTGGTGAGGGTAGTAGCGCACACAAGGAGTGCTCACCAGAACTGTGCAGTGTAGGCAAATCATGATACCTATTTGCCTGTAACTCTGATTTGACATGTGCGCTGCTGTTACTGGTGGCGTTTTTAAGCGAACAAGATGGCTGGTTGGAACTAGTTGGCCCTACCTTGGGATCAGGGTGAAGGGTCATGTGTTGGACTCCTGAATCTTTGTGAAAAGTAAATGTTTTTAAAGTAGCCCCTTTGTAAAGGGGCAGAGGAGGCAGTTTCTTGAACTGTGATAATAGTTTTTAACAGTGTAAGTGGAAGGGTATTTTATTTGAAAAATATTGGTTACTAAACTATATTAATATAAAGCTGTGATAAGTCCTCCTACCTAGATTGTCATGATGAGCCTTTTCACTGTCATGGGGGCTGGGGGTGGTGGAGGGCTGGGGGCGGCAATGGGTGTTGCTGAACCTTTTCTTGCAATCCTGCACTGCTTTCATGAGAATGGGGTTTTGAGAAGGCCGAATCACTGATCACACTGGTAATCATCTCGGAAGATTGCAAAGTATTTTCAGATGAAGAATTCCATTCAGTTCATCAGCTAATGTTGCCCTTCCCACTTTCCCATGCTACTTTTCCAGCTTCAGTGTTGGCTGCCAAAGAGAAGTCTGTATCCTCTGAATGAGTCTCTATGACCCCACCAGAGAACTGAGCCACCCTGTCGCCTGCTCCTTTTCCTTTTCTTTCAGCCTTTCTTTTTAGTAGAAGCATGTTTTTAAAATTTGCATGATCACAACTCTAACTGCTGCAGGACTTTAAATGCTGCAGCAGCACATATACCACAAAATACGATGGGCCAGAACTTCTGTGGCATGGCAGTCACCATCGGATTGCCACTCCCGCTCCTTTTTATTTATCCGGGTTGGGAGCTGCACAATCCTCAGCCGATCTTCCATCCCGGGTCTGGTGAGAAACATGCAGTGCAGCACCTCCGGATCCTTCCTGTGCAAGGCAGCAGTGTCGGGAGAGATGAAGCCATGCCCCCTTTTTAACGGCACTAGCGGGGTGAGGGGTGTCGGGGGGCTGGTGTGGGTGGGGGTAGTTGGGAGTGTGGAGGTTCAGGCTGGTAGCTGGGGAGCCGGGAGTGCAGTCATGAAGTCAGGAGGGCAGTTGGGGCTTGGGGTGTAGTTGGGGGATAGAGGGGTAGTCAGGAGACTGGGGGTTGTTGAGAGTGTAGGGAGTAGTCGGTGGGTTGGAGATAGTTGGGGTCGCGGCATAGTCTGGTGACTGGGGGGTAGGCAGGGGTATGGGATGTAGTTGGGAGTGGGTAGCTAGTTGGGGGTCAGGGCCAGAGGTACAGTTGGGGGGATGGGGGGTAGTTGAGGAGTTGCGGGCGGAGGTTGAGAGTAGGGGGCAGTTAGGAAGTCAGGAGCGTAGTCAGTTGGGGGAGGTGCGATGGGGTGTTAGTTGGGGGTCGGAAAGGTAGTCAGGGGGTCCAGTGGTAGGTTGAGGCGGTGGGGTGGTCAGTACCATAGTTACCCAGGATTTAAAAGTGGCTTTAATCCTTCTAACTTTTCCTGGGCAATTCCCATGCAGTCCTTGCGTGGGGACTTCGAGAGGATCCCCGAGCAGATCTTCAAGGTATGACCCCTTGGAGATTGATAGATCCAAGCCAATAAGATTTAAAAAGGGAGACAGGGATCACTTTGTGCAATTAACCCAAACCTGTTGCTTCTGATCTCGGCAGCCTCCAAACTTCTTGCTGTCTACTCATTGGAGACCAGAACCAGCACCAAATGTGCTGTTGATTGGCTACACACAGAGGACGTAAACTCATGATAGGTGAGAACTGATTAAAGCTAACCTGCACCAATTAAATGGGAGGTGCATTTTGGTTGGAGCAGGTGCTGGAACATAGGAATAAGAATAAAAAAGAAAATGCCAGAAACACTCAGCAGATCAGACAGCATATGTGGAGATAGAAACAGAGTTAGCCTTGTAGTTTGATGACCTTTCATCAGCTTCAGTGGCCTCCCTTATGCAACAGGAGACAGCAAACTGGGAGGTGTTGGAAATATTGCCTGCTCCAGCCTGGTCGTAGAGCAGCACATGAAAGTGCATGACCACAGATACCTTCACCGCCACTGGCAGTGTGGTCTTCGGCCTACTCTGAGGCTGTAGCTGTGGCTGCAGTAGGAGACAGATTTCAGGGAGGGTAGCCTGATGTTGAATGTCTCCAATCCTCACTCTCTCCCACATCACTGGCTTTTCATCAGTAAATTAGACAGAATTATAGTAATAAAAACAAAAAAACTGCGGATGCTGGAAATCCAAAACAAAAACAGAATTACCTGGAAAAACTCAGCAGGTCTGGCAGCATCGGCGGAGAAGAAAAGAGTTGACGTTAGCTGGATCGTCATCTCACTTTCAGGCCCAATCCATTTTCCACTGACATGTCCAAGGGCTACAGGCACCATTGTCCATTTCTAGGTGGTTCAGTTCAAATTTGAACTCTATTTTCTGACATTCTGCCTCATTTGTGCTTCTCCCTCTCATCATCTATGTGAAATGGTCCCCAGGATTGACTATCACTGGGAAAGACAGAAATGAATCTATTGAAGCATCATAGAATCCTACAGCACAGATGGAGACCATCAGCACATCATATCCATGCTGACCCATTGAAAGAGCTATTTGATTAGTCCCACTTCTCTCTTCATTCCCCATAACCTGCAAATATTTCCTTTTTAACTCTGTGGAAATTTTCTGTTGAATCTGATTCCACTACCCTTTAAGAGAGTCCACTTCTGATCAGAACAATTTGCTGCATAAAATTTCTCCTCACCTTTGCTCTGCTTCTTTTGCTAATTATTTTAAATCTGATTGCCTTGTCACCAATCCTCCAGCCAATGGAAATAGTTTCTTGCAGATGACCAGGAAAGCTGCCACCCAATAGACTACAAATAGAAGTCACATGCCAGGATACATTGATCAATGTTATGGTGACCTGAGTCTATCTCTGCAGCTACATGGAAAACAAAGGCAGGCGATGGCTGAATCTCCAACAATAACATCTGATCAACCAATCATTCATTCATATGGAATGAACAGCTAACCTTTGGCAATGGCAGAACAGTTTGTTGTGAAATAATGGCCCAGGATCTATTAGATAATGAAGTGAAGCCATTGGGTGGAATTTTAACCATGGCGCGCCATTCCTGACAGTGGAATTGGAAGTTCCGCTACCTGCTACTTGCATTCTCTTGCATTTTGCTTGTTCCCACATGATTCCATCACTCACCATCATGACTTGGAAATATATTACTGTTCCTTCACTGTCGCTGGGTCAAAATCCAGGAACTGCCTCCCTAACAGCACTATGGGTGTACCTACACCACATGGACTGCAGCGGGTCAAGAAGGCAGCTCACAACCACCTTGATCTTCATGGGATGGGCAATAAATGCTGGCCCAGCCAGTGAAGCCCACATCCCATGAATGAATGAAAAAATTAAAATTTGAAGTGCTGGTAAAGTGCACAGGAGACTCCAATGATCACACGTGGGGAAGCTTCTCAGTGGTGAAAACCATCACCAGCTGACAATGAGATAGATACAGGTGGCTGGCTATAGAGGAGCCTCCTGGACAAACGGAGGTTTTTCATTACAGCCACAACTTTTCTGCCCCTCTCCATTATTAGTAACATAAGACTTCCTGGGAGCACAAAGGTGGCATTGGTGTTTTTCAAATTTAAATGCCACTTGTAAATATTCCACGTTACACTTGTTTCACTTTATTTGTGTGTGCATCATTGTTATATCAATGATTTGAATGATGGAACCAAATATAATATTTCCAAGTTTGCTGATGACATGAAACTTGGTGGGAATGTGAACGGTTAGGAGGATGTTAAGAGGCTTTAAGGTGATTTGGACAGGTTGAGTAAGTGGGCTAATACATGGCAGATGCAGCATAATGTGGATGAGTATGAAATTATCCACTTTGGTAGGAAAAACAGAATGGCAGAGCATTATTTAAATGGTGATAGATTGGGAAATGCTGATGTACAAAGGGACCTGGGTGTCCTTGTACATCAATCACTGAAAGCAAGCATGCAGGTGCAGCAAGCAGTTAAGAAATCAAATGGTATGTTGGCCTTCATTGCAAGAGGATTTGAGTACAGGAGCAAAGGTGTCTTACTGCAGTGAAACCTCAGTGGCCTCAGTGAGACCACACCTGGAGTTTTGGCCCCCTCACCTAAGAAAGGATGTACTTGCCATAGAGGGAGCACAGCGAAGGTTCACCAGACTGATTTCTGGGATGGCAGGATTGTCGTTTGAGGAGACTAGGCCTGTATTCACTGGAGTTTAGAAAAATGAGGGGGAAATTCATCAAAATGTATTCAGGGATGGACAGACTGGACACAGGGATGATGTTTCCTGCAGCTGGGGATTCTAGAACAAGAGGTAACAGTCTCAGGATACGGGGTGGCCATTTAGGACTGAGAAGAGAAGAAACTTCTTCACTCAGAGTGTGGTGAACCTGTGGAATTCTCTATCACAGAAGGCTGTGAAGCCAAGTCACTGAATATATTTAAGAAGGAAATAGATAGATTTCTGAACTCTAAAGGCATCAAGGAGTATGGGGAGAGAGCAAAGTATGGCGTTGAGATAGAGGATTGATCATGATCATATCAAATGGCGGAGCAGGCTCGGAGGGCCGAATGACCTACCACTGCTCCTATTTTCTATGTTATTTCTTGTAACTAGATTAGTCAGAAATCTAAATGTACAGGCACACCTCATGTCTGACTTACATTGGTGGTTACAAAGGATTTAGGGACATTCCTTTATTGTGGAAGAATCAATGTTGTGTTTTTTTGTTCACTCTTTATTGAATATTCATGTTAGTGTCCAGTGTTGTATTCACCACTTGGTGGGACATGGCTGGACTTGTGGTCAGCTGGCCTTTCCCTCTATGTTTTATAGAGGACATTGTCCGAAATCACTCTCAGCAGGGATAATTGAAATGTTTAGGCAAGCCCATAGCCCTGCAAGGACTCTGCTAGCCAATACGCTGAGATAGACCCACATTTGGACAGTCTTGACACCACCCTTCAGGCTTTTCATTTTCTTACCTTGACTGACTGTTCCCACCACCCTCCACCCCCATCACACCCAAGATGCCAGGCCCTTTCCAATTCACTCCTCCATTCCCCCGACAGGATCCCCTGGCTTTCCTTGGACCCCTCTCCCACCCCTCCACCCAGGGCACCAACTCGTCCTTGCTGGTTCCTAGCGTTCATACAAGCTGCGATTCTCCCATTCCCCTCCCTTGTGCTGCAGAGTTCAACAAGCAAAACCATTGATCTCAAACAAAAGTGCACAAAGTCAACTGTTGCATGGCACCTTCAAATGAATGTGAACCAGCTGCCATGAGATTCTTGTGCAGCTCTGACTATATCATGAAGATAGGATGTAATTGAGAAAAGTTTTATTATAATGATTATTCATGGCATGCAAATGTATTACAAGTAGGAACCCTTCACAGGACAGTATGAGGTCCGATGCCCCACAAACATGCCGCCGACTTAGGGCGGAACCATCCCAGATTTGAACTAATTGAGGTTGCGGGTGTGAAAATAGACATTTTACCTGCCAGCTGCAAAGGCAAGCTTTCGTGCTGTGTCGTCCTCTTCCCAGCCTCATTAATAATGCATTCACAGGAAACACACTAGATCACTGGTGAGTGGACTCGGATTTGCCAGCCAAGCCTCGACCTCAAATCATCCTCGCTCCAGGTGCCATATTTAAAGTGTACCAAAGTGCAGCCTACTTCATGTCCACAGACCAGGACTGCTCCAGGCCACAGATGGCCCCGAGAGCAAAGAAGACGGCAGCCTCGAAATTTACTGGCACCTCTCCAGAGCACCTGCTGGACACAGTAGAAGGCCGCCGCAATGTCCCCCACTCTGACCGCAGGAGGTCCACCAGAGACACCAATCCAGCCTGGGAGGTGATAGCAGCGGCAGTCAGCGCCACCGGAGCACAGAGGAGGTCAGCCATCCAGTGCAGGAAGAGGATGAATAATCTCATCCATTCCACCAGGGTAAGTCAACCACCTCACCAATCACTCTCAACTCACACACTCACAAACCCATCACACATCCACAGGGATCTCACACCTCTTGGAGCAAAGCACTAACTCTCACACACACCCTCACACCTCCACCAGGCTCATATCCCCTGGAGCTTGTGTCCTCATCCTGTCCATGGCTCCGCTCATCACACAAACATTCCATGCAGCGCCATGTGTCCTGCTCACACACTCTTCATCTGGTTTCATGGAGGAGAAGCTGGCTCACACCAGCAGGGAGTGGTCCCAGACCAGGTGGGGTGGGAGGTGGAGTGGCCCACATTAGGCCACTCAGTCACATTGAGGAGTGTGCCATTGCGCTGACTGGTGAGGACATGGACCATGCCTACAGCGACAGTGAGTTCGGCAGCAAACACCTACAAAAGGATCCTGCGCCACATCATCCCTCTCTCAATGCAACTGTGAGTGCTCTCTCTCTCTCTCCTGCTTTTGACTCTGCTGCCATGTACTAATTATCTCTACTTTGGTTCACAGGGAGCTCTGCCAAGTGACTGACACCCTCAACCAGCCAGTTCCTCAGCGCAATCCAGCTCCTCACCTCCAGCCAGGAGGGCTCCTCCTCCATTGAAGAGGTGGAAGTAAGCAGCCTGGAAGACATATTGCAGCACTTACCCACACTCTCCACCAGTGCAGAGAATCACACCTTGATGGGACATAGATCTAGAGCAGGCTCGGGTTCACAATCTGGTGGCCACCGCACGGACACATGTCTGCAGCAGGAGAAGGCAGGTTCAGCTCAACTCCCCGGCACTCAGAGCACTGTTGGGGAAGAGGCATCTGTGAGGTCCAAGTCACATGACAATCCTCTGGATTCAGCCTTTCAACTCATCGTAGAGAGTCAGCAGAAAGCAGGGGAACATCATGCAGGAGTGTGTCCGCTTGCTCCCTGATGAAGTGGTGCCCACATGCACGTATGGAGGTCTCCATGGAAAGGATGGCAGGCGCCATGGAAACCCTGGTCCAGCAGAACACGGAGATGCATGCAGATCTGCACTCCATTGCAGGAGACATGCGTGAGTTCCTGCAGTGGCAACGGGAGAGGGAAACAGGGCACCTCGATGTCCTCCAGGTGCTCCTTCCCCTCAAGGAGACAGGCTGGGCACCTGACGGGAGGAGCAGCAGCAGATGGACTCCCCTGGATCATCTACTCTGGAATCTCAGAGGCTGTCCACTCCATCCGAGTCTCTTTACCTGTGAATCCCCCCTCAACCTCACCCTCTATCACTGCAGAGGGACTAGCTGGCCCACAGGAGGACAACGAAAGCAAGCTAGAGACCTCAAAGCCTTGGTACTCCAGAGGATGCACGCCAAAGTCATCAGAGGCAACAGGGCCAACCATTGCACAGGCTGTCTCCACCCCTACTGCAGTTGTCAGGACAGCACCTAGAAGAAGTGGTAGGCCTAGAAAAGTTAAGAAATTCTGATCACAAGTGTTTGCACGGGTGAACACATTTTGTCACTTTATAATCTGAAAATGTATTCACTTTCACTGAATAATGTGTAATGTTGTCTTTCAGCTTCATTAACAGGCTTCGGGAGTTCTCCCACTACATCCCCAGCTACTAACAATTCAGCTGCACGCAGCTGGGCCAGGAGGGAGGGAGAAGCGTGTGTGTGTGTGTGTGTGTGTGTGTGTGTGTGGCAAGGCCTTTCAGAGACTCGGGCAAGCACTTTCCCACGCACGTGGAGCCTTCAGTCATTAGACTCATCTCACTGTCCCGAGCACTTTCAATGCTGCCAGCTGGGGTTATCTATCAAGTGTCCGTCTGAGCTGAGCTGCACCCACCCACTGATCACACTCCGAAGCCGCGCCTGTGCCCGTCCAACATGAGGCTCCGCTCACTTTCGATTAGTGTGAAATGGTAGTTGTGAAGTTTGAGATAAGCTCCCCTGACCTTTCCCCTCCTCCAATCACCCATGTGCTTTCCCTCATCACTGTGGACTGCCCCCACCCCCAGCATCACCTTCCACCTCCCCACTGTCTCCCACCAACCCGAATCCTTGTCGCCCTAGGATGTCCAGGTGAACGTTTACATTCTCTACCTTCCTGAAAATCCCAGCCCCATCCAGATTAATCCCCTCAGCCTCATCCTTCCCACGTCAGGGTCCCTGTCTGTCTCTGAGTCCCCAGCAACCTTCCTCGCTGTCCCTTCTACCGTTGCCGATGCACCCTCACCCTCCAACCCTATCGGCTCCATCTGACCCCCCTCACACTCAGCATTCTCTCTTATCAAGCCCGCCCTCAGTTCGCTCCGAATAACTCCACTGATGCTTCCCTTGTACGTTCACCTGGAAATTCCCCCTTACTCCTTCCTCCATCCTCCCCCACTCTGAACTCCCCCCTCCTCCTCTCCCCCAGACACCTTCACCTCTCCAAACTCCCTCCTCCCCACAGGACATCTCCCTCCCTTTAGAACTCCCTTCTCCCCCTGAACACTTTCACCGCTCTGAAATCCCTCCCTCACACGATACCCCCCCCCCCCCACCATTACACCTACCTCCCTGCACAGCATTCTCCTCGGTTACACCCTCTTCCCCCTGTAATCCCTCCTTCCCCTGGACACTCTCCTCACCCCCGTATTTCCTCCTCCCCCCAGACACCCTTCTTCCCCCTCCCAACCTCACCCCCTGACACATTTGTTTCCCCTCTCTGAATCTCACACCCCCAAATGCCTTCATCCCACCACACCAGTACATCTCCCTCACCCACATTTAGACCTTCCTCTCCACCCACTTCAATGATCATCCATAGCAGCCCACAGCCAAGACCGTGGTGTTCTGAATCAGGTCCAAAACATCAACAGAGACCTCCCACCTTTGAAGAGCTGCTTTCTGGCGGAGCCATGTCCATGAGAATCCATCCAGCATGCGATGTACGAGTTCCTCTGGGGTCCGGTAGCTCTCGGGCTCCAGCAACCTCTTCTCCTCAGCTGTCTATGATCTGAGCAAGGCTCTAATGGTAAGTCCCCGAGTTCTACACATCACACTTGTTCAGACGTGTTCTGGGCAGCTGTGTTTTCCCGCCAGTGTAATGGTAAATCAGGTGTGGGGGAATAATTCCAGTCGGGCTTATTTTGCATCCCATTACCAGGATGCAACTCATGTTCACGTCAGCCTCCAGCAGAATTCACGCAGGCACCATCAGATTATCCCACTGTGATTTCACACCAGAGTGAAACCGGTTTCTGCCTGAATTCTAACCCCCATTCACCATGATGCCTGCTGCCAACAGGACTGGACAATTCAGCCCTTAATCTCTAAATTTGAATCCATCGTCAAGAAAGAAAAATTTCAGCTTCTACCTAATTATGCCCACCTGCCCACCCGCCCGCTAGGTTTCCCACTTTTACAGGCCTCATAAAAGCCTCCCCTTTGTGTTTGTCCCTTTCACCTTGTGGAGCTCTTTCCAAAAAACATCTTTTACCTCAGTTGTTGACTTTATTGGTGGAAAAGATTTGGTGTGACTTTGGGCATTGAACACTTACATACTTTTCCTTCTTGCTTCAGCTTTTCCCATGTTACATGGGGGCTGTCACAATACTGATGGATCACCTGGATGTCAACCATCCTTTTTTGGATTTAGTGAGTGGCTTTACAGCCAGAAGCCCTTCTTGCTGCTAACCTTCCCCACTTATCCAAGGCTGGGAACCAGAGCTTGGCTAACTGACTGCCTGCCTGCCTTAAGCATGTTGGAACAGTTTGCAGGTGGACAACCAACGTGTTTGGCCATATTATGAACACCTTTTCCTTGGCCGGGAAAGGGACTTGAACCCAGAGCCCCTGGCTTAGAGGTAAGAATGCTACTCACTGTGTCACAAGAACCCCAACCATGTGTGATGTTACCAGCAATACAAGCTTTAAAAATCAACACATCTGAAAAAAAATACATTTTTGCCAGAAAATAGAGAGTGATGTAAAGGTTGCCATAGAAAAAAGAAAGGTTGGAGGTTAGAAGTAAGCAATGAGGTCTATCAAATGACATGTTTTGTTTGTATCCTGTTCAAGGCCTACATACTGGCTAGACTTTGCACCAGGAAAATTGGACAGGAAAGAGAAGCACAGCTGCAGCCCTTCCGGCTGTTGCAGAAGTTCATCAAGTCAGCATATGCTCTGTTTACTGACAATTTGATGCAATCTCTAATTTTAAACAACTTCAGTGAGTTGCTCGCTTGCTTATGGCATGGAAAGCTGTTAGAGTAACCAGCTGGAATCCCACTTCAATGCTAAGTGGGTTGAGAGAGGGAGATGGGCATTTTAAAAATTGCTGTTGATTAAAATTGAATTTATTGTTCCCTTGCTCATTTTCTCTCCCTTTGTGTAATTATCTCCTTGATTTTTGTGACAGAAACAGAACCCCATCTGCCCCAAGCAGGACGTCACTTTTTTATATGGGCAGACCAATGAGGTTTGAAGATTGGCTTTGAGCATCTCTATTCTACATAGTTATTTTATCTTTTTTTAGAGAGAAAAGCAATATATAAAGCTGCCTACAAATATCCACATTTCCAATGTAAACTATGCAGCCTATAGTCAGATCCCCACAGTGATATTGTTTTTGCATTCTTAAGTTACTTGTCAGAAATTGTGTAAAAAATATTGCACATTTTTACCATGTATCAGAGTGTCAGTTAAAAAGTCCCAGAAAGAACAAGAAGATACTCAATTGACCAAATTTTCAGTACAATGAATGCTATTTCAGGTCCAAAATGGCATCTGCACCATATGCATACACTTCTGGTAATGATGTTAGTGCAGGCACAGGGAAGTATGCAGAGATAGCAGATCATGCTGTCAGTCAACCTTTGGCAGTGGTGCCATTTTCAATACTGATGTTGTAGGGTGGGCGAGTTGTGCTATTAATGATAGAGTTGATCTACAGACAATTCTTGGGTGGAAACATTGGGCAGAATTTTACAGCCCAGTTTTGGCGGGGGTGGGGCTGTAAAATGCGGCGATCCATTATAAATCCCATTGACGACAGCAGAAACGTAAAATCCCGTTGTCATAAAATTCTGCCCATTAAGTTTATTTACAATATACTCAGCAGCAACTACACATGTGCTTTCAACTCCAACTCTATTTCTATGCTGACTGTCGAGGTAGCCTGCGCTGCTCTCCCATTGGTTACTACAGATCATTTGATCTTCCTTAACAGATATTATTCTTAAAGGTACATTGAACACTAAATAAAACCATAATTACTACAACAGATATCTCAACTAACAGCCCTTAACCTTGCATAGCTGAACATGTGTTCAGTGGTAGGAAAAATGCTCAGCCAGCAGTTAAAGGAATCATCAACTGCTTCCAGGTTAGTTATTGATTGAGGCGACTGCTGAGTTAGTAAAAGTGTTTGAAGGCTTGTACTGCTACATAAAGTTGCTAAAGTTTACAGGGAGCATTGTGGAAAGTCTTGAAGACCAAGGTAGTGATTTTAAGGATTCTGCTCAGACCACTTGCTCCTCGTAATAGTTTCTATCGCTTTTGGCCTGTAACATGACAGGGAAAATGAGCTGAGATAACACAAAAAGATCAAGCTGTTCAAAAAGGGAGGAGTAGGGAGGAAAGAAGGGCTCCCGCCAGGAGGTATATCAGCCCATTGTCTTCAAGGAACAATTCTGCTTTCTCAACATCAGCAAGGAATAATATCAAAGACACCACAGCTTCAAGAAGGAGGCACAGAGGGCAGTTAAACATCAACCACATTGTTGTGGGTCTGAAGTCACGTGTAGGCCAGAAGGATGACAAATCTCCTTCCCTAAAGAGCATTAGTGAACCAGATGGGTTTTTACAACAATCAATAATCGTTGTCATGGTTACCGTCACTGACACTAGCTTTGCATTCCAGATTTATTAATTGAATTCAAATTCACCAGCTGCCATGGTGGGATTTGAACCAATGTCCCCAGTGCACTAGCCTGGGATTCTAGTCCAGTGACATTACCACTATGCCACCATCCTCCCCCAGCACCAGATGGACTGCAACTGTTCAAGAAGGTGGCTCTTAACCACCTTCTGAAGGGATACTACGGATGAGCAACAAGTTCTGGGATTGCCAGCAAAGCTCAGATCCCACGAAAGAATAAAAACAAATAGTTTCCCTCAAGGCGATGGTGCTGCCCACCTCCCCTCTGCTCCTTGCTGGGACCTGCTCTGATTGGCCTTGGCACCTCCAGAACCCCCACTTGAGTGTTTGGACGCAGGACTCATCCTCTAGGTGCAACCCCAGCAGTGGTCGCTTCTCTCGGTGGCGCTGCTGTAGCTGCTGATCTTCCAACCTCCTGATGGCCGGCAGCACTCGGAGGCATGCTGCCATCCTCAATATGGACAGCAGCCCGGGCAACAACCAACTAATTGGCCGCTGCCAGCAGGTACAGCCAAGGGTCCTGCTGACCGCCAATGCGGGTTAGCCCTTGCTTTCGACCCCAGCTGCAAGACCCCTGCTGCCACCATAAAATCCCAGCCCAATACTGCAGGTCTGTTCTGTGACCTTTCACCGGAACTGCAGAATGTTATCATCGGCTGCAAAAACACAGCACTGTCAGCCAAGTCCACTGCCCCCAATTCCTTTTTGCCCCTGGCTCAATCCAACTAAGAACTCCTGTATCTTCAAATGCTTAAAAAAGACATAAAAGCAAGGCAGTACTGGCTTGGATCAAGACAGCTATATATCCACCTGCACCCTCTGTGCTCATATAGGCAAAAGCTGCCCAAGCTGTCCCCTCCAAAGGAAGCTTCTAGCTTGTCAGCAATTTCCCTTCTATTAGACAATCAACTATGCCACAAGGCCAGATGACAAAAAGGTTGACATCCAGTGCATCTGATTCTATATTAATTTGTGATCTTTCTGTTGCAGACTTATAGCAGGAAGGCTGAAAAATTTGGTTTAAAAGTGAACATTCACAAACCACCCCCCCCGCCAGCTCCACCACCCACCACCCTACCACCACACAGCTCGAGAAAACATTAATTATTTTCCAGTAACCACTTAGTTTATTGTCCCTGAAGAAATCTCTTACAACCCTCTTTCCTAATCCTTTCAGTGTAGCCAGCCCCGCTCTCCCCTAACAATGTAACCAACAACTTGCTGTGATCAAAACCGTGGGAGATCTACTGGAATTTATTATACATAGCCAAATGCCATTCATGTCAGATGAGTGGCAGAAAGATATTCCTGGTAATCTTGTAACTCTTGTACACATTTAATAATAGTTACTACCAACACCATTCTTTAAAAGATCCTAATGATCTGAAGCTTTACTTTTTATATCACTGAATGGGATTTTTCTGAGAAATTTGTTATATTCTCCTCAATCCACAGTGTGTGCACAGAGCGATTTTATATTCCACGTGGGGAAGAAATGAATAAAAAAATTATTACAAACTTGACAGATTAATACAGGGAGCTGCAATGAGGTCTAAACCCTTGAGATTCTGCTGAAGCCATAAATATGTTTTTATGACACAGAAAAAACAAAGACTGATACAAATCGAGTTTTCTCTGTTGCCAACATTTGATACAGCAAAATATTCAAAGGGCCATCCATAACCTTGCACAAGTGAGCTAATAATGAGATTAATTGATCACACATTGGATTGGGGCCATCTCCCATCAACAGTATGTTTCACTGTAACAGAATATTCCAATAGTGATGGAATTCAGTTAAGCATAATTTATGATCAATCTATCCATTCCAATTCTCTTTTTCTGATGACATCACCTATGAAATGTTCCATGTGGATATTATTTAATTTTTCACAATATTAAGTAGAGCATCGATGTACACCATTCATATAGTTGCTCTTTCCAAATGATATCACGAATGATGATAGAACACAGGAGGCCATTGTGCCACCAAACAGAATTATCCAGTCCTGTTGGCGTCAGACGCATGGCGAATGGGGGATGCAGGGGGGAAATAATATGGTGAGAAGGCCAAAATTCAGTTTTATGCTATCGTGAAACCATGGTGGGGGGGTGCATGGTGTCTGGGGGTAAAGTGACCATTCCTCCGCAGTTGAGACAGTTCAGGCACAGCCACGTTGACGTGTTTGGAGTCAGGCCTCTAGCCTACCAGCTTTTCTCATGCAACACAGAAGCATGAAAGTGCCACCAAATGCTCCACAAATTTTCACCCCTCACGCACAGGCTGAACAATAATGTGCGCTTTAGGGGCAGCAGAACGCTTGGACAACTGGGCAAGTTGTAGGATCCCCTTGCGAAAGGTGGCCATGGTGCAGTCACAGTTGGAGGTGCTCACAGCCCCTTGCAATGTTTTTATTAAGGTTTGGACCAGTATCCCTCATGGTTCAAGCTAACAGTGCAGCCTTGCAGTGCAAGTTAGGAGAATGCCTGTGCCTGAGCTGAAAGCACAGCATGGTGGATGGGGTTTCAGATGGCCAATGAGCGCACTACACACTGGCCATTCAAGTGATGGCCAGCACGCTCCTGCATGCATGAAGGGGCCTTCAGATGTAACTAAGAGAGCTTCTCAGGGCATATATGGTAACTCACGTGTCTCTGACTTTGATTCTGCAGGAGGAGAACATTAGGATCATGAAGTCTGGTGATCTAGCGGTATGCCTCATGGCTACAGGGAGCAGAGAAGAGAACGGCGGAGGTGCCTGGCTCAGCAAAGGGAGGAGCACCTCCCCCAAGTTGAAGGGGTGGCAGGACCTGCTGTGCATGCAGCTGAAGATGCACAGAGAGCTGTTGCTCGTAGTCCCTTCACTAGATCCAGGGTCTATAGACATCACTTGTCACTCCTGCAGATGACTGAAAACCAATGTCACCAAACAGTGCATATATCTAGGTCACATATGCCACCTGCTGTAGAATTTGGCGCCACAGGGACATGGAGGGCATCCACTGCCAGAGGCTGTGAAAGCCCGACTCCAAACACATCAGTTTTTATGTCAGTGGCTTCTTCCAGGGCTCCACAGGTGACCTGTGTGGGATCTTGCAAGTCTCCGCGCACAAGTGTATCCAGGGCGCCATCTTTGCGAAGGCACAGAACTTTGGAGGCAGCCTGCTGACTCCTACGCCCTGTCAGTGGTGACCTTGGTGGGCGCTATCTGGAGGGCTGAGATCTGGAAGGCCCTGGCCTGCTTTGGATGTTCTGCTGTGGGCCAACTGCACCCTCCTCACCATGTGGGCTAGAGCTGTCGGGGTCACAGGAAGAGGGGATTTGCATCATCCAGACGCTCCCGGAGTCACCGGGATGGATGACCTCCAGATGTCGATCTCCTGGTCCTTCTCCCTCTGTGTAGCTGAGGGCCCCTGGCTGACTCCTTGAAGAGAAGGGACAGCTGGAGCAAGATCAAGCTGCCGCAGACTGAAGGCGGACGGCCTTCTCCATCGTGTCTTGCAATCTGAGCAGTGCAACGGACATCCCTTCCTGATGTTCCCAAGCTTGTCTTTGCAGCTTCAGCCACTGAGGTATGACCAAGTCCAGGGACTCCTCATCTAACTTGGACTGAGCAGATTTCTGACCGCCAGCAGTCCTCCGAATGCTGGAAACCTGGGAAGTCCCTACTGCTGCTTGCTGTTGATCAGACAGTGCGATGTATTCACCAGATTGTGATCCTGAGACTACTCTAGAACTAGGACCCACCGAGGTGGGTGTCTCTGCTCCTGTGGAGGGTGTGGGTGAGCACTGTAATGGGTCTTCAATTAGGGTGTCATCAGTTTCTTCTGCCGAGGGTATTTCGCTGATGGATCCTCATTTGCTTGAGCACCGCCGACTTAATCATCAGCACAGGAACGGTCCAGATCCTCACTGGCCAGCTGGGTGACTATTTTTGAAATCTGTGAGGACCTTGATGTCGGGCATTCCTCACTATCTGCGACCTCTCCTTTTTGTTGTGTCAGTTTGTCCTGCGTGAATACAGATAGAGAGAGTTTAAGCAGGATGCCTGCCAGACCAGATGAGATGGATGCCTGGCATGTGTGGGTGCTGAGTGGTGCCATGGATAGAATGAAGACATGAGCTGCAGGGCAGATGAAGGTGTGTGTGAGAGAATGAATGTGATGCCCCTTGATCTGGCAGTGAGTGAAATCCTTGTGGATGTGTGATGGGCTTGTGAGTGTGTGAGTTGAGAGTGATGAGAAGAGTGACTTACCCTGATGGGACAGAGGAGATCATTCACCCTCATTTCTCACTGGGTGGCTGTCCTCCTTTGCAGGGCATTGGCCTGACCACCACTGCCACTGCCTCCCATGCTCGATTGGTGAGCTTACTTGCTGGTCTTCGCCCGGAGCGAGGTTAGAGGACTTAAGGAAGGCCCTCCACTCATCCAATAGACACCCAAGGGAGGTGTCGCTAAATTTGGGAGTAACATATTTCCTCCCTTTGGCAGCCATGTCTTTCTATCAGCTTTTGATCCCTTATAGAGAGCTGGCTTCTGTGCAGGGGTGCCCTTTAAATGTGGTGCCCGAATTGTTGACGGCAGGGCGGGTAAATCAGAGGCTGCCCTGCCAGTGAGCTGAAGTGTTTCCCAGCAATGTATTATTGCTGGGGCGGGACATGCCGGGAATGGGACAATACAGCACGAAAATCCGCTGGCGGATAAAACAACTTTTTTCACGTCTGCACTCATTGCAAATCTGGGACAATTCCACAACATCATGCCTGTGACTTGGGTCCTACTGCCCGAGTGTGGAAAAATGTTGCACAGCATGTTTGCGAATGCATATTAAAAAAAATCTTCCATACTGTTTGAGGTGGATGGATCCAACGGCAATATTCCTGGGCCCTCAGTATTCAGAAACAAAGTTTGCAGCTTCCAGAGGGATGGAACGTTCCTGCTGTTTCCTGTTTTTGGCCACCTGATTTATGTTGGTCATTTCGATGTTTGGGAACAAGAAATACAGGATGTACACAATAATACTGAAAGTAAAGTTTGAGTACCAGATGGACAAAGGTTCATGGGCTGCCATTCCCAGTATTCCAAGGCTGTGCTAAGAGTGTAAGGGATGGGTAGCACCTCTTACAGGTGGGTTTGCCCCATGGCTCTTCCCATATTGGTCCTCATCTTCACCCAGCTCTCACATGTGGCTCCAAGTAGCTGTTTGCATGCAACAGAGGCCAAACCCTGGTAAAACACTTTGACAGGTGGTCTAAACCAGGTGACAGGTCTGCAACCCAACCCAGGGATCTGTCTACTCTGCCATGTGAAGACTGATTCTGGCAAAATGAGCAGATGAAACAAATCTAAGGTCCAATGCTCTTGAAGGCAGGTCAGCACCATGTTGTGGAATGCATAGAGCTCAACAAGTCACAGAAGGTGGCCTGCTCATCCACTACATCCCGATCTATTTCCAACTGTCTAGGTTCGTTTTGCCACTGGACCAAGAAAGGTGAGGTCGACAGAGTGAAACTGATGATGTGCAACTCTCCTTCACTATGATCCAATTCACAGGCAAGTCAAGTACATCATCTTTCTATCATTTGTCATCCATTGTCTATCTGTCACAAGTCCTTTGGCAATGGGTGAGTGACATAGAAGCACTTGTGGATTCACTGGAATCTGTAGCCACAAACCTGCACACAGGCAGCTCAGGCCAAGGGTGTTAATGATCATCTGATGATGCTTAAACTCCCCCTGCATGGCAAAAGACAAGCAACTCTCATCAATGTGCACATCCCTACCTTGAGATCAATGCTGATGAAGTTAAAAATAAATTCTATGATGACCTCCATTTCTTAATTGCTACTGTACCAAAGTCAAACAAGCTAATATTTCATGGTGACTTCAGTGCAAGAGTTACTTCAGTGTGTAGATCATCAGGCATGGGAAGGGGGATCATTGGGAAGATCAGGGTAGGCAGTTATAATGGCAATGGTCTCCTCTTGCTGAAGATGTGTGCTGAGGATGAGCTCTTAATCATCAACACAATTTTATGCCTCCGTAATTGCAACAAAACATTTTGGGTATACCCCCATGCTAAGCATTGGCATCCGATCAACTGTATCATCACCAGGCAGAGGGACAGGCAGATATAAAAACAAAAAACTGCAGATTCTGGAAATCCAAAACAAAAACAGAAACAGAAATACCTGGAAAACCTCAGCAGGTCTGGCAGCATCAGCAGAGAAGAGCACAGTTGATGTTTCGAGTCCCCATGACCCTTCAATAGAACTAAGTAAAAATAGGAAAGGGGTGAAATATAAACTGTTTAATTGGGGGGTGCAGTGGGGTTGTTGGGACAAGCAGCCAGTGATAGGTGGAGATAACCAAAAGATGCCACAGACAAAAGGACAAAGAGGTGTTGAAGGTAGTGATATTATCTAAAGGAATGTGCTAATTAAGAGTAGAAGACAGGATAGATAAGGTACAGATAGCTCTAGTGGGAGTGGGGGAATACTGAAAAGTAGAAATAAACAATGGGTTGAAATACATTTAAAAATAATGGAAATAGGTGGGAAAAGAAAAATCTATATAAATTATTGGAAAAAACAAAAAGGAGGGGGAAGAAACGGGAAGGGGGTGGGGTTGGAGGAGAGTGTTCAAGATCTAAAATTGTTGAATTCAATATTCAGTCCAGAAGGCTGTACAGTGCCTAGTCGGAAGATGAGATGCTGTTCCTCCAGTTTGCGTTGAGCTTCATTGGAACAATGCAGCAAGCCAAGGACAGACATGTGGGCAAGACAGCAGGGTGGAGTGTTGAAATGGCAAGCGACAGGGAGGTCTGGGTCTTTCTTGCAGACAGATTGAAGGTGTTCTGCAAAGCGGTCACCCAGTCTGCGTTTGGTCTCTCCAGTGTAGAGGAAACCGCATTGGGAGCAACGAATGCAGTAGACTAAGTTGAGGGAAGTGCAAGTGAAATGCTGCTTCACTTGAAAGGAGTGTTTGGGCCCTTGGACAGTGAGGAGAGAGGAAGTGAAGGGGCAGGTGTTGCATCTTTTGCATTTGCATGGGGAGATGCCGTGGGAGGTGGTTGAGGAGTAGGGGTGATGGAGGAGTGGACCAGGGTGTCATGGAGGGAATGATCCCTACGGAATGCTGCCAGGGGGGTGAAGAGAAGATGTGTTTGGTGGTGGCATCATGCTGGAGTTGGCAGAAATGGAGGAGGATGATCCTTTGAATGCGGAGGCTAGTGGGGTGATAAGTGAGGACAAGGGGGACCCTATCATGTTTCTGGGAGGGAGGAAAAGGTGTGAGGGCGGATGCGCGGGAGATGGGCCGGACATGGTTGAGGGCCCTGTCAACTACCGTGGGTGGAAAACCTCGGTTAAGGAAGAAGGAGGACATGTCAGAGGAACTGTTTTTGAAAGTAGCATCATCAGAACAGATGTGACGGAGGTGAAGGAACTGAGAAAATGGGATGGAGTCCTTACAGGAAGCAGGGTGTGAGGAGCTGTAGTCGAGGTAGCTGTGGGAGTCGGTAGGCTTGTAATGGATATTGGTGGACAGTCTATCACCAGAAATTGAGACAGAGAGGTCAAGGAAGGGAAGGGAAGTGTCAGAGATGGACCATGTGAAAATGATGGAGGGGTGGAGATTGGAAGCAAAATTATTAAATTTTTCCAGGTCCCGACAAGAGCATGAAGCGGCACCGAAGTAATCATTGATGTACCGGAGAAAGAGTTGTGGGAGGGGGCCGGAGTAGGACTGGAACAAGGAATGTTCCACATACCCCATAAAGAGACAAGCATAGCTGGGGCCCATGCAGGTACCCATAGCCACACCTTTTATTTGGAGGAAGTGAGAGGAGTTAAAGGAGAAATTGTTCAGTGTGAGAACAAGTTCAGCCAGATGGATGAGAATAGTGGTGGATGGGGATTGTTCGGGCCTCTGTTCAAGGAAGAAGCAGAGAGCCCTCAGACCATCCCAGTGGGGGATTGAGGTGTAGAGGGATTGGACATCCATGGTGAAGAGGAAGCGGTTGGGGCCAGGGAACTGGGAATTGTTGATGTGACATAAGGTGTCAGAGGAATCATGAATGTAAGTGGGAAGGGACTTTACAAGGGGATAGAGAAGGGAGTCAAGATAGCGAGAAATGAGTTCCGTGGGGCAGGAACAGATTGACACGATCGGTCTGCCGGGACAGTCCTGTTTGTGGATTTTGGGTAGGAGATAGAAGCGGGTCATCCGAGATTGGGCGACTATCAGGTTGGAAGCTGTGGAAGGAAGATCTCCAGAGGAGATAAGGTCAGTGACAGTCCTGGAAACAATGGCTTGATGTTCAGTGGTGGGATCATGGTCCAGGAAGAGGTAGGAGGAAGTGTCTGCGAGTTGATGCTCAGCCTCTCAATGAAAAGATCAAGAGAAGGTAAGAATCCAGAGGGAGGGGTCCAGTTGGAGGGAGAGTATTGGAGGTGGGTAAAAGGATCCGTTGAACGGGGAGAGGACTCCTGCCCAAAGAAGTGAGCCCGGAGACAAAGACGGCGGAAGAAGAGTTCAGCATCGTGCCGAGCCCGAAATTCATTGAGATGAGGGCGTAAGGGTATGAAACTAAGTCCTTTGCTGAGCACTGAACGTTCAGCGTCGGAGAGGGGAAAGTCAGGGGTATAGTGAATATACGGCCGGGGCTAGGATTGGAAGACAGGGTGGGGACAGAGGGACAGGCAGGGGTGGAGGGTCCTGGATGCGTGTTGGTGTCAATGAGTTGTTGGAGCTTTTGTTCCTAAGCACTTGAGAGAAAGAGAAAAAGTTTCTTGTTGAGGTGTCGGATGAGACGAAGAATAAAATGAAACTGAGGAGAGTAGTGGTGGATAGGGATTGTTCGGGCCTCTGTTCAAGGAAGTGCAGCTTTGAAAAAGGGTGCGGCGGTGCTGCTGGAGGGAGAGGTCGAGTGTGTTCATATGGCAGTGCATGGCACTGAGTATGGATCTCAGAATGCGACGGGAACAGCAATCCGAGGAACGTTGTATGTCCCGGAGATATCTATAATCCTGGGTGGGTTCGAAACATGAGGGATGGAATTTCAGTTGAAATCCATGTAGGGTAAGCTGGAGACGGAGACAGTCACTGAGAAAGGAAATATGGCTGTGAAAGGGAGTTTTAGTAACCACCTTGTCAAACACTAGGAGAGAAATGGAAAGCAATGAAGGTGAACAAGGCGAAAGAGAGATTCGAAAATCCTGACGGAGAGTAGGACAAAACTTCAATGTAGGCATTTCTTGAAGAGAAGTGGCAGTCAATTAAACACAGAGATAAAAACAAAAAACTGTGCATGCTGGAAATCCAAAACAAAAATAGAAACAGAAATACCTGGAAAAACTCAGCAGGTTTGACAGCATCGGCGGAGAAGAGCACAGTTGACGTTTCGAGTCCTCATGACCCTTCAACAGAACCTAGTAAAAATAGGAAAGGGGTGAAATATCAGTTGGTTTGAGGCGGGGGGGGGGGGGGGGGGGGGTGGTTTGTTGGGACAAGCAGCCAGTGATAGATGGAGATTACCAAAAGCTATCACAGACAAAAGAACAAAGAGGTGTTGAAGGTGGTGATATTATCTAAAGGAATGTGCTAATTAAGAGTTGAAGACAGGACAGATAAGGTACAGATAGCTCTAGTGGACCTCTTTGTTCACCTCTTTGTGCAGAATGTATGTGTAAAGAAAGGCATATACAGCACTGACTGCTGCACTGATGAACATCTTATCATTTCAATGCTAAACATCAAGATCTATTCCCCAGGTACCCCAGGACATGAAGGTTCAGAAGCATCTCAATGTATCTGTCTCAGACAGTCATGAAGGAATCTCCCTCAGAGAAACTTGAGAGTCACCTGTGTACAACAAAAGTCGACACTCACTGCATTGAGCATGACTGAGTGACCTTCAGGGCTATAGTAAACTCCACTGCTCTCGAAGTCCTTGTCCCCACCTATCATAAGTTTCAAGATTGTCATGAAAACAATGAGGTAATCCAGGAACTACTGGAGAAGAAACATCACCTCTACAGGGTTTACCTCAATAAGTCATCAAAGGCATGATATCTACCAAAACATCCATAGGACTGTCCAATGCAAGCTTGGAATTGCAAGACACTTAGCTGAGACAGAAAGTAGACAAAGTTCAGTCATATGATGACCACTAAGAATGGAAGAGATTCTACGAGGCTCTGAAATCTGTCTATGGGCCCCGGTCTGTAGTTCATCACCAGTCCTTGGTGTCAACAGGTCAATACAGCTTATATAAAAAGCCCAAATTATAGAAGGATGGACAGAGTACATTAATCACATCCTCAATCAGCCTTTATCCATCAACAAAGCAATCAACAGGCTGCCACAGGTTGCCATCAACTAGTCTGTTAATGACCCTCCCTCTCTGTTAGACAGGCGTTTGATTGTATTTGTTGTCTCTATCAGCAAAGCTCCCAATGCTGATGCTATCCTAGCTGAGGCCATTGACAAGGCTGGAGGTCAATGCCTGGCCAAGAAGCTTACTGAACTCTTTCAGGGTTCATGGGAGCAAGGAACCATCCCGCAAGAAGATGAAGATGCCTTGATTGTCCACTTGTACAAGCAGAAAGGAACTTACCAACCTTGTGACAAACCTCTCACTCCTCTCCATCACTGGCAAAATCTGTGCCAGAATCCTTCTGAACCGCTTGGTGCAAGATCTGCTGCCAGAGAGTCAGTGCAGTTTAAAATAAGTTTGAGGAACCACTGATATGATGTTTACAGTTAGACACCTCTAGGAGAAATGACAAGAGCAAAAGGCGCACTGCCCGAGGCCTTTGATAAAGTCGGCTGTGAGGGCCTTCATAAGGTAATGGAGAAATTTGGCTGTCCTGATAAATTTATCACGATGGTTCGACAATTTCATGTTGGCCTGCTCATGCGTGTCCTGAGTGATGGTGAATCTCTGACCAATTCTCAGTCACTAATCGAGTTAAACAGTGCAGCGTACTAGTGCCAGCCCTCTTCAGCATGTTTTTCTCTGGCATGCTCTCTGATGCCTCCATTAATGATGATACTGGCATCGAAATGAGATATCCCATGCACAGGGAACTACTCAACCTGAGAAGACTCCAGGCAAAGATCAAGGTCTCCAAAGACATACATCGCAATTTCCTGTATGCCAATGACTGAACACTAGTTGCTAGTTCAGAGCTGGATGTGCAATGTAACACAGACTTATTCTCCAGTGCATGCAATAAAAGGACTCACAATAGCTTGAAGAAAACTGCAGTAATGTACCAGCTTGCTCCAGGAAAGACCATGACCAGAACCTGTCAGCAGTGGATAAGTTCACTTATCTCAGCAGCACAGTCTCTCGAGCTAATTATATTGACAACAAAACACATGCAAGAATTGCCAAAGCAAGTGTAGCCTTTGACAGACTTCGAACATCAGCCTGGGAATGAGGAGGAATAAGTTTGCCTACCAAACTGAAAGTCGATAGAGCAATTGTCCTGTCCAATCTGTGCCTCCTTTCTGGATCTGACTAAAGTATTCAGGGTTGGTGGAGGGAGCAAGTTCCCTAATTTGAAAATGACTGGAGTGTGCAATTGTGGGTGGCAATATGATACTGGGTAGGTGCTCACAGGCTAGGGACGAGTAAATTCCTGTTCTGGGAACTTTTTCCACGTGGTCCCACCTGGTACAATGTTAGCACCCATATATTGTGGCAGACGGAGGTTCTTCTCAAACATGTAAACATGAAGCAGTTTATCTGGATCCCAGTCTAATCACTGGATTCCACCATACTTTAGCGAGATTTACTTTGGGAGGGTGCCAGAAAAGTATGTGGATATTCAGGGGCGTCATCATTTAGCTCTTTCCCTGAACACTGAATCACTCTCTTCTTATGATTGCCTTTTGTATAACGTTATCAAATATAGCAATGTTGGGCCCAATATTCTTTTGGCTGACAGAATAATGATTTCAGAAATAATTGCAATCAATCTTGAACATGTAAATTTTAAAAGGATAATAAATTAGCTAGAAGTACTTTTACATGAGTCTAAATTGCAGGACAATGAAAATTATAAATTATAATAGCTTCCATACAAAGATGGATTAGGAGGGCCATTTTAACCTAGAGGCAATAGACAGCATTAACGCCTTTGAGGAGAATGGTAATTTTTTTGTACCATATTCGCATTCTGCAGTAAAAATATCCTTTTTTTGAAATCAGGAGCTTTTTTGAATATATGTCTCTAAGTGTTCACACGGTGTAATATGCAACATCAAGAATCTCGTTAATGTAAACTGTAAGCACTGCAACCAGTCACATTTTAACACCCTGAATATTTAACTTTGAAATAAGTGTTTCAATTTTAGGAAGCCATGGGGAAGGGAGCTTATATTTAAATGACATAAAAGGCAATAAATTAAGTAATTAAGACTCCCAAGTGAGGGTACATATATACATACATAAGGTAGAACTTTTCGCCAGGAAGGCCATGGGTATGAGTACACATCGACTATGTGGGACCTTTTATGGGAACAATGTTTCTACTTATCATAGACGCTCATTCAAAATGGATGGACACATATGAAGTGAGGTCACCCACATCTTTAGCGGCAATAGACAAGCTATGACAAAGTTTTGCAATTAATGGACTACCTGAGTGCTAGTATCAGATAATGGAACAGCATTCACAAGTGCTGAATTTAACCGATTTACAGGCCCCAATGGTATTGTTCATGTGAAAACATCTCCATACAACAAATGGACTCGCTGAGAGAGCAGCTCAAATCTGGTATGAAGAAGTTGTCTGGAGATTCAATAGTGATTAAATTAGCACAATTTATTTTCCATTATAGAATGACCCCTCATTCAACAACAAGTGTTACACCTGCGGAATTGTTGAAGCGCCATCTCCGATCGAGACTGAGCCTAATTGTGCCACACTTGGGGGGAAGGTAGAAATAAGGCAGGAAAGTTAGAACATTGGATACCATTGTCACAGTTGGGACAGAATATTTAATGTAGTAGGGAAAGTATTTGTGAAAAACTAGAAAAGGAACATGACTGTTCAGTGAGATAAGTGCAGTAACCGGACTTCTTATCCTATCACGTGAAAGTCGAAGATCGAGTCATTAGGAGACATGTAGATTACATTAGGAGAGGAGAAACCAAATACTCAGAAACGATTCCACAAGTGTTCGAGACTGAATCGACATCTCCTGTTCAAAGAACTCAACTGAGTACAAATGTGTTTGAAGGACTGTATGTACCTGTAAGAGTTGAAAAACAGATTTATATGTACCTGCTGAAGAACCAGATGCTCAGACGACTCCAGTAAAGGAAGTTCAAAATCAAACTTCAGAAGCTGTAGAGCTGAAACATTCCACACACATAAGGAAACCCCCAGAGAGACTGACTTTGTAAAACTTGATACATCAAAATAATTGTCAAATGTACTTTTCAGTAAAGTGGGAAGAATGTAGTATTCTGATATGTAATAGACCTTTAATACAAGTGTTGTATTGTAATGTAAGATCACATGATCTTAATACCCAATAGCAGAGCAGCGCAGGCAACCTCTTTGGGAGAGTCTTGAGTTAGACACTGAAGAGTGAAGACAGAGTTTTGAATTGTGAGCACATAAGTGTAGCTGCTGAGTTTAGTTTGTAAATGAACAGCATGGGCAGAATTTTACACTTGGCGTGCGGGCACATGCCTGACACGGCCTAGTATAAAATGATGTGCGATGATGTTGGACGCACATCCAGACGCCTTGGCGCACTTGCGCGGTATTTTATTTGGTGGACAAACGCCAGAGTTGGCTGTGCGCCTGCCGATAATTAAAAGGCCTATTAATAGGGCAATTAACAACCTAATTAAATTCAAATTTATGCTACCCGTCCAATCTTACATTTGGCAGGCAGGTGAAAAGGCCAAGCGGCCTTTACATTTTTTATGAAACGTCATCCACGAGCGGGATGAGGTTTCCCAAAGCTAATACACATTAAATAAAAGCTTTATTTTGGTATTAAAAACAGGCCCCTTCTCATGTGACAAAGTCACATGAGGGGACATGTTTTATTAAATTTTTACTGTCTTTATTCATTTTTTTTAAAAGTGCTTTAGTCTCCCTGAGGCCCGGAGTTGCCTCAGGGAGATTGACGCATATGCGAACTGTGCTCTAGGCCAGGTTTTCCCTCCTCCCCCCCACCCACACAGGCAGCACTCAGCACTGTCGTTCACGATCCATACAGGGCGGGCCTTAATTGGCCCACCCACTTGAAATCATGGAGAGGAGCCGATCACGGGTGGCGGGTGGCTGCCCAACTGCCTCTGCCTACCTCCGCTGAGCACCCCCACCAAGGACAAAACCCTGCCCCATGTCTTTATTCTAACAATGATCTCCTGATGTTCTCTGTCTCTGTACTGACTCGGTCACCCTGAAATAAGCGCGCAACCCAGATCCTTTAGTCCCAACAAACAATAGGGCACTGGATCCAACAGTGTTCCTCCTGGCAGCTACCTCCTCCATGAGGACTGAGAGGCACACATTCGAAAAGTAGGACGCCGAGTGCCCACACGACCTGCCCTGTGTCTAGCCGTACTCGACTCCAGAACTTGAATATTGACAACGTAGAGGAGATATTCTTCCATGGCATCCTTCCAGGGGCTGCCTTTGCTGTTTTAAAACCATCCACTGGGTTAGACCCAATGACTGACAGGCACCCGTCCCTGCCCACCCCTTCCCAGTGAGGGCCTTAATTGGCCCGCCAGCATAAAATCGCGGTCAGGGGCCAATTGTGGTCGGGGGCCGATCGTGGTGGCGAGCTGTTTCCCGGCCATTTCTAGCCCACCGACCTCAAAATTTTGGCCATAAGAGTACATCAACAACAGTAACAACTTGCATTTATATAACATCTTTAATTAGGAAAATCACCCTTAGGCACTTCACAGAAGCATAGTCAGAAACAAATACTGAGCCAAAGAAGGAGCAGTAAAAGTTCAGTCAAAAGGTTGAGGCAGGGTGGACCATAAGTAAAAAAACACATACAAAAAAGACAATTATGGTAAATACCATACATATAAATATACATGCGTGTGTGCTAGCAAGGAGCCTCACCATTGGCAGCATGTATCAGAAATGCAAGAATTGCAGACCCACATTTCTGGTAAGTGTTATGAGCAGATTAAACCCTCTGCCAGCAGAACAAACTTACAAACTTACCCCAGGGAGGTATACATATACAAAAATGGCATGTATATATCCTTTGAGTCCCTTTCTTCTACCAGGTACCTGCTGTTTACTCCGTCACTACAGTAGCTTAGTTAAAATAACTGGAACAGCTTGCAAATGATAATTTCTAAACTCTTGTTTGTGTAGCATTGCCAGAACACATGTGCCATAACAACTAACTTTCAGTTCATTTAGGCCTTGTGTCACCCACTCCTGAATTTACATTAACCTGTGCACCTTGAAAGTTTAATATTTCCTGAAAGATTTCCTGTTGTAGTTTCTCAACTGAACTGACTTAACACTCTTTGGCGAACCAGTAATGTTGGTTCATTGTTATTGAAAAAGAAACATCAGGGTTAATTCATTTGGAATTTTTCCACAGACATATCATCTCCTAAATATAAAAGTTCACATATCTAGCCAAGAAATTTCAATGAGGGTAAATGTGCTTTACATTCAAGTTCCATTAGTTTGTGCATGGCCAGAGATCAGTGCTTGTAAATCAATGCCTAGACATGGACAACAGTTCCATCAGCACTCTTTAATGAGGCAGATCAAAAAGAAATGAAAACAGCAGGACATTCAGATTTACTAGACAAGGAGAGTGAAGGAAAGGAGCTTCTACTCAGAAAATGGTGTGCTTGCTGCAACATAAAGCTACAGGCCATGCTGGATTATCTGTTGTAAAGGAATGATTGATTCATGTCAGACTTTTAGAGCTGCAGAATCTGTCTGACAGAAAAACATTCTATTTTTAAGCTATGGTATAAAAAGCCCATTTTTCTGCTTTTAACAATATACTGTTATGAAAATATAAGCTATATTAAAAAGAAGAACCTTTAATTAAGCGCCAAATTTTAGATCAAAGATGAAGATCTCCCAATTGCCAAATATTAATCATCTCAGTTATTATTGTGACCAAAGTATAATAATTTTTTTTGGTTTACTGTGAAGTAGGTTTATGGGTGTGATTATAACTGAGTCTGCCTGTGTGCTTTAATTACATATGGAGTCAAGTAGACTGCAAGCTTGAAAACATCAAAAGAAGCTAAGCATTGAGTTGTGCTTGACATGCTAATGAGCAAACATGGATGCTGGCTTAGCATGTAAGGTCCGAAAAAGAATTTGCATTTTTAGATTAATGAAGCGATTGTTGGATTTCAAAGGGATCTTAGTTTGTTTACAACTAGTCAAATAAGCAAGGGAGTGTGTTTATTTTTCCTAAAGGTTACTGACAATATTGGCAACAAGAAAGTTTTTACATTATGAGGAAGATACAGTTTCAAAGACATATGGAACCATAGAATTTACACAGTAAGGTGAAAGAAACATATATAAAGGAGAATTCTATGTGAGAGAAGGTCATGTAAGATCTAACAGGAATGTGTGAAATAGTATTCAGAAAGCCTCTAGCTATTTATGCATAAGTCTTCTATGTAAAGTAACTGAAAGTGGGGAAGACATTTGGAATTCCACTGTTAAGTTGGTATTGTGTTAATTTGTTGGGTTTGTTTTAAATCTAAAATCTATTTTGGACTGTTGCCTTAAAGGGGGTGGGGGGTGCAATTGGGATTCAAGTGAATTAGAAATTTTAGGATTTATTATAGTAATAAGTAATTATAGCCTTATGTATGTGTTTGAAATCTTTTATTTTATTAATAAATATTTTAATTTAATTTTTTAAATTTTTAAAGGTCTTGATGGACTCATTACTTCTGAATTCAGTGCATGCATCTTCTCATAAAAAATACAAATTGCAAAACCGTTGTGATAGCACAACCAAGTTTCCCTTGTGGATTTGGTCCTCCTGGCACACATCATCTGCTACATCATATCATTTTGCTATTTTGTTGCTGTCTCAAATTACTGTGGCTTCATCAGGTTCAGTTCCTGCATTGGATGATTGCATTAAGTTTCCCTTTCAAATGGGCCACAATCCATCAGATTGACATAATATCCTCATTGATGATTAGACTGCTGCAAATGATCTCAGAGACAATTATGGTGCTCAGAGGAACAGTAATTGGATTGTCGGGTGTGGAAGTGTTGGAGAAGAAGATTGCCCCTTACCCCTGCCCTTTGTCATAGGAGCTTTTATGGATGACTTAAAGAGCAAGTTTCAATGTGGCTTCAGCATTACAGTCTGCTGAATGGGTGGCGGTGCCCCAGGGGTGAGACATCATCTCCATGATGTGAGGGGTCATGACCATATGATACTAGCACCCTCATGACGAGTGTTAAAAGGTTTTGCATTGAAAGGACTGTTCAGAAGAGATGAAGGCTCAAGAGGCCTTACAGAATTTTACATGGTGACCACTGATGGGAATTGGGACAAAAGGATTTTATGACACTCCAAGACCAATGTTGATCAGTTTGTAGCTACTGCCTTAAGGCCACTACTTAGTTATTTGAATATGTATTATGATCAAGTTTTCAATAATAACTGAGTTTTTGCATGAGATTGTTACCACTGGCATTTTACCCTCTGGGGGCAATGGTAGGCATGGCAAGGGAACAGAGCATATGAGAGACCTGGACATGCTTGTAAGGTGGAAGGACAGGTTAATAAAGCATATGGGATCATGGGTTTTATAAATAAAGGCATAGAGTATAAAAGTTAGGAAGTTATTGCTAAACCTATGTTCAGGACTGCCAATTGTGATTAAATGTATCCCTGGATGTTTCATCACATGACTTTCCCCCATGTTCCAGTCATTAGTCAGCCAACACATCCATCCTCGTGATGCACTGTCTTCCTACACCAATTAGAAAGCAAAACGACTCATTACCTAATAGAATGATGCTTAATTGTCAACCAGACAGTCTTTTCCCCTCCTTTTCAATATTTTTATATCTGATAAAGGAAAGAAAACAGCAAAAAAACATAACGTTGTGTAATGCTCTAATGATTATTCTCCAGGGTTACGTACAGCAGTGTCCTACAGATTGATCTTCACTTCCTGGAGACTCCAGGCCAATCAAGGAGGGCTGGCAACCCTATCTATATAAAGCCCTGGTTTGACTCCAATGGGAATACTGTGTCCCAATTCTGGACATCGCACTTTCGGAGGAATGCGAAGGATTTGGTTAGAATCCTTAACAGATTTGTTAAAATGGTTCCAGGAATGAGGGAATGCATTTAAGTGGATACAGTGGAGGAGCTGGGGTTGTTCTCCTTGAAGCAGAAAAGGCTAAGAGAAGATTTGACAGAAGTGTTTAAAATTATGAAGGGTTAAAATGGAGTAAATAAAAAGAAACATTTTCTAATGGCTGAAGGATCGCAAACCATAGGGCATAGCTTTAAGGTGATGAGCAAAAGGACCAAAGGCAACATGAGGATAAACTTTTTAATGCAACAAGTTGTTCAGATTTGGAACCTACTGCATGTAGTGTAATGGAGAACAGATTCAATTGTAGCCTTATAAATACTTGATATAGAAATAATTGCACAAATATGGGAAACGAGTGGGCGAGTAGAACTACCTGGAAAGAGCTAGCACAGACTCAATAGGCCAAATGGTCTCATCCTGTGTTCTACTATGCTTCTACAGCCTGGCTAAAACTGACCTTGCTGAATCTGAGATCGGCACAGGTCCGGTGTTAGCAACTTTAATTCTGGCATCAATACAAATCAGCTGTTAATGGATTATCACTAAGCAATTTTATTCAATTTATTTAATAAGTGGCAGCTTAAAGTGGCTGTATTTCTGAACTGACTATTGCATTGCAGTTGTTGAAAAACATTTCTTTGAGATAAAGTTATATTCAAAGACAGATCTTTAAAATTCACCTGGAAATCAATTAATCAGCCCATGTAAATCATTATTCAGAGATAATGCAATCATGGGAGTAACCTCAATATAAGGATTTCAATGGTTCAGGAGAAGGCCCAACAGTAACAATTTGTTCTTATATGGTATATTTAAACTAATAAAACATACCAAGCAATTTCACAGGATCATTATTAAATAAATTTGACACCAAGCCATGTAAGGAGTTATTAGGGCAGATGACCATAAGCTTACTGAAAGAGATAGGATTTTAATAAGATAGGTGGAGAGATGAAGAGATTTAGGGAAGGAATTCTAGAGCTTAGGCCTAGGAAGCTGAAGGTCAACATTGGTGAGGCAATAAAATTCAGACAAGTGCAAGAGGCCAGAATTGGAGGAGCGCAGATTCTCAAAGAATTGTGAGGCTGGAGGACACTACAAAGATAGGGAGGGACAATGCATGGAGCGATTTGAAAAGAAGGATCAGAATTTTAAAACTGAGGTATTGCCACACCAGGAACCAATGTAGATCAGTGAGCACCAGAGTGACGAGTGAATGGGACCTGGTGCGTGTTAGGATATGGGCAGCAGAGTTTTGGATGCATTTGTTTATGGAGGATGGAAGATGAGAGGCTGGCCAGGAAAGTGTTGGAATTGTCAAGTCTAGAGGTAACAGAGGCACAGATAATAGTTTCAGCAGTGGGTGAGCTGACATATGGGCAGAGTCGGGTAGTATTATGGACATGGAAGTAGGCAGTCTTGGTGATGGAGTGGAAATAGGTCATAAGCTCATCTTGTGGTCAGATATGACGCCAAGGTTATAAACAGTCTGGTTCAGCCTCAGACATTTTCCAGGGAAAGGAATGGAGTTGGTGGCTAGGGATCAGCGTTTGTGGCAGGAACCAAAAACAATGGTTTAGTTCTTATTGTTATTTAGTTGGAACAAAGACTTAGGTCTTACTGTTATTTGTTTGGAGGGAATTTTAGTTCATCCTGGGTGTCAGAAAGCAAACTGATAAAATTGAGATAGTGGAGAAGTCGAGAGAAGCAGTGGTGAGGTAGACCTTGGTGTCATCAGTTTATATGTGGAAACTTATGTTATGTTTTTGGATGAAGTCATTGAGGGATAGCATGTGAATGAGCAATTGGAGGGGGCCAAGGAAAGATCCTTGGAGGATACCAGAGATTAGGGTGCAGGAATGGGAAGGGAAGCCATTGCAGGTGATTTTCTGGCTGCTACTGGATACATAAGAATAGCACCAGGCAAAGGTAGTCCAACCCCACTGGATGACGAAGGGAAGGCATTGGAGTTGATCCACCTTGTTAGGGCAACTACATCCCAAGAGTGCTGTGTCTGTCACATTTTCCACCCTCCTGTTCTCACCCCTTCCCCTTCCTGCCAGAACCACGAGAGAATTCCCCTTGTCCTCACCTCCCACTCCATCAGCCTCTGTATTCAATGGATCATTTTGTGCCATTTCTGCCACCTCCAGTGTGATGCCACCACCAAACATATCTTCCCCTATTAAAATTATGAAGGGACGGTTCCCTCTATAATATCCTTGTTTACTCTTTGATCACCCCCAACACCCCATCCCCTTCCCATGCACCCTTCTGTGTAAACAAGTGAGATGTAATTAAGAGACCTTCCCTTTTAGCTCCTCTCTTCTCATCGTCCCAGGCCCCAACATAAGGAACGGCGCCTCATCTTTTGATTAGGCACTTTACAAACTTCCAGACTCAACATTGAGTTCAACATTTTCAGACAGCAAACTCTGTCTTGGTTTTTCTTTAAGTTTTACTTTCAGACAGCAGTACCCCAGCTCCAGGTACATCTTTTGTTTCTTTTTTCCTTTTCTTGCCCCATAACCATTCACTTTGGCCCTGTAGGACTAACTCTACTGTCATTCAATTTCTCCTCAAGCATACATTGAGCTTCAGTGGAACAGTGCCTACTGGCCAAGGACAGAGATGCGTGAGAGAAAGGTGGAGAATTAAAATGATGGGCTCAGAGTCATTCTTGCAGGTTGATCAGAGGTATTCTGCAAAATGGTCACCCAATCTGTGTTTGGTCTCCCCTATGTAGAGGAGACCACATTGTGAGCAGTGAACACAGCATGCTAAATTGAAAGAAGTACTCGTAAATCACTGCTTCACCTGGAAGAAGTGTTGGGGCCTGGGATGGTGAGAGAAGGGGGTAAAAGGGAAGGTGCCCCTGTCTTCCACTCTTTTGTCCTTGTCCCATCCATCTCTTTCTCAAAACCTATTATATCTCTAACTTTTCCCAGTTTTGATGAAAGGTCATTGACCAACTCGGTTTCTCTCTTCACTGACGCCACCTGACCTGCTGAGTATTCCGAGCATTTCCTTTTTTTTATTCCAATGGACAATCTTTGCTTTAAACTGATTGATTCGTAGACATTCTTCAAGAATTGGAGCATGCTTGTCACATTTATTTCCAACATTTAGCCTGATCTGATTAACCCATCCCCTCAATGTTGTCCTTCTTTCCTGAGTTTAGAGATAAGTGTTTGAGTGTTGTTGATGAGCATTAACAGGCTCCTGTGTTTATCAAGAACACATGGGGCAGAATTTTACATCCCATGAGCGGGCAAGTGCCCGACCCGATCGGGTGTGAAATTGCACATGATGATGTCGGGAAAGGGTCCCGATGTCATTGTGTACTTGTGCCATATTTCGGCCAGCGGGCACGCGTGAGATTCAACAGCGCCCCTGCTGACAATTAAGGTAATTAAAGTATCAAAGATTTTCCGCTGCCCATCCAACCTTATGGTTGGCGGCAGGCGAATCAGCCAGGTGGCCTTTGTATTGTTCAGGAAACCTCGCCCAAAAATAGGATGAGGTTTCCGTAATTAAATTTTAAAAATCTATGCACAGAATTTTTATAACGTCCACGCACAGGTGACTCATTCTGTTGCATGGACATTTTTTCTGCATTTTAAATTCTGCCCTTATTGATTTTAAATTTATCAGCTCCCTGAGGCAATTCTCTGACTTCAGGGAGCTTTCCTTCTGCACTCGCCTGCACCTGTGCTGATTTCAGCGCTCACCGTCCTCCCTCCCCCAGCCTGGCAGCACGCCATTACTTAGCCAGCCAGCGTGAAGTCGTGGTCAGGGCTGATCGTAGGTGGCAGCCCGTGCCCTGGCACCTCCCGGGCCCTCCGATCATGGCCACCCGCCAACCCATAACTTCTATCCAAGAAATAAGAGCAGGAGTGGACCACATGGCCTGTCAAGCCTGCTTCGCCATTCAAGAAAATCATGGCTGGTCTTGGGCTTCAACTCCATTTTCCCGCCATCTTCCCATATCCCTTAACTCTCTGCAAGACCAAAAATCTCCCTATCTTTGAAAAACGAAAGAATATGGTGGCATTGGAGACAAGCTTGGTCTTCTCCTTATTTGCAGTCCATGCAAGCACTTTCTATGGTCACTTAAAAACTTCCATGCGTGGAAATCTTTTTTTCTCTTGTTTCACCCAGAGTGGAGTAAAATCGAAGGACAAGGTTGATATAAAAGTATTGATGTCATCATGCACAGTAGAAGGGAATCTTTCAATTTTTGGTGAAAAAAAACACCACTCATTTTATAGTCATTAAGGCACAAAAGGAGGAAATCTGTATTTAGGTTTCATTCTTGCTGATTTAATCATGCCCCCATAATTCTTACTTGGATGGAAAACTTTTTCCCACGTCAAAATCTGACATTTTAACCTGTAAGTGGATTATCAAGAGAGATCCAACCTAATTAACTTTCCACCAAATCATTCACTGTAGAAAGAGCCTTTCAACAGAGGGCAAGTACGCAATGCCTACTGTTAGGTTATCAATAAAAACAGTGGAATTGATAATGTGGCTAGTCAACATGAAGGATGCTTACATGGACAAGATGGGCCGAATGTCCTCCTTCTGTGCTGTAACTTTTCTACGGTTCTATGGGTCTATGGTTCTAAGAACATAAGAACTAGGAGCAGGAGTAGGCAATTCAGCCCCTCGAGCCTGCCCCGTCATTCAATGCGATCATAGCTGATCTCATTTCGGCCTCAACTCCAATTTCCTGCCCTCTCCCCATAACCTTTCAACCCATTACTAATTAAAAACCTGTCTATCTCCTCCTTAAATTTATTCAGCGTCCTGGCATCCACTGCACTCTGAGATAGTGAATTCCACAAATTCACGACCCTTTGAGAAAAGTAATTCCTCCTCATCTCTGATTTAAATCTACATCCCCTTAGCCTAAAAATATGGCCTCTCATTTTAGAATGGCCCACAAGGGTAAACATCCATTCCACATCAACTTTGTCTATCTCCTTTAGCATCTTATTTACCTCAATTAGATCTCCTCTTATCCTTCTAAACACGAGCGAGTCTAGGCCTAAACTGCTCAACCTCTCCTCATAAGGCAAGCCCCGCATCTCTGGAATCAATCTAGAGAACCTTCTCTGAACCGTCTCCAATGCAACTACATCTTTCCTCAAGTAAGGGGACCAAACTGTTCACAGTACTCCAGGTGCAGTCTCATCAATGCCTTGTACAGTTGCAACAACACTTCCCTATTTTTATACTTTATTTCTCAAGCAATAAATACCAAAATTCCATCTGCCTTCCTTTATTACCTGCTGTACCAATATACTAGCTTTCAGCGATTCATGCACGAGGACACCCAGATCCCTCTGCACTGAAGCATTTTGAAGTTTCTCTCCATTTAAATAATAAGCCACCTTTTTATTCTTCCACCCAAAATGGACAATCTCACACTTATCCACGTTAAACTCCATCTGCCACATTTTGGCCCATTCACCTAACCTGTCCATATCCATTTGTAAATTTCTTATTTCTTCATTGCAACTTACTTTCCCACCTATTTTGGTGTCATCTGAAAATTTAGCTATAGTACCTTCTATCCCAGAATCCAAGGCATTAATATAGATTGTAAATAGTTGGGACCCAAAGACCGAACCTGTAGCACCCCACTAGTTACAGCTTGCCATCCAGAAAAAGACCCATTTATCCTGACTCTGCTTTCTGTTGGTTAGCCAATCCTCTCTCCAAGCTAATATATTACCCCTAACTCTGTGTGATCTTATTTGTGCGGCACCTTATCAAAGGCCTTCTGGAAGCCCAGATATACTACATCTACAGCATCCCCTCTGTCCATTTTGCTTGTCACATCTTCAAAGAACTGTAGCAAATTAGTCAAACACAATTTACTCTTCATAAAACCGTGCTGCCTCTGATGGATTGCATTTTGACTTTCCACATACCCCATTACTACTTCCTTAATAATGGATTCCAACAATTTCCCAATGACAGGCATTAAACTAACTGGTCCTACTTTCTGCCTTCCCCCCTTTTTGAATAAGTGTGTTATATTAGCATTTTCCCAATCCACTGAAACCTTTCTAGAATCCAGGGAATTTTGGAATATTATTACCAATGCATCCACTATTTCCGCTGCCACTTCCTTTAAGACCCTGGGATGTAGGCCACCAGGTCCTGGGGACTTGTCACGCTTTATTCCCAATAGTTTGCTCAGTACTTTTTCTCTAGTGATGGTGATTGTTCTAAGTTACTCCTTCTCTATACCCTCCGCTCTACCTGTTATTATTGAGGTGGTATTAGTGTCCTCCACCGTGAAAACTGAGGCAAAATATTGATTAAGCGTCTCTGCCATTTATGTGTTCCCCACTATTAACTCCCCAATCTCATCCTCCAAGGGACAACATTCACTTTAGCTACTCTCTTTCCTTTTATATACTTGTAGAAGCTTTTGCTATCAGTTCTTACATTTTGCACTAGTTTCCTTTCATAATTTACCTTTGTTCTTTTAATTATTTTTACAGTAACCCTTTGTTGATCTTTAAAGTTTCCCAATCTTCCAGCCTGCCACTGACCTTTACAATTTGGTATGCCTTAGTTTTTGCCTTGATGTTATCTTTAACTTCCTTGCTTAGCCATGGATGAAAAACAAGGAAGCTCATTAGGGCCATCAAAATTATTTAACGCGGGGGCATTTCTTTGAGTGGCTGAATAGATCTCCAGTTGCTAAGAACCTGTTCCTAATAGATTCTGAAGAAGAGGTCCAATTAGGAAAATAGAATAATTTTCTACTTCATCTTTCCCTTAGTTCATTCAGTATTCCATCTTCGCCACCCACATCTTACCCTATCTCCTCTAACAGAAAATAATGGCAGCATTTGGTTGGGGAGTCAGCCACTCTTGACTGACTATCAACTCTCCCCAATTTCTAGTACTCACTACCAGCCTTGGGTGAGTTAGTTTATCCATGCGCTGTAAAGTCCACCTATTGCAGCATCATTTTTTGAAATGATTCTAAGGTTTTTCACCTCCACTATTCTGCCTGGATGTCCAGTCTGTATATTTATCACTTTTTAGATGAAGAGAACTTTCTTATAGATGTCCCAAATTTGCCTTCCTACCAGTTTGTGCCATCTTGTCCTACTGTCACAACTAGTAGGAAGTAGTTATTCTGATTTTTCTTTTCCATATCATTTACTATCTTACACTTCTGTTGCATTATCTTTTAGGCTCCATTCCAGGCTGAAAAGTCCAGAGGGATGCTTTCTGGATCCCATGGTGGTGAGAAGTGCACATGGGCGGTACACTGAAACAACACTTGAGATCACTTCACTCTACTCTGATGTCGGGGCTAATCAAAATATAATGGGCCTTACATGATGGGCAGGGTCCAGGGCCTTTTATTGCATCCAGTGTGAGGACTCTGGAAATTACAGTGCTACTTCAGGTCTGCTAAAATAAGCTTGCACCTTGGGTGAAAGAAACACCATAGCTTCAGAAAAACTGAACATCTTCAAAGGTTTCAACTTATACCGAAACATCCTGGAATGCTTCTCAAAAGTTACTTCTGTCAGCGGATCCTTTTGAAAATGCAAGTGCCAAGAGGAAGATTTCATGGTTGTGTTATATCCATTAGCATGCCAATCAGGAAGGCTGGTCAAGGTACGCTGCTTTAATGTTGAGGCAATTGTGCAGCTGCTGCAAGAAGTTGAGCAAAGGAAGGATCCTCTGTTTCCCTGCCAAGGAAAGGAAACACCTAAGAGACAGAAGATTACAGATAATAAACGGGTACTCTAATTGGGAGGCTGAGACTAATGGTGTCTCGCAAGGATCTGTGTTGGGACCTCAACTATTTGTGAAGGAATCCATGTAAAGAAATCCAGCCATAATGAGGGGTTACCAGGCTAGAAAAGTTATTTTCCTATAAATAAGAACTTAAAATATTAAAAAGGGTTCATTTTTACAAAAGGGTAAATAATGTTCACAATGCTTGACCACAGGATTCTGCACATAGCTACTTCTTTATTAATAAGTTAGGTTAAGGGGTAGGTCATTGGAGAATCAGTGGCAGACATTTAAGGAGTTTCATAACACTCAGCAAAGGTACATTCTTCTGAGAAAGCAAGACCCCAGGTGATGAATGAATCATCTCTGGTTAACTAAGGAAGTTAAAGATAGTATCAAATTGATAGAAAAAGCATACCATTTTGCAAAGATTAGTGGGAGATCAGAAGATTGGACAGAATTTAAAAAACAGCAAAGAATGATGAAAAAAGTTAAAAGAAGGGAGAAATTAGAGTTCGTGAGAAAGATGGCTAAAAATATAAAAGCAGATAGTAAGAGTTTCTACAAGGATTTAAAAAAGAAAATCACAGAATTTTAATGGCATAGAAGGAGGCCATTTGGCCCATCGTGTCTGCACTGGCTCTCCAAACGAGCATTATGACCTAGTGCCATTGCCCTGACTTTTCCCCTTACCCCTGCACATTGTTTCTATTCAAATAATCATCTAATGCCCTCTTGAATGCTTCGATTTAACCTGTCTCCACCACACTTCCAGGCAGTGTATTCCAGACATGAACCACTTATTGTGTGAAAAAGCTTTTTCTCACATCACATTTGCTTCTTTTGTAAATAACTTTAAATCTGCCCTCTCATTCTTGATCTTTTTACAAGCGGTAACAGTTTCTCCCTATCTACTCTGTCCAGTCCCCTTATGATTTTGAACAGTTCTATCAAATCTCCTCTTAGCCTTCTTCTCTCCAAGGAGGACAACCCCAGGCTCCCAATCTATCTTCATAGCTGAAGTTTCTCATCCCTGGAACATTTTTTTGTAAACCTCTTCTGCACTCTCTCCAATGTGTTCACATCCTTCCGATTTTATGGTGACTAGAACTGTACACAATACTCCAGCTGAGGTCTAATGAGTGTCTTATATAAATTCAGCATAGCTTCCTTGCTCTTGTCCTCTCTGCTCCTATTAATAAAACCCAGTAGTAACTTAAAATAGAACTTAAGTAAGCATGGGTCCTCTAGAGAGAGTCTGGGGAATTAATATTGGAAAATAAGGAAATCATTGATGAATTGAACAGATAATTTGGTGGGGTTTTCCAGCCTCATCGTGCCAGGACCCGCTGTGGGAGATTTAGTGGCCCAGCCAAAAGTCCATTGACTTTCGCGTGGGACCGGATGATCCTAGTGGCGGGCAGGGCTGGAAAATCCCACCGATTCACTGCAGGTGACACAAATAACATCCCAGAAATATTTGTAAGTCAAAAGGTGAAAGGGAGGGAGGATCTTAAATCAATTACAATCACCATGGAAAAGGTACTGAGAAAACCATTAGATCTAAAGGCTGACAAGTCACCGAAACCTGATGGACTACATCCTAGGATTCCAAAAGAACGGGTTACTGAGAGAGTAGGTGCATTGTTTGTAATTTTGCAATATTCCCTAGATTCTGGAAAGGTCCTATCAATTTGGAAATTAGCAAATCTAATTGCTCTAATCAAAAATGGAGGGTGACTGAAAGCAGGTGACAGATCAGTTAGTCTCACATCTGTCATAGGGAAAATAATAGAATCTATGACGAAGGAGGTTATAGCAGGGCACTTAGAAAAGCTGAATACAATCAGGAAGGGTCAACATGGTTTTGTAAAAGGGAAGTCGTGTTTGACTAATTTATTAGCTTTCTTTGAGGAAGTAATAAACAATGTGGGTAAAGGGATCCTGTAGATGTGGTGTACTTGGATATCCATAAGGCATTTGACAAGGTGCCATGTCAAAGGTTACAATACAAAATAACAGCTCATGATGTAGGAGGTAACATATTATCATGGATGGAGGACTGGTTAGCTAACAGGAAGCAGGGAGATGGGTCTTTTTGGGGTGGTAAACTGTAACTAGTGGAGTGCCACTAGGATCAGTGCTGGGGCCTCAACTATTTACAATCTTTATAAATGATTTGGTTGAAGGGACCAGAAGTATCATTGCTAAATTTGCTGATGAAATCAAGATAGGTAGGCAAGTAAATTATGAGGAAGACATAAAGAGTCCACAAAGGGATTTTGATAGGTTAAATAAGTAGGCAAAAAATTGACAGGTGGAGAATAATGTGGGAAAATGTGAACTTGTCTACTTTGGCAGGAAGAATATAAAAGTAGCATATTATTTAAATGGGGAGAGATTGCAGAACTCTGCAGTGCAGACGAATCTTGCTGTCCAGATACATGAATCACAGAAAGTAAGTATGCAGATACAGCAATTTAGGAAGGCAAATGGAATGTTGCCGTTTATTGCAAGGAAAATGGAATATAAAAACAGGAAAGTTTTGTGCAATTGTACAGAACATTGGTGAGACCACATCCTAGTACTGTGTACAGTTTTGGTCTCCTTATTTGAAGAAGAATGTAATTGCATTTTAAGCAGTTCAGAGAAGATTCACTTGACTGATTCCTGATGAAGGGGTTATCTTATGAGGAAAGGTTGAGAGGTTGGGCCTTTAGCCATTGGAGTTTAGAAGAATGAGACATGATCTCTATATTAGATCCTTGAGGATGGGTGCTGAGAGATTATGAGAGAGCCTAGAACTAGGGTTTACAGTTTAAAAATATGAAATCTCCCAATTAAGGCACAAATTAGGAGATTTTATTTTCTTTTAGAGCGCTGTCAATAGAATTTTCTACTCCAGAGTGCAGTGGAGGCAAGGTCATTGAATATTTTTATGGCTGAGTTAGATTCTTGATTGACAAGAGGGTCAAAGGGCATAGGAGATAGACAGGAAAGTGGATTTGAGGCCAAAATCAGATCAGCCATAATCATTTAATGGCATAGGAGGCTTGTGGGGCTGAATGGCCTACTTCTGCTCCTAATTCATATGTTATTTTTACAGCAGATAATCCTGTAATAGAGACAGACACCAAAAATTGCAGAGTAACACATTTTCATTACAAACTGTCAGGAAGTCCAACATCAAGTTAAGATTTGATAAGATGAGTTTATACTGAAAATCCTAGACCACAATCAACTGGAATTTTTACAACCCTTGAACTACGTTATAATCTTAAAACACAGACTCATGACTAATGAAAAAAAATGACCATCATGAGTTTGGGCAAGCTTGGCTTCCCTAAAATCAATAAGGGCTAGACCTTATGTGGAAGTTAACAATTATGGGCAGAATTTTGCTGTTGACATGCGGGGGCGGGCCTGACATGCTGACGCGTAAAATGATGCGCGATGACATCGGGTGTGCATCCCAACATTGTCACACGTCATTTCAATATTCTGTTTGGTGGGTGTGCGCCGGAGGCGGCTGTGTACCTGCTGAACTGTCAGCGGCTGATTAAGGCTATTAAAAAATTAATTAAAGTTGTTAAGAATGCTGCCCATCCAACGTTAATGTTCGTGGGCAGGCGAAGAGCCCAAGCGGCCTTCGTGTTTTTCAGGAAACCTCATCCACAGGCGGGAGGTTTCCTGAAGGTTTTACAAAGTAAAAATATAAATTTTCCTAACTTCACAAACATGTCCCAACTCATGTGACACTGTCACATGAGGGGACATGTTTAAATAAATTTTTGCTTTATTTATTTAAAAGTTTTCAAACCCATTCAATCTCCCTGAGGCAGCTCCATGCCAGGCTTTGCAGGCAACATCACATCATCTACCTACCAGACCAGCCATAAGGCAGGAGTGGCTTTTCAACAGCTGCAGGGCTAAGGCTATACTGGAGAAGGGGGGTATCCCAGGGTGTGTGTGGAGGCACAAGTTGATCTGTGCAACTGGCCTCAAGAGAGTGAGGGCTGAGGAGGCAGTCTCCAGAGGAGATGTGGTCAGAAGTGAGAATGGGTGGTGATGTCCCTTGAGCTGGCAGTTAGTGAGATGCCAGTGAACGAGAGTGTGTGCGTTTAGAGTGAAGAGATGATTGCCTCACCCTGGCGACACAGATGAGATCATTCATCCTCTTTCTACATTGGATGGCCAACCTCTTCTGTGCAGCATTGATACTGATCACCACTGCCATCGCCTACCAAGCCGGAGTGCTGAGATCGCTGGACCTCCTGTGGCCAGAGCTGGGGTAGAGGACATCATAGCGGGACTACACAGTGTCCAAAAGGCGTTCCAGGGAAGCATCACTAACCCAGAGGGCTGCAGTCTTCTTGCCTTTCAGGACCACATTTTCTGTGCAGCAGTTCTGGGCTGACAGCACTGAGAGGTGTACGCATGGCTGCAGTTTAAAAATAGCACCCTTCATGAGGAAGTGGCGAAGTGACTTCATGGCGGGCAAATGAGAGCATGCCCACCATCAAAATAGTGTGTTTCTCAGGAACGCATGATTAGTGAGGTGGAATTGGGATGATACGGCGTAAAAACCCGTCATTGTGGCTGGCGTGTAAAACATTCTTTTTTACGCCTGCTACCGCACTTAGTGCAAATCTGGGACAATTCCGTCCATAGTCTTCTGTATCACTAACTCATGAACCCGACTCCATACCCTCTTTGGTGGTCGTGGGAAGGGTATGTTACTGAGAAGTTATACCTGGACCCTAATATTACCTGGGTTATTATAATCTAGCTGAAAATTTTTTTTGGCTATCTGGAGGATGGTAATAATTCCAATAGGCTCTTTTCCTTTCAGAAGAGATAGATCAGTCTTTCAGACCCATTTAGCATCTTTGGGATCCGTCTTTCCCAACCTAAAGTTGTAAGGAATCACCTCAGAGGCACACCTGATCTGGGAATGTCCCAAAAATCCACTGCAGGTTCATTACATTTATTAATGATTTAGATGATGGGATAGAAATCCACATATCCAAATTTGTCAATGACACAAAGATAGGCAGCATTGTTGGCAGTGTGGAAGGGAGCATAAATTTGCAAATATATAGTGAATGAGCAAAACTATGGCAATTGGATTTCAATATCGGGTCATTCATTTTGGACCCAAAAAGGATAGAACAGGGTACTTTCTAAATGGGGAAAAGTCAAAAACAGTGGAGGTCCAAAAATACTTGAGGATCCAAGTACACTGACCATTAAAATGTCATGAACACGTATAAAAAATAATCAAAAAGGCTAATGGAAGCTGGCCTTTATATCTAAAGAAATAGAATAAAAGAGTGTAGAAGTCACATTTCAGCTGTAAAAAATCCCTGGTTAGACCAGACCTGGTGTGTTGTGTGCATTAGGAAAAACATTGGCCTTGGAAGGAGTGTAGCATCAATTTACCAGACAATGTGCATCTCAAGAGTTAAGCCAAAAGGAGAGATTAAACAAACTAGGGTTGTATTCCCTAGAATTTAGAAGATCAAGTGGTGTTTTAATGTAAAATTTCAAAATATTATGGGAACAGATACAATAGATTGGAAGAAGCTATTTCCACTTGTTGGGGCATCTCGATCCAGGAGTTACAGTCAAAAAATTAGAGACATATCTTTCAGTGGTGAAAGTAGGAAACACTTCTTCATGGAAATGGTGGGAGAAGTTTGGAAATCTCTTCTGAAAATCGCAATTGATGCTAGATCAAGTAAGGGATATGGGGCAAAGGTGAGTATATGGAGTTAGGCCATAGATCAGTCATGACTTCATTGAATTATGGAGCAGGCTCGAGGAGCTAAAGGGCCTATTGCTGTTCCAATGTTCCTAAGCCTGTGGCACACAAACCATGGCAGGAGGTGCACTGTGGTGATCACCACCAGTAGCACTATAGGAAATACATGTAATGCCAAAAGAATTGTAATAACCTCACCAGCTATAATGGGAGTTATCTGGAGTACGAGGGAGTAATGAGGCAACATCATTAAGCATTGGAGAGCAGGAGCAGGAAGAAAAAGAGCTACCTCAAAATTGGAGGAGAGAACCATGGATGAGAATGGGGAAATGGGATTGCCTAGAAAAGAGCTAGCACAGCACAATGGGCCAAATGGTCTCTTTCTGTGCTGTAAATTTCCATGATTCTGTGATTCACCCCAAAGTATAATTGTCACGTGTGTCAATGAACCATTATTATGCTCTCATAGTGACAGATCCTTACTAGCACACTGACAAAGCATGTGATCATTCTTTTCTTGCATGAGGCGTCTTTTCTAATTCATTCTGGAAACATCAGTGCATCATTTGAAATCAATTCTTATTTTCACTACTATTTTTGTAATTGCTACCTTCACCAATATTTCATCATTTTATTGGAAGTGAGAAACTCCTGATACCTATATTACACTGTGCAGCATTATTGGAAGGTGATGATCCATCCTTAATGTTCCGATTTTTTACATCCTATGAATTGTATCTATACAGTAACTTTGAAGAATAACATCCAGGAAACCCAGATCAACCATCAGTCTGATTTTACAGCCAATTCTGCAAGTTTTACGGGAGGCATGCAATCCCAGAAGCCTTTGCTATTAATCTGCACCCTGATGAATGTTGCCTGCCAAAGCGAATACCAAAATCCTCTGTTACCCACTCTTTAATCTTATTACTCTTAGACTGACCTCCAACCTCTGCTAAAATGAGGACAAGGATGACTTTGTGTTTCATGGGTCCAACAATTTATGAGCAATTAAAGGCAAAGAGACACGGAGCATCCATCATAGCAGCAGTTGGACTGGCAGCAGAGGTCAGGAGTCTCAGCGATGAAGTGTGCACAATATATTTTTATTTCTGTTTGGGCTCTGTAGAGAACAGGTTAGCTGAAAATTATAGCACACAGACTACAGTTCAGAAAAGCTGTAGTTCATCTTGCAAAAGGATACATGTTTGACCAGATAGGATGTGACAGAAAACAAAACATGGTACTCCTGAGAAAAATACCTGCTAGTATCTATTAGTTATATTTGAATTAAAAATTTTTTAAAAAGAGTTTGCATTCATTTAATATTTCTCATCAGGGGAAGATTGTCACCATTTGTTATATGTAACAATTTTAATAAGTGTGTGAAGAAACTATATGCCTTCTCACAATTAGCAATTGGGTGAAATTCTCTCTTAACCTTCCCAGAGATATATTTTGGATGTGAGATTTAAACTCAAATGAATCTCTCGCACCTGTAACCCAACATAGGGCAGAATCGTCCCAGATTTGCACTAAGTACGATAACGGGCGGGAAAAATGACAATTTATCGGCCGACCACTATGGTGGCTCCTCGCGCTGTATTATCCCAAATCCGCTGCAATAATTATGCATTCCAGGAAATATGATGCTTTGATCCTTTGTTATCATTCACCCGCCATGCCATCGCCTCGCCACTTCATCACGCCGGGCGCCACATTTCAAATGTAGCTTCGTGCACACTCTCAGTGCTTCCAGCCAGGACTGCTGCACAGAAGACAGGGTGGCCTCAAAAGGAGAAAAGACTGCAGCCTGCCCCACTACCCCCCACCCTCACTCTCCCGGTTTAGTGACGCTGCTCTTGAGTGCCTTTTCAATGCTGTGGAGGCTCACCGTGGTGTCCTCCACCCCCACTGCAGGAGGGGCAGGAGGGGCAGCAGCATCACAAATCCAGCATGGGAGGTGGTGGTAGTAGTGGTCAGCACCAATGTCCTGCAAAAGAGGACAGCCACCCAGTGTCACTACAGGATGAATGGCCTCATCTGTTCCGCCAGGGTAAGTCATTCTTCTCATCACTCTCAACTCACACACTCATAAACCCATCATACATCCACAGGGATCTCACACCTCAAGGGACAACAGCACTAACTCTCACATCTCCTTCAGGCTCATTTCTTCTGGAGCTCACGTCCTCATCCCATCCATGTCTCCGCTCATCACACAAGCATTCCACGCAGTGCCATGTGTCCTGCTCACACTCTCTCCATCTGTTTCCATGCAGCAGAAGCCTGTCCCAACAGCAGAGAGAGGTCCCAGACTGGGAGTGGAGTGGCCCACATTAGGCCCCTCACTCTCTTTGAGGAGTGTGCCATCATGCTGACTGGTGAGGACATGGTCTGTGACTGCAGTGACAGTGAAGTCGGCAGCGAACACCTTCGTGAGGATCCTGCACCCCATCATCCCTCTCTCAACGCAACTGTGAGTGCTCTCCTGTTTTTGACTCTGCTGCCATGCACTAATTATCTCTACTTTGGTTCACAGGGAGCGCTGCCAAGCAATGGCCACCTTCAGCTAACCAGTCCCTCAGCTCAACCTAGGTCCACATCTCCTGCCAAGAGCTGAAAATAAGCAGCCTGGAAGACCCGTCACAGCGCTTACCCACACCCTCCACCAGCACAAGACACACACCTCGGTGGGACCTACCTAGATCTGGAGCAAGCTCAGGTTCACAATCTGGTCGTCATGGCATGGACACGTGTCCACAGTAGGAAGAGGCAGATTCAGCTGAGCCTCTCAGCACTCAAAGGACTGCTGGGGAAGAGGCATCAGTGAAGTCTGAGTCAGATGATGAACCTCTGGATTTGATCTTCCAACTCACTCTGAAGAGATGGCAGAAAGCAAGGGAACATCATGCAGAGCTGTTGGAAGCTCTCGGCGGAGCGGCACACGAGTCAGAGCGGTAGGTCTGCCTGCTCTCTGATGAAGTGGTGTCCAGACGTGCGCATATGGAGGTCTCCCTGGGGAGGATGATGGACGCCATGGAGATCCTGGTTCAACAGAATGTGGAGATGTGTGCAAACCTGCACTCTATTGTGGGAGCCATGGGTGAGTTCCTGCATGTGGCAATGTGAGAGAGAAACGGGGAACCTCGACATCCATCCAGGTACTTCCTCCCTTCAAGGAGTCAGGCTGGGACCCCCTGGCACCTGAAGGGAGCAGGAGTGGCAGCTGGACGCAATGCATCACCCACTCAACAATCTCAGAAGCTATTCTCTCCCTTCGAGTCCCCTTTGCCTGTGAGCCCCTCAACCTCGGCCTCTTTCACTGCAGAGGGAGCAGCTGGCCAATGAGTGATTCTGGAGGGAGAAGTCTGTGTGTGGAAGGGTATTTAGGAGCCTCATGCAAGTACTCTCCCTTCACATATCATACCCACCTCAATGTCCGTAGCATTTTCAGCGCTGCCTGCTGGGGTTCGCTTTCAGTTGTCCATCTGAGCTGACCATCATCTCCCCCCACCCATTAATCACACTCCCATGCAGCACCAGATCCCACCCACCACGATTGTTGTTTCACTTTCGATTTAGACAACATGGTGGTGATTCAGTTTTTCATTCGCTCCCCCATGCTTTCCCCACTCCCACTCACCCATTTTCTTTCCCCCATCACAGTTGACCCCCTGGCATCACCTTCCATCTCCCCTCTGTGACTTACCAGCCACCACCCTTTTCCTTCGAGGATGTCCAGGTGAACGTGCATGCTCCCTTCCTAAAAGTCTCACCCCCAACCATGTTAACATCCCCGACTTCCTCCTTCCCACTCCAAGGTCTTTGTCTGCCTTTGAGTCCCCACCAACCACCCACATTGTCCCTTCGACCACTACCATTGAACCCTCACCCTCCCACCCTACTGCCTCATTCTGCCCTCGGTCAATCTCACTATTCCCTCATTCCATGGCCACCCTAGATGGCAGTCATGGATTCATCAGAGACCTCCTTTGCACATTCACCTGGATAAACCCCCTCCGGACCCCTTCCCTCCTCTGCACCCCTTCCCCCTTGGAACCTCTTCCCCCCTTGGAACCCCTCCCTCCCAGACCCCAACCATCCTCCTCACCCAGTCCTCCCGGTCCCCTGGACTACCCCCCACCCCCGCTTATCCCTTCCCCCTTCCTGATTTCTTCCTCCAACCTTACTCCCTCCCATCTCAGCAGTCCTTCCACCCGCTGGAATCCCTCCCCTCTCCGTGCTCCTTGCTCCCCCTGGACTCACTCCCCTCTCCATGCTCCTATCTCCTCCTGGACTCCCTCCCCTCTCTGTGCTCCTTCCTCCACCTGGACTCCCTCCCCTGTCCGCACTCTTTCCTCCACCTGGACTCCCTCCCCTCTCCACACTCCATCCCCCCTCTGAACTCCTTCCCTTACACCTTACACTCTCCTTACACCTACCTCTCCAGTTGCTGTCTTCTCCCCTGTGAACCCCTCTTCTCCCCCACTCCCTCTCCCCTCCCAACCCCCTTCCCCACCCACCCCCGACAACTTTGTTCCCCCCGTCCCAACCTTATCCCAGCCCCCCAGCACCTTTGTTCCCATCCCTGCAACCTTATGTACCTCTGACACATCTTCCTCTCCCAGTCAATCCTAGACATTCCTCTCCTGTCCCCGGTACATCTTCCTTGCCCAAACACAGCTGGACTTTCCTCTCCACCCCCTCGACCATCGCCCGTTGCGAGCAGACCCTCAATAGTGACTTTCCCATCTTCCATGGGCTGCTTTGCAGCACAGCCATGTCCATGCGACTCCATGAGTATGCCACGGGCACTCCTCCAGTGTGCCATTGCCGTCAAGCTCCAGTATCCTCTGTTCCTCGGATGTCTGCGATGTGAGCAAGGCCCTGCATGTCTGCATATCACACTTGTCAAGATGTGTTCTGCATCGCCTATTTTCCCGGCAACTTGGGCGGATGATCCAATGGGTGGGGGAGGGGGGAGTGGTTTGCAGGGGAATGATTCCAGCGGACTGGCATTATAATGATATGCAGATATATTACAATGAGGTTCCTGACGTCCAATGGTGGGAACGCGGCCCGCCATTGATGGACTGAGCGGATGATCACAAACAGGTTTTATGACATCGTGAAACTCATATTTGGCCATCTTGCCATATTGTCCGCTCATGCTGCCGAACACGCCCAATGCCAGCAGGCATAGAATGTTCTGCCCATGTTTTCTATCACGTTAAATCACAACTTCTTTGACAGAACTGAATGAACTTAAAGTATATTTTATTTAAATATAAATAATTAATATGTAAATACTTTTATTTTAATAAATCTTTTATTTTTGCATATTATTTCAACAGTATATAAGTGTCATCATGGAGTAAAAGGCTTTACAGCTACAAAAGTTGTTATCATGACAACAAATGTTTCAAACATTTGAAAGGGCTAGGCTAGCCAATTGATCTTAAATTTTATGCCAGATAGTTACACTCTGTATAGTAGCACAATTTGGGCGAGGGAGTTGAGTTAAGTCCAGTGACATTGGGAGTGATTTGTACCATATTTCATGCTCGATGCTGCTGGGCACCTCTATTCTCAAAGCGCAATAATGTGTGGCACAGTTCAGAAAGTAGCATGTGATTTACTGAAAAATAACCCAGCTGTCAACATTGAGGACTAAGTAACCCACAAATCTGAAGGTTGAGAATGTTATGTATTTCTCAACATTATTCTTCAACTAAACATATTTCCATATCATTTACCTTATTTAATGCTGGGAGGAATGGTAAGCAGTGACTTGTTTAAGCCCCTATAGCAGCTGATTATATCATTCCACCTCACACACACAGGAAGCATTTTGTCAGCACAACCACTACATTGGGTTGCTGAGGAGCTTGGGATAAAAATGACTTCCCTGCTACTTCCAATAACCCCGCTTCACCCCACAGCATCCCGTGCCCCCTCCCCCCCCCCCAACACTGCCCATTTGCACCCAACATAAATCTGATATTATGGGTGTCTATGTAAGTGCTGAATAAGGAATGGAAACATCCAAAACCCTGTTCAGTTCTGTTGCCATTGAACTTTGCTCCATAATAGCAGAGCCTACTGCTGCTAGATTTCACACAAAGATTATCATTCCTGCCGTAGCTATCAGAAGATCTGGAAACATCAACATGACTTCCCCCAACCAAGATGTTTGAGCTGTGATCCCACTTTGGAGGATAGAATTCCATGGGATAGTCTCTTCTACATATCACACTTGGGGAAAAGACAAGACTGCTATTATTGGTTTGTGAAATTAGCTGATTACAGTACTGTTTTCTTAACACTCTGAAAAGCGAAGTGGTATAGCAGCAGTGTAAACCCAAGCACCAATTTAAAACTTTGCCCATACACCATAAGTTGAGAGTCATCCAAATTTCTATTAAAAGCAAAACACTGCGGATGCTAGAACTCTCAATTAAAAACAAAAAAGTGCTCGGAATACTCAGCAGGTCTGGTAGAATGTGTAGGGCAAGAAACAGAGTTAACCTTTTGAGTCCAGTCTGACTCTTCTTTGATATTTATTCAACTTGAAGCTATACCCCCATGTATGCTGCCAGACCTACTGAGTTTTTTCAGAATTTTCTGATTTTATTCCAAATCTCCACCTTCTCTCTTCCGTGAAGGTATCCCATCTTGCCAATTTTTGCATTGGGAACTGGGACTGTAAATCTTCATTGCGCCACCATGTGGTACGGGGCTCCAGATTACCTCTGAGATGAACCTTGGTGCTAATTTCATTTCAATGGCATTTTGATTTGGGAAGGATTCAAAGGAAAAGACAAAATAACACAGGTTTGAGTCTACAGCTATTTCCCAATCTCTGGCATGAAGCATCTAATGTAACTGATACTTAATAAAGGGCAGTCTTCAACTCAAAAATTCCAAATAGGAAAGGCATTACAACCTCTAACAGAAGGTTTCGGCTTCAGATCTCTTCAGGAACCATTCAATTGTAGACAACCATTCTTTGAGAGCTAGACAAATGTCTAAAGGCTACTTTGAATGGTAATCATATTTTAAACTAACTAATCAGTCCCTATCCTTCCCACGGGATGATGTGAGGTCTTCAATGGTTCTTTGATCCTTTTGACTTTGAGCAGTCTGCTGAATGCAAGGAATCATTTTTCATTCCTTTCCGCATGGATCTGTAACTTGTGGCACAATAACAGAAAGAAGACTGCCACAGAGTAGCTTGGCAAAATCAAAGGGCTTCAGGCAGTTTAGATGGAATAGTAGGCTTACCAGCTCCTTTTCCAGCCCGATCTGACCAACAGCAATTTTAAATTGCCTGCCCCAAATCTGCCGGGTCCTCTGTAACTATGTGGATTGGGCCTCAATGATGTCATCAGGGGCCTGATCTGTGATTCTACCTGAGCCCTGAATGGGGGGAAGCAGCAGGAGTTTCATCACCATGCCAACCCTGCTGGGAGCTGGATTGAGGCCAGAAGAGATGCAATAAGATAAGTTTGGAATATTTTGAACTTAAAATCCTGGTGGACCTAAAATCGAGACCTATATATCATTTCAGTCCAAGGTTTTTTATTCAAAATGGCATTTCAAAATAAATTGGAAATTTGGGCATAGTGGAGGAGAGTTCAAGGGGACAGTTCAATCCTTTTCAAAATGTTGAAGTTCCATTATACCCACAAACTGAATCTTCTGGCCATTCTATTAAGTTGCATTGTAGAGAAATTCAACTTTACACTACATCTGATCAACACGTGTTGTAACATTTTATCTTCTTTCTACTTGTCGGCTGATTACATTGTGGCTTCCTCACTCGAAATGATCCTAGGTGGCTCACATTATTTGAAATACTTGACTGCAACACCATTCTGCAAGTCAATATTCTGGTAAGTATCCTGCAACAGCATTGAATTGTCAATCTCATTCAGTGAGACTGTGAACATAGATGTTGCAGGAAATGGAAAGATATCACAGCAGTAGGAAATGCTCTTCTGAGATCAGGGGTTAAGGCACAAAGTTATACAGAATAAATGAAGCTTTACTTTACATCTGGCCATTCCACACTTGACCTAAGAGCACAAAAAAGTGAAAACACATTCCAATTCTTAGTACTTATCCCTCACTTGGATGAACACAAGAATTCACTGATACAGTTTAAGGTAAGCTCTGAACAAATCTAATAGATTAAGATAGCTGATTCTCCAATTTCAAACTATGGATATCCTGCAAATAGGCTGTTTTCAAATCATGTTCTATTGGTCTTTTCAATTGACCAAGAAGTAAACAAACTTTACAGCAATGAATCCTGAAGGTCATATCAGTTTGCTCGAAAGGAAGGTACAAAATAAACAGCATTTTAAAACGACTGGCAAATTGTTAAATTAATTTAATGAAGTCATGCTCACCACTGTAATATTCATGATAGTAACTTGCTTATGGGGTATTTACCGTGTTGTGCGAAATGTCAAACCACAATGTACATTCAGCAGTTGAAGGGTTAACCCTCTCCTCTACAACCTGAAACAGTTATATTAGTTTCTGCAATCTCAAGGTGCAGTGGCACAAAAATCATGGGTTAATGCAGATGAAGCTAACAAACTGAAAGTCTGTTGCATTTGGCAGGAAAAATAAAAGAAGTAAAAAAGAAACATGAGATTGAAGAGCTCTGAGATGCAGAGGGACCTAGATATCCTGCATGAATCACAAAAGGTTAGGAAGTTAGTATGCAGGTACAGCAAGTAATTAGGATAGCTAATAGAATGTTATTGTTTATTGCAAGGGGATTTGATTACAAGGGTATGGAGGTTATACTTCAGTTATACAGGCCTTTGGCGAGACCACATCTGGAGTACCATGTACAGTATTGTTCTCCTTATTTAAGAAAGGATGAAAATGCATCGGAAGCAGTTCAAAGAAGGTTTACTAGATTAATAGTTGGAATGTATGGATTGTCTTAAAAGGAAAGATTGGACAGGCTAGACTTGTATCCACTGGAGTCTAGAAGAGTAAGAGATGACCTGATTGAAACATATAAGACAGAATTCTCCCTCCACTGGGGGGAAACTCAGGAGCGGGTGTGTGCGGGCACGCCTCCGATTGGTGGCTTTGATTGGGGGCGCGCTGCCATCTTACGTGGGTGGGCCAATTAAGGCCCGTCCAGCGTCACGTCCGCCAGGAGGGATGGGATTCGCTAAGCCAAGAGTGCGCTCTTTCATGCATGCGCGCGAAAGAGCCCATTCATCTCCCTGAAGCTAAGTGCTGCCTCAGGGAGATCGGCGCCAAATTTAAAAATGTTAAATATAGAAAAATAAAATTTCCCTGACATGTCCCCTCGTGTGATACTGTCACATGAGTTGGGACATGTCCATCACTTTTAATTCAACTTTTATTAAATTTTTAAAAACCTACATGAAACCTCATCCTGCCCATGGATGAGGTGTCATGTTTTTTCTGAAGTCCCCCAGGGCTCCCGGCTTGTCCGCCAACCTTAAGGTTGGATGGGCAGGTCCTTTAACTAGTTCAATTAGTTTTTAAATTGCCTCAATTGGCCATTGACAGGTCAGCGGGCGTACAGCTGATGTCGGGAGTTCCGCTGGACATCATCCCGCATCATTTTACGTGTCGGCAAATAGGCCCCATCCCCAGCTCGCCAACCTCAATATCTTGCCCATAAGACCCTGAAGGTTCTTGACAAGGTGTATGTGAAGAGTATGTTTCCTCTTGTGGGAGAATCTAGAACTAGGGATCAATGTTTAAAAATAAGAGGTCACCCATTTAAGACAGTGATGAGGAGAATTTTTTTCTCTCAGATGGTTGTGAGTCTTTGGAACTGCCTTCCTCAAAAGGCAGTAGAAGCAGAATCTTCGAATATTTTTAAGGCAGAGCTAAATAGATTCCTGATAAGCAAAGAGTGAAAGGTTATAAGGGATAGGTGGGAATGTGGAGTTGAGGTTATAATCAGATCAGCCATGATCCTATTAAATGGCGGAGCTGGCTCAAGGCGCCGAGTGACCTACTCCGGCTCCTAATTCGTATGTTCATATTTTGATAAGTGGTTTGAGGCCACCATTGATGTCCGTCATCATGAATTTCAGTACAACTGCAGTTGATACAAGGAGAGCTTTGCCAAGTTTCATAACAGGTGGTTGGAAATTTTGCTAGCCAAGAGCTATATATACCTATATATTATATATGTAAAATAACATATATGAAAAAAGCAGCATTTGGATACTTACATGTGGGCTAATCTTTGTTCGGTCAACCAAAGAACAATGTGAAGCACATCACTCCAAGTAGGCACTGGTCTCAAAAAGGTAGCTGAACTATAACCGTTCCAATCATGGCTCAGAATATGCAGCTGAGCCACACAGATCAAGACGGTTTGATCCCTGGTCTTGGCAAAGTTAGGAAGTGCATGTGTGTGCATCTGCTGAAAATAAGATTATGCTTGAGTGTAATTTCCCTCATGACTAAATCCATTATTGCTCATGCATGAATAATAATGGCCCTTGAGGAAAGGTATCAGGTGTCCTTGGAACCATTGTCCAGCAAGGAATCAAAACCTCGCGGAGGGGAGAACATTGGTGAGAAAAATGTTCTGTTCAAACTAAGGATGGAATTTTACGCCGGCAGGATTTTACGGTCCTGCCGAAGTCAATGGACCTTTGTACAGCTTGTCAAGTTTTATGACCCCGGCCGTAAAATTCTGTCCCAAATCTTTTCTGTACCTGGTGATAAGCATGCATTGGATATTTGCCTCTGATGGGGCTAACGAATCTTTTTGTGGAATGCGTCTCTTCAACACTTGAAAAGATATCTTATGATATGTTTAAGTCAAATGAAATCATCTGTAACAGTTAAACAATGTATGTCACATGAACTGTCTTAATTTACAAGCAGGTGATCTTTGAAAGCCTTGCGAAGTCTATCTGCCAAGATTTTAAATCATTATGTTGGCTGAAAACTTGGAATTCTTTTTCTCCTCAGATAATGAATGGTAAACGCACTAAATTAAGAAGAGTGGCAGCAGCCAGGTGGTGCAGTGGGTGGAGGTGCCACCTACTGTACCACAGATTGGTAAAATACAGGCTGGCGTTTGTAGTTTCACAGATGGTGAATCCTGGTCTCAGATATGCTGTCAAAGCACAGGCAAAGCTCTTCTTCATGTGGAGTGAACCAACAAGCAGGTGGACAGTGATAATGACAAAGTCCTGGGGTTAGAATGGCCATGCAGTCTTTTGTCAGGTAAATAGCTCCTAACGTAAATGAACGGGTAGGAATTTTGACACAAGGGAGCAAGTCATCCTTTTGTCTAAAGAATTGTGTTTGGCATGGGAGGGCAGAAGGAAATGGTGGTGATTACTTTAAAATATGTTAATAATGTGTAAATAAAAATATAAACAGATTATCTAGCAGCATATGAAGTTAAGGACACTGCAATTGTTTGCATTTATACGGTCACTGCCCTTCAAAAGTAATTCATCATGTGAAATGCTTGAAATGGTTTGATGTGAGAAGGCGCAATATAAATGGAAATTAATAAAATTGTGAATAAATAATTTACCTCAATGGGAACATTTATTTGTTAATGTCCACCTCAGGAACAATATAAGACCAGTGTGGGAAAGCTACAATAGTGCATACGGTAGAGAAGGTTGTAATTAAAAAGAGCAGTCTAATAACTGCAGTAGGACAGCAGCCAAGTGTCTGCATGGAGGGATAGAAGTTAAAATCCCTTGGACCACCTCACATCTCACTTATGCTACAGGAAAATGTCAATCGGAGGTAATTTGCTTAATTTTCACCTTAATTGCTTGGGCAAAAGCTACCAGAGCAGATTTCCCTCCCAGTCTTCATCTCTGTGGTAGGTGGAAAATCAGCTCTGCAAGTTTACTGGTCAAGCAGTGAAAGTGAAAATTATACCCAATGACTGCACTCTTATTTACTTACTGTTGGCCACCAAGAGTGGCAGATTGACCAGGGAAGGAAACAAATTGGAAATTAAAGATTCAATGCCATTCTAAAAAGATACACAGCATCAAAAATTTGCCCCAATGTTAAAAGTCAGTCAAACTACACATTTCCTTTGGATTTATTTTCGATAAAATATTAACCATGTTATGTAAATTCATACCATTCCTTTTCCCATCCCTGATGACAGAGTGGCACCTTGTGGAAGAGCACTCAGCAAGGGCTGTATGTGGCACAGAGAATAGGCCTGGAAGATAAAAGCATGCTTAACAGGAAATAAACTTCAGCTCAATCTCATTACAGTTGCAGTGCATAATAAGTTTAAAGGGATCATTCTAGCTGTTGATTTTTTTTCTATTGCAGTGAGATGTCACCATGCAACACTGGATATAATGATTAAAAATTGGAATCAAGGGAGCTTCAGTGATGTAATTGGCTGAACTGTGTTGTAAAGCTACCTACAGAAACTTAAAGTGCCATTTTCAGATTCTTTACTGTCTTGTCAGTGTTGCTTATGTTGATGTTCCATTCTGTTGCTGCTGATCCTAACACTGAGTACAGTTTAAATGATTAAACACAGCAAACACATTTTAATCAGGATATATTAATGTAACATCAGTCTGCATCAGTATAAATTTTGAATAAAATGTAATCTATTGGGAAAAATGGATGCCAAAGTGCACATACATTATGAAGGTTTCCCAACACTAGTGATTATGTTAGCATTTAGCTTTGTCCTGTGCTAAACTCCTACAGATAGAAATAAAATTATAAACTTGGAAATAAAATAATACAGTTTTGGCAAAATTAGGGCTGCATATTTATCACGTAGCAGGAGGCAGATTTTGACCTTTGGGTGACCGACTGCTGGAACATGGTGGCAGACCTCCTGCTGGGCCAGCGGAAAGATTTGAGACATTTTGAGACTCAGGCCTCAGTAGCATAGCCCTGCCAAGCTGCAAATGGATGAGCCAGTTAGCTAGCAACGAGTTCTGCCTAGCAGGCAGCTAGGTTCATAGGTAAGGAGGTGGCAGGGGGTGATGGGTGGTGAGGGGATCTCAAAGGGTCTCATTCCTGCTTCTCCTGACACCATAAAAGTGAAATCAAAAGAGTCTTGGAGTTTTTAAATTACTGCCCAGGACAAGTAGTCTCAGTGTGCACCATAAAATTGTAATCAGCCTCCAATGTAAGTCATAGGATCCCAATTTGCCTATTAGAGAGGCCTATCCCTACAGACATGCAGGTAACCTGAAGACCTAAAAGAAGAACCCTACCAAGAGTGCCAACGTAAATGGAACAGTAAGAGGTTATTACAACATTTTTTGGGGGCCTTTATTGCCCTTCAAATGTCAAGCTGTCCGATTTAAAATTTGGCTGTGCATTGTTTCCACAAATCGAGGGGTCCATGGACAGCTTCTAAAAACTATGTAGAACACTTCAATACAAATGTTCAGATCCCATGAAAGGAAGAATGTGTTTCTTGCAATGTACAGGCTGAGGTACAGTAAAAAAAATAAATCTTGAGACACTTATATAGTATAAATAGGTTTTAAGATGAGAAAAAAAGGTTATCTACAGAAATTATAAATCAACATCTCAAGCTTGTAAGCAGGTCCAGGCCAAAAAGAAAATGAGGCAGCTGTTTATATTGGAGGTGTTCACACTGGATTTGGTCTATCTCCCCACCAGCACTGAGAATCCAGAAACACTTTCACTTTATGTAAGTCTGGCAACTTCAAATAAATTATGAGTGGCATGTATTTGAACCAATAAAAGTAGCACCATATTTTATGTGCAGTAAATTTAATTCCAGATTGCACTTCATCCTGCCAGTGCGACATGTTTATTGCCAGTGAAAGATGAAAGCTCTCAGAGTTGGCTGTGAGCGTCAGCAGTTCTAGTGGGCACTAGGAAAATGAAGACTTTTGACAGATTGGTGGCTGAGACCTTGAAATTAAATGCCAGATCTCATTTTCAGCCCAAAAGAACCGTATGCATTGTCAGGGTCAGAGTTTTCAGCACTAAGAAAGTCAGCTGCTGAGGAGCACTATTTCAAAGTGGCAACCTGAAGGAGCTAATAGTGCTGATAAAAGATATTAGATAAACAGTTTGGAGACTTTGCCTAGAATACTTAAAGGTTCAAATCATAATTGGGACCAATATGTTTCCCTTATGTAATAACTTTTCTGCTGTTTACCCTTATTTGTTTTTATGATTGTTTAATATCACCAGAACCTAAGACCACAGTGAAGAATGAAAAGATCCAACAGCAGGACAAATTTTGTCACCTAGGAAGTGTGTTTACATTGTGCGAAAAATATGACTAAGAAATAAGATGAAGGGTTGGGATGGCCAAAGGTGCATTTCAAAAAATGAAAAAGGTTATGATCAACTCAAAATTAGCCATGAAAATAAAGCTGGGAATCCTGGAGGGCTACGTCAGACCGATATTGACATATGGAAGGGATTGCTGGACGATCAATGAGGCAGTGCAGAGAAGAATTGAAGCTGCAGAGTTGTGGTTTTTGAGGCGAATAGTGAAAATATCTTGGACACGTCACACTACCAGTGAAAAGGTCCTTGTAAAATCTGAGACCAAAAGAGCTCCGCTGACCAAGATCAGGAAAAGACAGTTGAATGCAATAACGCGAGACTGTGCAATGACATCGGGACACACGCCTGATGTCATCGATCATCATTTTATACTTTGATATTTCATATTCTGCCCCGTGATTTAGAAAATCTGATGCTGATGGGAAAGATCGATGGTGAAAGAGATCGAGGTAAACAAAGAGCAATCCTTTTAAAGAGCCTCACAAACTGGATGAATGAAAATGATGCACGCCTCCAGATGAGGTTTAACATGGAGGTTGGTGGTCGCCAACACCCTCTCAGGGCATGGTACCTGAAGAGAGAGAGAATAGCACCCTCACACACAAGTCTATATGAGTCTACCCAGTTCGCTCAAAAAGTGCTGGGAATGCTGAGAAATTATACCTCATAGCCTTAAAAGGACACAGTAAGTTACACCAAGCAGATTAAGATATTTTTTATTGCGTGTTATAACATCCAGTTACTGCGCTGCTAAAGTGCAGCTTTGTATCTCCCAGCTACTGTGAGCAGCATCATGAAATGTCTGCTAGTACTGTACAATTTTTATTGATGCAAATCAATTTAAACTTCTCATAGATGCAAACGATTTGATATAATTTGTGATAAAAACAGAAAATGATGGAAATTTTCAGCAACACAGGCAACATCTGTGGATACAGGAACAGAGCTAGGCTGGAATTTTCCGGCCCCGTTGGTGTCGGGATCCTTGGCGGGGGTGGGGGTGGTGGGGGGGAAACAATATGGCATGAAGGCAAAAAATCATTTTCACGCCATTGTGAAACCAGTTTACAATCATCCGCTCCACCTGTCAATGGCAGGTCACATTGCATGTCGGGAACCTAATTTCAACACTTAACATCCCATTATAAGCCCTGCTCACCGGAATCATCCCCTCACGCTGGATCATCTGGACACGTTGGCATGCAATCACGCTGACGTGTTTAATAACTGTACATAAGCGACGTGCATCTTGGGAGCTGCTCTTCACTCGGGACTTCAAGGTTTGTTTGCCCACCTTTTTTTATTCATTCATGGGATGTGGACTTCGCTGCCTGGGCCAGCATTCATTGCCCATCCCTAGTTGCCCTTGACAAGGTGTTGGTGAGCTGCCTTCTTGAATCACTGCAGCCCATGTGTTGTAGGTACTCCCACAGTTAGGCAGTGAGTTCCAGGAATTTGACCCAATGACAGTGAAGGAACAGCGATATATTTCCAAGTCAGGATGCTGAGTGACTTGAAGGGGAACTTCCAGGTGGTGGTGTTCCCATGTGTCCGCTGCCCTTGTCCTTCTAGGTGGTAGTGATCGTAGGTTTGGAAGCTGTCTAAGAAGGTTTGGTGAATTCCTACAGTGCATCTTTTAGCTGGTACACACTGCTGCTACCTTGCCTCGGTGGTGGACGGAGTGAACATTTGTGGGTGTGGTGCCAATCAAGCAGGCTGCTTTGTCATGGATGGTGTTGAGTTTCTTGAGTGTTGTGGGAGCTGCACTCATCCAGGCAAGTTGGGGGTATTCCATCACACTTCTGACTTATGTCTTGTAGATGGTGGACAGGCTTTGGAGAGTCAGAAAGTGAGTTACTCATCGCACAATTCCTAGCCTTTGACCTGCTCTTGTAGCCACTGTATTTATATGGCTATCACAGTTCAGTTTCTGGTCAATGGTAACCCTCAGGATATTGATAACAGAGGATTCAATGATCGAAATGCCACTGAATGGTTAGATTTTCTCTTGTTGGAGGTGGTCATTGCCTGGCACTTGTGTGGCTCGAATGTTACTTGCCACTTGTCAGCACAAGCCTGGATTTTGTCCAAGTCTTGCTGCTTCTGGACATGGACTACTTCAGTACCTGAGAGGTTGCGAATGTTTCTGAACATTGTGCAACCATCACCTTGCTTTGGGCAACACTCGTGGTCATCAGTGCCAGGATTCCAGGCAGCATCACATCATTCTAGAGGGGCTCATTGCCAGGTCTCCACCTACCAGACCAGCTGCAAGATGGGCATGGCTTTTCAATGGCTGCAGGACTAGGGTTTGCTTGGGGAAGTGGGAGAAGTGACCTCAGGCAAGGCAAGAGGCTGCTGGGTGCGGGCTGTACTCGGGAAGGGGGTAGCCCAGGATGTGTGTAGGGGCACATGTTGAGGCAAATGGCCTCAAGATGATGAGGGCTAAGGAAGCAGTCTCCAGAGATGATGCCAGCTGGAGATGTGAGGTGTGTGTGAGAGAGTGAGTGATGATGTCCCTTGAGAAGGGAGTGAGTGAGATGCCAGTGAATGTGTGGTGGCCTTGTAAGTGTGTGAATTGAGAGTGATGAAATGGTTGCCTTATCCTGGCGGCATGAATGAAATCATTCATCCGTTTCCTGCACAGGTTGGCCGACATTTCATGTGCAGCATTGGCACTGACCACCTCTGCCACTGCCTCCCACACCAGACTGGTGAGACTGATGGGCCTCCTGCAGCCAGAGCAGGGATAGAGGACATCGCAATGGCCTCCACGGCACCCAGAAGGCATCCCAAGGATGTGTCATTGAATCAGAGGGCTGCACTCCTCTTGGCTTTTAGGGCCATGTCTTCATTGGACCAGTCCTGGGCTGCAAGCATTGAGCAGTAGTTTAAATGTGGCGCCCTGTGTGAGGAAGTGGAGAGGTAATGGTGTGACGGGAAAATCGGAGGCTGCCCACCAGCGAGACAGCATGTTCCCTGTGACCGCATAATTAAATGAGGTGGGAATGGGATGATACGGTGTGAAAACCTCCACCATTGCAGCCGATAGACAAAACAAATTTTTTCCCATCCACTACCGCATTTTGTGCAAATCTGGGATGATTCCACCATTAACTTTTCAGTTTGATGACCTATCGTCAGTATGATATATTTTGGGTGTGGTTACCCAGTAAGAAGTTTGAGACCACCAACCTGGAGCACCTCACCACCCTTACTTCACACCCACTGCAAAGATTTAAAGGTTTCAAGGGCAGGATTTTTCCAGAGACGGGGAGGGGTGGTTAAAATAACAGGTAGCTAGGTGAGGAGGGCTCCCCAATGCAGTCCAATGGCTGGGGAAGTTTCTCAGCTGCAGAACTGGATGTGGACCGGTTGTCCATCAAAGGGAGACAGGCAGCAAACTTAATTAATGAAAGGCCCCATTAAGGGTGATTTTCCCATCCCTATGGAATGTCACCCCCACCCACCCCCACCAACCCTCCCCCCAAACCCCACCCCGCCACCCCACAGGAGATTGCAACTTCATGGAGGTGGCCTTCCTGAGGCTGTCAGGGGGGCCATTGTAGCTGGAGGCTGCCTCCAATAAAATTGCTAAGCCGGTCTCGCTACCGACAACTGTGGGCCTGGGACCTCCATTTGATTGTGATGTGGGACCCTGAAGCCCACAGTAAAGTCTTACCCAATATGTTTCAATAGTAGCAGAAAGTATCGTCAACACATCACTGTTATAAGTAAGGTACTAGTTACAAACTGGTTAGCTCAAGTATAATGCCTTAATAAGGGAACGGAATAGTTAAAAACAAAATACATTAACTGCTTAACCCCAAAATAATTTTCTTTACTCGTGGTAAAGTAACAGGATTAAAATGGGCTTTTGCATGACTATTTCTCTTGCAGTGAACTAAATGTCACATATTTATCAATACCATATGCTTTAGCAAAGAATTTGTGGAGATTTATTTGTCATCTTGGATCAAGCAAAACAAAAAGAAAACTGGCATTTATCCCAGTTTCCTGTTGTGTAAAGTCTGTGTGATAAGTAGCCCACTAACCAATAAATACAGAATAATGGATGGTTCAGAATGATGGGGTAGCATTCAAGTCGAGGCAGTATTAAAAATCCCAGATCTCTTTTACAGCAATAAAAATGATTTCTTTACAGAGATTTGAATATGGTTAGAATATGGAATTGTCTGCAACAAACTATTATTGAACGAGAGTTTGTAGGGCTGATCTTCATCTCACTGTTTTGCCTGTAAGTTGGAGTAGACTGTCAAAATTTGAGGGGAAAAGTCATTTTCTTTGCAAAGGACTAGCTGAGATGTGTGAACCCCAAGTTTAAAAGACAGCCATTTACAATTACTCATCTTCAAATATGCTGTCAACTTAGATCCTAAATTTAAAATAAACACAGATGAAATATGCCCCCAACAGCTTGGTGAGATATTGGGCCATCTCATGTGTTACGTAGCCATGTAGATCATGGAGGCCTCAAGTGCTACCTGGGGTCGGTCTGAGCTTATCTGACCTTCGCTGTTATGGCAGTGGATATGACATAATGGACCTCAAAATAACCATGAGCTGGAGAAAAGATAAAGATATTAACAAGAGTTTCTGTTCCTGATTACTAATCAGGAGATTCTTGTTGGAATACGTGCATATATGTGGACATTGGATAAGAAAATGTCCAGGCTCAATTGTGATGCCCAGCATCAACCAACATGTGGCACTTGCTGTCTAAGTTGACACGAAAAATAATCAGGTAAGAGGTGTTCACGATTGTGATAAAATAGTGATGGCAGTGAGTTGGCAGTAAGAGGGCATAATTTTAAGACAACCATAAGAAGGAATTAAAGAAGATGCTAAAAATGATTTGGCTAAACAAATCAAACTGCATGTTTCTTTGTTTGTTTGTAATAGGCAGAGTGCAGAACTGTAATCCACTAGCCCACGATTACAAAACCCAAAACAAAATGTCTACTGTTAGATGTGATTCTATGACTGGGCAGCACTTGCTGAACAACCCTGTGCGCTCTTATAGCTACAATAACAACAAATTTAAGAAAATCACTCAAACGCATAACATTTATGCTTGCTAGAAACAACATACACAGGGATCCATTCTCTGCAAACAAAAGGTGCATGTTCAAGCTTTGTGCTTTTTTTGAATCACCCAGAAGCTTGTAAAACCTATAGTTCTGCATTGCTTTTTACATGGCAATGCCTAAGCTACTCAGAGTCGACTTGCCAATTAATCAGCACACTTTCCTCCTGTGGTATAAATTGTTGTGATTGTTTGAAATCTGGCATTCTTGCATTTGTCCAGATGAGTGCAAGATAAAATGCTTCGGCAACATGTCTCTCTTTACAACGGAAAAAGTGATTACTTCACAGAGATTAGAATGTGGTTAGAATCTGGCCACAAACCATTATTGAAGGTGAGTTAACAGGGCTGATTTTCATCATGCTTTCTCACCTGTAAATGGGAGTAGAGGGACAAAATCTGAGGGGAAAAGTCATTTTCTTTACATAGGATTAACAGAGGCCTGCCAACACTTTGAACAGAAGGATGTCCCACCACAGTTTGTTATAACACAGCACGCTTTTATAACAATAGTTGCTTGGGGAAGAGGCCATTGCATTTTTAAGAGAAAAATTGCACAAATATTTGAAGCAAAGGAAGATACAAACCTATGGGAAGAGGGACACTAAGATTAGTTTTGGATTTGCTAGTAAAGAATTGGCACAAAATACGGGCCAAATGGACTCCTGCTGTCCTGAAACTTCTCAAATTTTTAATGGTCTTCCACTAGACTCAAGTCAAGGGTGCCAGAAGGGCATGGCTTTTCATGGCCCGGGAGTGGAATCCTAGCTGATTTTCTTCATTGGGGAATAATTTGGGAAACCTATCCTGTGAGATCTGTCCTAACACAAAGAGCTTGTAATTTAATTCACTGTACAATGATTAACTTGAGCTTGAGATTCAAGAGGACACAAGGCTGAACTCTTTCTATTCGAAGCCAAGCCTTTTTATTCATGTTGAGATTTGTGCTACACTGAATTACAAGAAATTCCATATAGCACACACCTCATTTGAACACTTGAGATGCTTGGTTCACAGCAACCATGCTTTCATGAAGATGGAGTGTACCTTCAAAGAAAATCATAAAGAAATACAAGACTTGAGTCTTTGAATTAGTTTGAGGACTAACATACTCCTTGCCTTTGAAGATTTTTGAGTTTCTTTCAATGTTCTCTGAAGAAGGTTGGTTTTGTTCTATGGCCTGAAAGCAAACTGCCCTACTAATGTTTGTGCTGATATATAATTACGTGCTATAATACAGCAAAGCTCCTTATTATCTGACTGTTTTGCATCATAATCCACTTATTAACATAGAATTCAGAAACACTAAATCACTTGGCATACATTTCCATTTCTCCATTGTTCTATTTCCGTCATTTAGCATTAACCCTCTTTCTGTCTACCACATCTATCCTAATTCAATGACGTGTTCTGTCCACTTTAGCTTATGAATAATGTCACGGATAGCATGTCATTCTCCAGTTAGCAAACAGATATTGTCATAGATAGTACGGGGGAATTTTAATCCCTCAAGCAAGCAGGTGAAAGTATGTAAAGTCTGGATCCTGACCCCAACCTGCCGACTTCCGGTTTTAATGAAGGTAGGCTGTGGGTAGCGTAGCACCAACCAAGGGGGTGGGTTGGTACTTTAAATATTATAATGAGGATACGTGCCTTTTTGCTACTCACCACTGGAAATTTAACACTGACTGGCAGGATTTGCCAGGCCTCAGGAAACTCACCAACTAAACCAAGGTGAGGGACTGCTGGATCAGGAGGTACTTGTCATTCCATTTACTTGCTACATGCAGTGTGCCTGCCTGGACAAGCCCATCACCCCCCATGATCAGACACCCTCCTTGTTACGTCTAAACCTCTGACCCCCTCGCCGAGGACCCCCCAACCTCAAGGCCTCCAATCTCCCCCTAACCGCCCCACACAGGGCCTCAGATCCTGAGCCCAGCATCCATTAGTTGATATCAGAATCATCATGCACCACACACAGGGCCCCTGATTTCTCTTGGCTGGATTCTGGGTGGGAAAGCTGTTGCTTTGGAGTTAAGACTCTATCGTGTGCAGGGAACACTGACTTCTGGATTTTTTGAACTTGTAAAGCTTCTCCCGCCACCCTACCCACCCCCCACCTCCAACAACCCCCCCCCCTCTCCACCCACTACTGCCACTGAGTCAAAAAATGTCAATTGGCCCCAAGACACTCTGCACTCCAGCCTACGGATATCATTACAGACACTAAAAGGTGTTCATTATAGTTCTAATGGGTTAATTTAAGCAAGTGCTACATGTAAATAGCAAAATCACATCCTGATGACTTCATTGAGATGCACCACTATTTTAACCTCCAGTATTGGGAGGCCTGCAAAGCTCTGAGCCCACTGCGCTTGCAGCAATCAGCACAACAGTGAATCATTACACAGGACAAGGAATGGTATAAACGCTAGGGTCAGCCATCTCCACAGATGCTGCCTGACCTGTTGAGTGTTTATATTGTTTTCTCTTCTGAATTCAGATTTCCAATATCTGCAGCATTTTAGCCTTGTTACATTGTTCTTATTTTGTGCCAAACTGATTGTTTCCTCATGTCAATAATGCCTCTAAATGAAAACCGCCACAAGAGTTAAGCATAGTTAATGTGGAATGCATGCCAGATCTTTTTGTACCTTGTCCAGGTGTCACAGTTCCTGTTTCCAGCTCCACTATTTGGTTTCTAATTTATTTGAATGCTCAAAGTTCTCTGCATCGTTGTTATTTTCATTTATTTTTCCAATTTTGATTTACCCTTTACCACAGAACTTCTTTAAGAATTAAAAATTACCGCAAAATATCATAAATTTGACAATATACTGGCATGAAACAAAGACTGCATTGCACTGAAGCAAGCATCCCCTTGAAATGGTTTGTTAGATCGTTTGTTCAGAAGTTTGCCATCAGCCACTTTCATGAAGTAATATTATTCTCACCATAACTGCTTGTGAATCATTTTCAATGCAACATCCCAGCTGGAGGGTCTTTATGACATTCGACAAATACAGCAACAGTGTAACAAAAATAAGTGACTTTTTATTAGAGGAGAGGTGCCAACGGGAAGAGCCAGATCAGCTACACGTCATTAAGTTGTGACAGTCACGCATATCTGCAACAGGAGCAAAAGCGCCATTGCCATTGGCAAATTATTATTGCACCATGGGTTTGGCAGACAAAATGGATTGGTAAACATCTTTGCATAAGTTAAACAAAAAATGTTGGAAGAGCATGCTCAAATCGGTCAGCGGCTGAAAGGAAAAGATGGGATTTTACATGAAAGATTCACCTTTGCAGCAGAACAAGAAGTTCTCAACCTACAGATGCCAACTGGCAAGCTCCATTTTTTCAACAATATCTGTTTTTGTTTCAAATTTCTTGTATCTATGGTATTTTGCTTTGGCGAGATTCTCAACTTTGTTCCCAGTCTAGCACACATGAGTTTGTTCCACCCAAAACTAACCTTCTTTCTTCATTCGTATGAAGATTACTAACTATTCATCTGTAGCTGTTCACTTCTATTTCTTATTTTTCACCTTTCACAATTTATATTTCTAGGGAGAACTTGGTCCATCATGTCTATTTTTTTGGGCGACCATATCAATTTAGTACACCCAATTTCTGGGCACCATGTTGCAATCCTGGGGGCCCCCAGGAATTTGACAACCAATGATTTCCAAGTGCCCAGGATGCTGACCTAAAACAGATATTGGGGCCCTAAGGGTGCTAATCATAGGCTTGATAGCAGTTTTTAACCCTATTGCCAATGGCGCAAAAGACCTTAAAAGTGCTACTGCAGACTATTGATGGAAAGGTATCGTCACTGTGGGCATAGTTTTATGCAAGCATTAAGATAAAAGCAAAATACTGCGGATGCTGGAAATTTGAAATAAAAACAGGAAATGCTGGGAAAACTTAGCAGGCCTAGCTGCATCTGTGGAGAGAGAAGCAGAGTTAATAATGTTTCGAGCCTGTATGACTCTTTCTTTTACTCTGAAGAAGTCATGTGGACTCGAAATGTTAACTCTGTTTCTCTTTCCGCAGATGCTGCCAGACCTGTTGGGTTTTACCAGCATTTTCTGTTTTTATTATAGTTTGATGCAATTTTTCTGTCATAGTGTCTGTGCTTTGCTACACAATGCCCTTTGTTGGCTGGTTGATGTCACCTATCAGTACTGCCTCTCAGTCATGATAATTATATTGACGTATGAATGGTTTAAGCCGTTACCTTCCCCCACATGAAAAGGTGTTGGATACCTTCAAACAAATTCACACAACAAAGTGTGATTAACTAGTCAAATATAATATGTTGCAATTCCATTTCCACTTCTGCTGTATATGCTTTTTAAATGTTGATCTGCTTGGATCTCAGCTGCTCTATAAAAGTCTCTTATGCCCATTACAGATATCACTTGGGCTGTTTATTCCTTTGTAAATGTATTGAAAGGATTAAATTATATTGTTCTGCCACGCTGAAGGTAAATGGTTTTGTCCTCGGCACACAGGCATTTAAGAGCTATTTTATTTTCATCGTGGTTTCAGGCTGAGGGCAGTAAATTGCATCTCCTGGTCCTGAACATCTTCTGGATACATTCAAGACTTCAATGAAAGTTGAAAGGATGTTAATGGCCTTCTTGGATCTTTAAATCAGAATTCAGCAGATGGCCAGCTTTGTTACCTGAGCTGGTGGTAAGGAGCCTGGTTTGTTCTCATACACTAACGTCTTTCCCAAATGGAGTATGAGCAACTGAAAAAGGTGGGGTGGACAGAAGTGTGATTGCTCACCTTTCATCTTGAGCTGACCTTTCTTTGGGGATTCAGACAGTGTTAATCACGTGTCAACAATGTGAGAACAAATCAATTATTTGAAAAGAAACATTTGAACATTAAGCTACTTTCTTTATAACTTTGTCATATTTTTGGCGGGGGTGGGTGGGTGGGGGCGCAGGGGATGATTGCCACTAAATTTTCATTTACAGCCAAAGTGTTTTGTTACAGAACATTCAACATATAAGCTTTAATAGATTAGATGTGACATCAAATTTTTTACCATTGTGATTTATACCCAAGTGTGTCTTATATTGATGGCATGCTTACATTTTTGGCAAATTTGCCAGTTTCTCTAAAATATGAAGCGTGATGTTTTTATGTTGTGGAATATGACTTCACAAGCAATAAACAAAAATGCAAAGTTACTTAAAAGAGCCTATCAAATATTTACTGTAAAAAGGTGTCTGCAGAGATAGGTTAAAAACTTTGCTAAACATTTAGGGCTACAAGTTCTATTAGGCCCATTTTTTAGGCATTGGGGTTATGAGGTGCAAGCAGCCCACATCAGGTCATGTTGAGGCACACAAACATTGTGCTGCCTCTTCATTTAAATGGTAGCCATTGGGTCAAGCAAGACCTGTGCCGCTGGTTGACTGAGCATTCAGCAGGAGGCCCAGCAAGTTGTGCTTCTGCAGCTCGTAAAGGTAGCCTGTTAAAGTGGATTTGCACACATTGGAAAAGATTTTCTGCACACTGGCACTGGCTGCAAGTAAAAGCTAGATAAATGGAGCAAGAGGGTTCCTCGGTTCACAGATCCATTGGTGGCCTTAGTATTGGAGGTTGAAAGGAGGAGAGAGGTCTTGTTCCACAGAGGGCCCTCATGGAAATCTCTCCAAAGGGAATGGGAGTGGGTGGCCATGGAGGTCAATGCGAGGAGTCTGGCTCTGAAAATCTCGAAGCAGTGCCACAAGGAGTTTAATAACCTGGAAAAACTCAGCATCTGTGGAGAGGTACACAGTTAACGTTTCGAGTCCAAATGACTCTTCAACAGAACTAAGTGAAAACAGAAGAAAGGTGAAATATAAGCTGGTTTAAGGGGTGGGGGTAAGGTTAGAGTTGGATAGAGGGCCAGTGATAGGTAGAGATAACCAAAAAGATGTCATAGACAAAAGGACAGAAGTATTGAAGGTGGTGATATTATCTAAGGAATGTGCTAATTAAGGGTAGAAAAGAGGACAAGCAAGGTACAGATAGCCCTAGTGGGGGTGGGATGACGTGAAGGAATTGAACTAGGCTAAAAGATAGAGATAAAATAATGGATGGAAATACATTTAAATGTACCTTGCTTGTCCTGCTTTCTACCCTTTGTGCCCGCTGATATGTAAATGGCCTATTAAGGCCATTACGAAAGTAATTCATGACATTTGTAATGCTGCCCTTGGTTGGCGGCAGGCGGCAGGCGGAAAGGCCAAGCAGCCTTTGCATTTTTTAGGAAACCTCATCCACGAACAGGATGAGGCTTCCTAAAGCTTTTATTAAATAAATTTTAAAATTTTCATTAAAATAGAAACTTGTCCCATCTCATGTGACAGAGTCACATGAAGGGATATGTTTAAATAACTTTTTAAATCCTTTATTTAATTATTTTAATATCGATTCGATCTCCGAAGCATGGGGCTGCCTCAGGGAGACTAAAGCGCTCTTTTGCGTGCATGTGCATAAAGCCTGCACGTGTAGTGCTGAGCGCTATGGCTCACATATTACCCTGGGTGGGCATAAATTGCCTCACCTACATAATTGGTGCGGAGCCAATCGCGGGCAGAGATTAGCTCCAGGACCGCCCCCGCCTGCTCCCGCCGAGCCCGCCCGCCAATTGAAAATTTCTGCCCAATGAGTGTGTTGCACTGTGTTTGGGTGATGGGCCTGCCACAGTTGAATAACTGGAGGTATGTAGAAGCAGCAGAAAGTGGGTGTGCGTCTGGCAGCGAGTACCTTTAAGGGTTCAGAATTGGGACCTGCATATGGTGAGTCACTGGACATTGGTAGGCTCCGGCCAGGTCAGGGGGAGAGGATAGTGTTTGTGTTAGCTCAGCGTAGCGTGAGACCACAGATGAGTTCTGCTGCTGGGGACTCAGTTGAGGGCTTCAGTGGGGCAGCCGATGGGAGAACGCTGAAGATGATGCAGTCTAAGATGTTTTGTGCATTGACGTGCTTGTCTCTTGTCACTCTCAAGGACAATGTGGCACAGGGTGTCATGGAAGTGGTGGTCAAATCTATGACAGCACTTGAGGACCTGACTCATTACTCCATTAAGTAATGCAGTGTTCGGTAGCCAATGTCTAATCTCCCAGTGCAGAAAAGGCAAAAGCCACTTAATGTCTGAGTGCTGCAGTGAAAGCTCAGACTGCAGACTGCTGCTAGGTTCCTCAGACCGTCAGCAACATGGCTGTGGATACCTGTGTTCAAAAGGGTCATAGCAGTCCCCCAATCTGTGTTCCAGCAGATTACTATGAGTGCTGAGGCTCCACTCCTGCGGAAGTGGCAATGGCGCCGTGGGGCACAAACCTGCTGCCGTCTATCAGGATGACAGCATTCCACGCTCCCACCACTGCCACTCCACGAGTGCCCTTGCTTTTGCCTGTCAACCATCCAGCACCCAGCTTCTGCTGCCCATGTCAAGCTGGTCAGTACCAGCTGCTTGAGGGTGTCCTGTGGGCCATCTGCAGTCTGCCCCTGTGAAAGTTAGCAGCCTTCCACCAACCATTCTGCAGCCACAAGGCTAGCACTGCAGAGGAGATCTAGGATGAGAAAGAACACCTGAAAGATAGGCTTAAGGGAACCCGCCAGTGTGAATAAATTACATTTGTTAGTATTTTTGGATGTCTTGTTTGATAAAGATGTTATGACAAGATTTTTATTCATGGTTTTATTACAGAATTTTGACCAAGAAGACCCTGTGATAGGACATTGCAGAGGGATGAGAAGGTAACAAATGGTGGTGAAGGGAAGCTGCCCTAAGAGATTTGGAGTAGGCACTAACAGGCAACCTGTCCAGCGTGAAGGTGCCCTGGATGGCTCCTCTTCCTTTTAATTCTCTCTGCAGCCTCTACTCCATCTTCCTAGAACCGAGAGGCACTGCAGCCCCATACCTATGCAGCCTTTGTGTGGACATTGAGTGGCCCAAACCCTCTGACTTCCATGTGAGAATGCATCAACTCTTCTCGCTAAATCCAGCAACTCATCACAGCACCTCCAAAAAAACTACAGTACTCCTACAAACTTTACAACAGCAAAAGTTAGTAAAAATCACCTTCCTTGCAAGTTAGATGGCTAGCCCTTTAAAAAGCATGGGCTGGGGTTGCCTCTTGTAGTTGAATGCATGTTTAGCTTTGAGTGGATAGTGCATGTGTTAAATGGACCTGTGTGGTTCAAGTTTCAAAAGCATGCATCAAATTATCTGGAAAGGCTGTTTGCTATCCCTGTTTAGGCAGTTGGGATGATTCTGGCGTTTGCATGGCACACCCATGCTAGCACCCTTCCCAGCATGGGACACCTTGCAGGCCATGTTGGAAGTGGTTAGAAGTACTGCTCTTATTCTATGAGCTTCTTCAGACTGCCACACATCCAAGAGTAGTGTCATTCTATTGGGATAAATATTCAAAGCAATTACACTATCTAGACATCTAGGCCTTCCTCTGAATAAAATTATGGTAAAATGCCAAGCAAGGTGGCATTTCTTTGATAAAATTAAGGTGGCGAATAAACTAATGTATGTCTTCATTTACAAGTAAACTAAATAACCTTGTAATGACACCTGTGTTGGGTATGGTAACCTCCATCACTGATGTGCCAGCCTAGTTGGAAAGGGTTGGGTATCTTTTTGCAGTTTTCCAGTCAGGTGTTGTACATCTTCCCAGCTGAGTTGTGGGCTGCACAAGGAAAACAAAGATAATGTGAAAAGTTAACAACAAATGAATCCACTTTACAATTCTAAAGAATAATTTTTTTCACTTCATAACAAAAGTGTTGCTAATAATGGCTTCTAAAAAATAGCCAGTTGTGAAGAATTATCTTTTAACTCTTGGTTATTTTAGCTAATATATTGGGAAGAAAATGTCTCTTTAAAATAAGAGAGCCAACGCATACTTGGATAAGTGGCTTGGATGAGTTACCCTGTACAACAGTCTTTTCCTCATTGATATCTCCCACCATATGTCAATTATAAAGGTTCCAGCAAAAGGTTGGTATTCGCAACAGGATCCAACAAATTCTCCATATCAACAATGACAGAATGTCATATTATAGAAGTACTGCAATGAAAGCCCAATAAACAATGTCTAGTGCAATGATGCAATGAGACTGCTGACTAATATCGATGACACAGAGAGTATACTGACTAATATCCGGTTTGGGTTGTTTTCAAGTACTCCTTTGATGTGCTACGGTGACACAGTGAGGGTGCTGAGTCATATCACTGTGTTTTAGGTGATCAAGAGTGTGTGCTTGGGTTACAACGATGCAGAGTAAGCAACGTTAACTAACAAATACAGATATGCCTATGAGTGTTCAATATCCTGACTCTCCCTCATGTGGATGTGCCTCATCTCCAATGCTTCTAAGGCCGTTCAGAAGTTGGCCTCATCACTAGATATGTGAAAAAAAATATTTATTTTTTTAAACCAAAACAAAATATTGAGAAACAATGAATGCATGAAAACATACACCCCCATTCATAATACAGATATCTTGCCCACCATGAAGAACAACATTGGCTCAATCCCCCTGTGGGGGCAATCGGCCGAATGACATCTCCAGTTATAACCTTTCAATCCTCCTTAGATACAAAGGACTATCAGAGGACTAGAGGATTGCAAATGTTAGACCTTTGTTCAAAAAAGGGCATAAAGATACGCCAAGCAACTAGAGGCCAGTTAGTTTAACCTTGGTGGTGGAAAAGCTTTTAGAAATGATAATTCGGCACAGAATTATTTGTGAATTGGACAAATGTGGATTAATTAATGAAAGCCAGCACTGACTTGTTAAGTGAAAGTCACAATTAACTAACTCGCTCTGAGTTTTTTTGGTGAGGTGAAAGAGAGGGTTAATGAGGGTCTTTGGTTGATGGTATACTTGGTCTTGCAAACGATGTTTCATAACATGCCACATAACAGGCTTGTAAGCAAAGTTGAAGCTCATGGAATAAAAGGGACAGTGGCAGTATGGATACAAAGTTGGTTGAGTGACAGGAAATAAAGACTAGTGGTGAATGGTTGTTTTTCCAACTGGAGGAAGGTTTATAGTGGTGCTCTCTGGGATCGGTGTTGGGACGCCTGATCTTCCTAATATTAATGATCTAGGCTTTGGTGTGCAGGGTAAACACAAATCTTGGAAGTACTGTGAATTGTGAGGAGGATTGTGTTAAACTTCAAGGGGACAAAGATAGGTTGGTGGAATAGGCAGACAAATGGCAGATGAAATTTAATGCAGAGAAGTGTGAAGCAATTCATTTTGGCAAGAAGATGAGGCAATATAAAATAAAGGTACAATTCTAAAGGGGTTCAGGAGCAAAGGGACTGGGGGTATATGTGCATTTAAGGTGGAAGGACAAGTTGAGAAAATGGTTACTAAAATATATAGGATCCTGGACTTTATAAATAGGAGCATAGAGTAAAAAATCAAGGAAGTTATGAAAAACCTGTATAAAACCCTGGTTTGAGCTCAGCTGGAATGCTGTGTTCAATTCTGGGCTCTACATATTAGAAAGATGTGAAGGTATTAGAGAAGGTGCAGAAAAGATTCACGAGGATGGTTCCAGGGATGGATCGTTTGGAGAAGCTGGGGCTGTTCCTCTTAGAAATGGAAAGCTTAAGAGGAAATTTGGTAGAGGTTTTCAAAATCACGAAGGCTATAGATAGAGTAGATAGGGAGCAACTGTTCCCATTGGCAGAAGGATTGAGAACCAGAGGACACCAATTTAAGGTAATTGGCCAAGGAAACAAAGATGGCCTAAGGAAAACCTTTTTTTATGCAGCACATGGTCAGGATCTAGAATGCTCTGTTGAGAGTGTCGTGAAAGTAGATTCAATCATTGGATAATGATATCAAACAATTGTTTTGCAGGAGAATGGAAAAATGCATGGAGTGGTGGGACTAGGTGAGTTGCTCTTCCAGAGAGTCAGCACAGACACAACAGGCCAATGGCCTTCTTCTGCACCTACGGCCTATGACAAGCCAGAGACTGGAACATCTGGGCCATTATCAACGACAGTGTCCAGTCCACCACCTGTGAGTAGCATAATTTGAAATAACTGAGAAAAATATTGAAAATAAAATACAGAACAGTTTATTATCTGCATTGATGTATAATAGGCAGTTTCTTAGTAAATTTAAAGAAATGAAAAACATATCCATGGGTTCCCTTGCACCTAAAAATGCAACTTAATTTTAAGAGCCTCCTCAAAGACCTGTAAATGGACACATTTAATGGATACTCACAATGTTGATCTATTCGATCTGGAGTTGCGGCCAGTTTTGGGTGATGAGGGTGGGCAACTTCCAGCATGCTGGTTTTTTAAGCTTGCAGAGAAGATTGCAGAAATGCGACTTGCGCTTGCAATTCCTCAATCTTTTGCATAGGTTTGCTGACTACAGTGCGCTGAAAAAAGCAGTGCAAATGCACGGAAATTCCTGTCCCATATGCCCCACTGGGAGTAAAATAGAAATAAAAACAGAAAATGCTGGAAAAACTCAGCAGAGTGGGCAGCATCTGTGGAAAGAGAAACAATGTTGGCGTTTCGAGTCCGTATGACTCTTCTTCAGACTAGATTAGAAGAAAGCCAATTTAGAAAAGCTATGCACCCACTCCAGGCTCACCTTCATCACGCAATCTGAAAGCCCCTCCTAATAATCGGCAATTTACAAGATGAGAGAGCACACACATGGTGGAAACCTTTAAAACAGAAATTGCTGGAAACTTGCAGTGGGTCATTCAGCATTTGAAAGAGAAAGGCAGAGTAGATAGGAATGATTATAAGTCATGAAGCATTCCACGTGAAATATTAACCTGTCTTACTCTTTCAGATACTGATTTATTTGCTTTATGCTTCCAGCATTTTCTGTTTTTATATTTTAGGCAGCTTATCTGCTTGCCTCCACAACTTGTTGGAAAAGGTTTCTGGGATATGTGATTATCAAGTCAAATCATGGTCACAATTAGGTCATCACCTGATGATAAATGCCATGCTTTACACTCTGCTCACTCGCTATGGATATTTTATAACAAGTCTGCCAGGAGTATGCAAACCATCGACTTACAATTCATTGTATTTTAAACAGACTTTAAAATATATATATATATATATATTATTTTTACTCCTTTTTGTTTGATCTGAGTGCCTCAAAAAACATCCAAAAGTGACAGTGAAGACATTCAGCACTTCGTTTTCCAGTAAATAATTGTAATGTCACAACACAGTTAATTACTGTCAAGCACCCCCAATCAGGAGGGGTTTGGTGATGCTGTCAGCAGAAGTGTGCTGCTGACAAAATAAAGCACTGTCTTGCATGTGGGGATGAGGCAAAGTGGCTGGGAGCTAGTGACACAGTGGTCTGAAATGATTGTGATGAAATTATAAATCTGGCAATTGACAGTGATAACTAATCTAATTCAAATTCCACCTTCTTATTGCAAAGAAAAGGAGAAATGTGGTATTGCAAAAAATGTAACTTCCAAAGCATTAGTCTTCCTATTTGTTTTACAGGATTTTACCAGGGCTTTGTACTTAAAATAAAATAATGCGTTTTTATCTAAATTCTAAACCAAATATGTAACCATGTTCATTTCTATCTCAACACAAGAGACTTAATTTGTTTTTTGTAAAGTGTTGAACTTCTTTGTTCACTAAAGTAAGAATATTAGCATTGCTTAGGAAATGAATTAGCTCCCATTTGAGATACTCAATGCCTGTATCAAAGGCTCTGATGTCCGGAGCTATGTTAACTATTTCTACTGTGGGCACAAAAGTGCCAGGAACGTAATGTGAAGTGCTCAGCATCCATTTTAACCAGGCAGTGGGATAAAATCAGCCCTTATGGATTAGCCTTGTTGCCCTTCTCTGCATGTATCTCTCCTGGGTCTTGTTTCCCTTAGCTTTTGACAATCAGGACAAAACAGATCACTCAACGTACAACCTGACCAAAGCACTATATTGCTTCATAATGTTATCCACAAAAACTTGGTACAGTCTTGGTGATTTCACTTTCTCTGTTATTTTGCATTACATGATCATGTGATTTGCTAATAAGACAAAAAAAATGGTATATCAAAATTAAACACCATTTAGTGCCTCATGGTTTCACCATAACCAGGCTTTAAAAATAGTACATGTGGTAGAGAGTGCAGACTTCTCACTCACTGTGCAGACTTTTCGATCACTGTGCAGTCTCCTCACTCACTGTGCAGACTCCTCACTCACTGTGCAGACTCCTCATTGACCATGCAGACTTTTCACTCACTGTGCAGAATTCTCACTGACCATACAAACTTCTCACTATCTGTGCTCACTCCTTGGTCTTCAGGCAGACTTTCAGGTGACGGTGCAGATTTCTCAGTGACTGAGTATATCTCCCCAGCACATCACAACCTTAACAACCACCTCTCCCTTTTTTGCTGATTGTGTGGAAATTTATCAAAGACTTTTTGGAAGTTCTTCTTGCCAGAAGAATAAGAAGAATGTTTGTCTTGTGGAGATGCAGGTGAACCTCTCTCATCCTGTTGCACAATTTAATTCAGGTCAATTAATGAAATCTCTGCACAGTCAGTGAGGAGCCTGGACAGTCGGTGAGGAGCCTGGACAGTCAGTGAGGTGCCTGGACAGTTAGTGAGGAGCCCGGACAGTCAATGAGGAGCGTGGACAGTCATTGAGAAGCCTGGGCAGTCAGTGAGGAGATTGGACAGTTAGTGAGAATGCTGGACAGTCAGTGAGAAGTCTGGACATTCGGTGAGAAGCCTGGACAGTCAGTAAGGAGCCTGGACAGTTGATGAGGAGCCTGCACAGTCAGTGAGAAGCCTGGGCAGTCAATGAGGAGCTTGGACAGTTAGTGAGAATGCTGGACAGTCAGTGAGAAGTCTGGACATTCGGTGAGAAGCCTGGACAATCAGTAAGGAGCCTGGACAGTTGATGAGGAGCCTGGACAGTCAGTGAGAAGCCTGGGCAGTCAGTGAGGAGCTTGAACAGTTAGTGAGAATGCTGGACAGTCAGTGAGAAGTCTGGACAGTCAGCGAGAATGCTGGACAGTCAGCAAGAATACTGGACAGTCAGCAAGAATGCTGGACAGTGAGCAAGAAGTCTGGACATTCAGTAAGAAGCCTGGACATTCAGTGAGAGGTCTGGACAGTCAGTGAGGTGCCTGGACAGTCAGTGAGGTGCCTGGACAGTCAGTGAGAAGCCTGGACAGTCAGAAAGGAGCTTGGACAGTCAGCGAGAACGCTGGACAGTCAGCAAGAAGCCTGGACAGTCAGCAAGAAGCCTGACAGTCAGTGAAAAGTCTGGACAGTCAGTGAAAAGCCTGGACAGTTAGTGAGGAGTCTGGACAGTTAGTGGAAAGCCTGGACTGTCAGTGAGAAGCCTGAACAGTCAGTGAGGGGCTGGACAGTCAGTGAGGGTCCTGGACAGTTAAATACTTGGGGATCTTCTGGCCAGTTAGCTCCTCCCATTTTGCCATTGCCATTGCCATTAAAAATAGGTGCTGATGACATTTTTGGGTGGTGATTTTTACATGTTATGGAGGCCCCCACCTCATTTTAGCCTCAGCTACGTCCAAGATCTGAATTGCAGCCGCAAATATGATGCCAATCAGGATGTGGGGTGCGCTCCTCAATTCTGATACTTAATAGTCCTTCCTGATTCTCTCCTACCCATCAGGGGTTTAAATAAAGGTCAATGTCTCACCAAGAAAGCTAATTTTCAGCAATTTCCTCCCAATTTTGGTTAAATCCTAAATAATGTGTGTAACATTTAACACTCGTTTAGTTTTAATTATATCCTGTTAACTAATCACTTTTTTTTCATTTTCACCTTCTAATTCAAATACCCACCATTCTCTTATACTGGCGATGTCACGCACATACTTTTCTACATTAGCAATAACCTCTTTACCTGTACACCCAGATACATACCAAGACTCTTTTTTGTTAATTAATGTTGGGATTGCAGAATTAATGTAGCTCATATATATTTTACAAAAGGTTTATTTTTGAATCACGGGCATGTCTGAAGTAGGAGGAATCCATCATTGGTTTTATGGAAGTCAATGTATCAACAACTGGCAGGAATTTACGCATATTCTAATCCACCAATCCATTACCTTGCAGATCTACTTCTTCCTAATTGCATTGAGGTTGCAGGGAAGTTGAAACTGGAAGGGGAGGGAGGTGATGAGGGACTGAGGGATAATATAAATATCAGATGAGTAAGTGTACTTCTTACACACTAAATTAACAGAATATAATCAAAACTAAGGGAGTATAATATGTTGCACACATTATTTAGCTAACATTGGGAGGAAATTGCTGAAAATAAGCCTCCTTGGTGACAGTTTGGCTTTGATTTGAACCCCCGATGTGGGGGAGAGGGTTGGGAAGGATTATTATATATCAGAATTGAGGAACACACCCTAATTCCCAGTTGGAGTCATATTTGAGATTGCAATTCAGACCCTGGATGCGGGTACAGCTAAAATCATGCTGGACATCACAATCACAACCTGAAAATGTCATCAACATCATGACTATTCTTAACCTCAACATGGTGAGACCTACATTTCCTGTTGCATGGCAATGGCGATACAGAGGAGCTGATTAGCCAGAGGAGAAGAGTAAGAAATACAAGGAAGTAGAACTAATTACATAGCTCTTTCAAATAGATGGCACAGACGTTATAGGCTGAATGGCCTCCTTCTGTGTTGTATCATTCTGTGATTATTTGGTAAAGAAGCAAAGGCCATCTTAAGCCTATTTCAGTGACAATTTTTCTTTCCCAGAACTACAAGTCCCAGATTAACAAGACATCATTGCATCTCTTAACAGTAACAATATTTGAAGTTAAGGATGAACACCCCAAAATTGTCAATCATCGTTAGTGTCATTATTCTTCTGTCTGTTTGAATGATTTATAGTCATCTATCCCCGAGGATATTTTGTAGCAGCAATTGTTCCTGCAGGTCCACCAGATCATGTATGGCACACTGTAGAAATTACTACATTTCAAGTGGCATAAGGTGAGTAAGCAGAACATAAAGAAATGTCAAGATTCACATTTTCTCTTGTAATATTATTACAGTTTTTTTTATTTTTCGCATTCGTTTCTTGCCTGAGGTGGTACTATGGAATCAACACTGACAACACAAGCTTACTACAGCTTTGATGTTCCTGACTGCCTTTCAATCCTAGTGCTTCGTTTACTTGTAGCAGAGATGAAGGATTGTGGTTGAGGAATGGTGCTAGGGGGGAGGAGGGAAATAGAAAAGGCGCATTTGTTGACAAAGCCACAGTGCTGCACCCAGAAATCAAGTCAGAGAGGCATAGAATGTTTTGTGTGCTGTTAATCAATTGTAATAAAAATAGAAGCGAACAACCCTGCAATAGTTACAGTGTGGCCCTTTCTCATATCAGAGAGAACGACAGATTTGTGTAGGCTGCATGTATGGTGAAAGACTTCTCTACCCACTGATCCTAGCTGAGTAAGCTGGAATCTACAGTTCGAGGCCTTGAGTGTGCCTGCTGCAGCCAGACAAATCCTTGTAGCACTTCAGTAGTTGCAAGTTTTTGTTATTTTTGAAGTGCTTCTAATTTCCCTCACTATGTCTTCCCCTTCCAGATTTACCTTCCCCGTAACCGCCATGCACTTGGGGTGTTTTTTTACTTGCTCACAAAATGTGAGCAAAGCCAGCATTTGTTACCCATTCCTAATTGCCCTTGAGAATGTGGGCATAATCTGCCTTCTTGAACCGCTCAAATCATGTAGTGTAGGTACACCCACAGTGCTGTTAGTGAGGAAGTTCCAGGGTTTTGACAGCAACAATAAAGGGTTTCCAAGCCAGGATAGTGTGCCACTTGGAAAGGAGCTTGCAGGTGGCACTGTTTCCATGCATCTACTGCTCTTGTTCTTCTAGGTAGTAGAGGTTATGGGTTTAGAAGATGCAGTTGAAGAAGTCTTGGTGAGTTTTTGAAGTACTTTGTGTTGGTGGCACACACTGCTGCTACTGTGCGCTGGTGGTGGATGGGGTGCCAACCAAGCGAGCTGTTTTGTCTGGTGTCAAGTTTCTTGAGTGTTGGAGTTGTACTCATCCAGGCAAGTGGAAGGTATTCCATCACACTCCTGACTTGTGCCTTGTAGATGGTGGACAGACTTTTGGGAGTCAGGAGGTGATTCACTCACTGCAGAATATCCAGCCACAGTTTTTATGTGGTCCAGTTAAGTTTGCGGTCAATGGTAACCACCCAGGATGTTGATGGTGGTGAATTCAGCAATGGTATTATCACTGCCTGTCAGGATAAGGTGCTTAGATTCTCTCCTGTTGGAGATGATCATTGTCTGGCACTTCTGAGCAAGCATATTACTTGCTACTTATCAGCCCTAGCCTGAATGTTGTCTTGGGGCAGGATATTGAGTTCGACGAGTGGGGACCCCCTCACCAACGCAAAAAATAACGTGGGATCGTGGGATGACGTCGGGCGGAACTCCCAACATCACCCCGCGTCATTTCAATTTTCAGGTCAGCGGGGGCACAATTTTTAATAAAGGTTTGAGTTAAAGTGATGGACATGTCCCAACTGATGTGACAGTGTCACATGAGGGGACATGTCAGGGAAATTTTATTTTTCTATATTTCACATTTTTGAATTTGGCACTGATCTCATTGAGGCAGCATTTAGCCTCAGGGGGATGAATGCACTCTTTCGTGCACATGTGTGAAAGACCACACTCTTGGCTTAGAGAATCCTCCCCCCTCCATCACCCCCCCTCCCCCCCGCTGCCTGCACAGGGAGCGTATAGCGCTTCCTGGCGGATGTCACGCCTTAATTGGCCCGCCCTTGTAAAATGGCGGCACACCCCTGATCGGGAGTGCCCGCTCCTGAACGTCCCCCCACCAACGGAGGGAAAATTCTTCCCTTGGTCCTGCTGCATGCTATCATGGACTGCTTCATCATTTCAGGAGTTGTGAATGGAACTGAATACTGTGCAATCATCAACAAACATCCCCATTTCTAACCTTAAGGAAGGTCATTGATGAAGCAGCTGAAGATGGTTTGGACTAGGACATTATCCTGAGGAACTCCTGCAGTGGTGTCTGGGGGGCTGTGATGATTGGCTTGCAATCACCACAACCATCACCTTTTGTGCCAAATATGACTCCAACCAGTCCAGCGGTTTCCCCTTGAACCTCACCTATCACCTCTGTGCTTGCTGGGCCACTTTGGCTCTCAGTCACGCAACGTCTTGATTTTTAAATTTTCATCCTTGTTTCCAAATTCTCCCACAACCCTCTTAGGTATCTTCCCTCTTCAAATTCTGCTCTTGTGAGCACTCCCAATTTTAATCCCTCTACCATTGGTGCCTGTGCCTTCAGCTGCCTAGGTCCTAAGCATTGCAATTCCTTTCCTACAGCTTTCTGCCTCTCTACCTTACATTCGTCTTAAGACACTCCTTAACGTGTACCTCTTTGAGAAAGCATTTGGTCATTTGACTTAATATCGCCTTATGTGGCTTGGCATTATATTTTGCTTTATAACCCTCCTATGACGTGTGTCTTGGGACAATTTATAACATTAAAGACACTGCACAAATATGTTGTTGTTGCTGCTAACAAGACAAGGAGCCCAAAACTGACATTTCCCATCAGATGATCCACTTGAGGGTATGTGACTAGCACTGGTTCACCCCAATTATTCAGGTGATAATCAATTTCCAACAATTCTCAAGCTTCTTATTTCAGGTGCAGCCCACTTTCCAACCCTAACTGTCTTTTGTCACCTTCCTTTAACTGATTTAACTTAGTTTCAGTCTTGTAGCAAAAATTTCTCACAAGAGCCATACATTTTTAAATTCTCTCATGTGAGGCAACCATTGCAGCCAATGCCTGCATTTATTCCTAATTGTCCTTGAGAAGGTGACCACTGGAGATCTGATACATGCCTCCTACTGGATCAATGTGGCACAACTGCCACCAGAAGATCAAACTGTAGGGGTGAATAAAAAATGTGGGCGTTTGCCATAGTCCCTGACAACATAATAAGGATAGCTCTCCAATTATACAGCAGGCCCTAAAAGCTCATTTTTATGTAATTACTTCTAACATTTAGAAGCCTTGAAAATTCTGTATAGGTTTGTTCTTTTAAAATACTGATAAACTATCCATTTAAAAGGACACCTTGGATGACTTCTGCACTTGGATTTAAAGATGCATAGTATAACAATGGTAATAGATCCTAAGGATTCAGATTCAGTTCACAAATTGTGGCATGAACCTGCCAGTTATAAATGGCAGTAAGGGAGGGATGACTGACAGTTGTCGCTCAGCTATTAGGTACAAGTGAAAGAAGCTTGTCTCAAATCATTGACTGTGTATGCACAGTGAGTTTGCATGGACTTTCTTTATTCCCTCTTCCATATTTTGAGCTAGCTTGGTCTCAACACGACTGGGTGCACGCAAAGCAAAGAGACAGTGTTTCTCCTACACTCTGGGCCTTGTTAAATTAACTAAAGGGGCACTCAAGCACATCGAGTTGTGAAGTTGAACAGAGATTTGTCAAGAATATTAGAGCTGTAATAATATTATGTTGAAAATCATCTGTATAGAATACCAGACAAATTGTGGATTGATGGCATATTTAAACAGTATGTGGACCCTACTCTGTCACTCACAGGCAGGATTTTACCGACCCGTTTCGGTGGGGATGGGGCCGTAAAATGCGGCGAGACATTCTAAACCTCATTGGCTTTGGCGGGAATGTAAAATCCCGCTGCTGTAAAATTTTGCCCACAATTGGCAGAAGTTACAAGTGCATTCCCTCTGGTCAGGTTCATGAACTATTTACATGTGGTATCATGTGATGTTCCACCTTTAAATAAGTAAATATGAAAGAAATATATTTTATTTTGGCAACATCTGTTCAAACAAAGAAAATGTAGAGAAATTGAGGAGTGATTTTATGTTCATGCTTGGGAGAAAAACCACATTTCCACGGTGGAACTTGTGAAGATGTATATGCTCAGGATTAGTTGGGTTCAGTGTCTGAATGCCACTATTGAAGGAATTGACTTGGTTTGCAATTTTTGAATAATACTTTATGTTTCAATAAACTTGTCAATTTTGAGTGCTTTATTACTATGATGCTCATGCTTCCTTAAACTTATGTTTCTTTTTTGTGAAATCTAAATGCAGAAGAGAGGGAGAACAGCAATGGAGTATTACCTACTGCTTGTAAATAACCTCACAAGAAAGTGGGCTATCATAGTGCACCTGAGGATACGCCTATAATATAATATCCATTTAATGGGGGCGAAGATTACTTTGAAAGTACAGAAATGGTCTTAGGTGATTGACAGATTCTCACTGAATTGTTTGATGCCACCAATTGCCATTAAAGTCAGTTGTGACACTAAGAAAAGCTGTACTGAACTGAAATAATGGTACAAGAGAATCGTAACAATGCATACAGAATTTGCAAGAGATTTGGACCTGAATGAAGCTTTGAACAGGGTTCATATAAAGTATAGATAAAAAAGCTATTAACAAGCTTCTATCCTACATCCCATTTAATCGTTCATTCAGGAGTACAGTCTAAACAAAAACAAGAAGACACTTAACAAATACGTGCATTTTACACTGAAGGGATTAGTCTTTTCAATTGCATTCTGTCTCCGGGTAAAATTTGGCAGCACAGCGACTATATTTAGCATGCTCAGCATTAGAAAACAGATAACTGAGGGACATTTTATGCTTGGCTCAGGATTTTGAATTTAAATAATATGCATGGCTCACGATATTTAAACAAATGTTCATTTATCCAGTTACTTGTATTATAAAGAAAGCTCGACCACATTTATTAAACTGAAGGAGCTTAGGTATAAGCTGAGTTTTGTGGTGTGCAAACCAATATACTTTCCATTGCGTGTAAGATTAGACCATTTAAAAAAGATTTAATTTGTTATTGCTTTATAATGACAGCATTATGAGGTAGTTCAATTGAACTTCACACAAATTATTTACTCATTGCCATTTGTGGGAACTTGCTGTGCGCAAATTGAGGCAGCCTTTTACTACATTGCAATAGTGGCTGCAGTTAAAGGATACCTAATTGGCTGTTTAGCGTTTTGGTAGTTCTGAGGTTATGGATGGTGCTATATAAATGCAAGATTTTTTAGTTTGCAGAGTTCTATGAGAAACAACGATGGTAGCCAGTTACTTGTGTGTGCAAAAAAAATACCCTGTGTATCACGCATGATGAGCAAAAACCCATATGTCCTTATTGTGCTAAAATCACAGTGGAGAAAATTATTTAACAGCAATTATTGTAATGCTTGCTACTTTAAAAATAATAATTTTCAGTTATATCTTCTCCCCAAATTCAAAATAACAACTCAATCACATAACCAAGCTGAAACACCCAGCTAGACCTACATATAGGATGTGTAATGTTGATTATAATATTCTCAACACTCCTACCATAAGCAGATGATTATTACTGGTTCTTGAATGGCAGTCCCACATTACATGAGAGCTCTAAAGCTGGTTACTCATGACACTAAAAGGAAAGACAACATTATTTGCTGGTTATCAATTAAGCTAATGAGATATATTGATATGGGAATCATTTTAACACGTTAGGCACCTTTTTTTTAACCGTTTCTGAAAACACTTTTTTATCGAACTTCCTCATGTGATGCACCTCAATGCTGTAGGTCAGAATATAATAAAGCATCTGACTAATGGACCAATCAGAAACTTCCTATAAAAATTTTTCTCAACAGGTTGTGTGGGGCAAATGAGTTGCCACGAGTGCCCATTCAGGGGCCTACTTCTGTCAGCACAGTTTGATTCCAATCCAGACTGATCAAATGGAAGTCTCCCCACAAGACATCCTACAGCAAATAGGCTGGGGTTTGACTCAAACTGGTTTCAAGCTGACATGAACTCATAGCAGAAAACATGAGTTCATGTCAAGAAATCTATTTATATTTTGTCACAAAACAGCAAAGTCAGTTATAGGATGAATAATTTTGGAAACAGAGAATTCACATTGGTATGGTAGGATTACTATTCTGTAGTCAAACATCTTGGTCAGTTAGAGGGAGCTTTACTCTGCATCTGATTACATGCTGCTTGATCTGATATTGTTACTGATAGCACAGAATGTAAAATGCTCCTTTCACCACTGTGGCACACAAAAAACTTGAAAGAGAAAGGTAGAAAAATTGATACATGTAATCTGTAAGAGAGAATCAACTATGGTTTTTTCTTGCAACTTTTCCCATTGTTCGTTTTCATTACTAATAACAGCTTATAGTTTTTGCAGAAGGAAAATGTTATGAATTTTCACTCCCATTGCAGAGTTTCACCTGCTGCATGTGCGAATTCATAATATTTACCCGAGAGTGTGATCTTTATTTGTCATGTGCAGTGAATTAAATTCCAATATTATTATAACTCAAATTATGAGACACTACAGGAAAGAATAATTTCCCAAAAATGGAATTCAACTGCCTGAATGGACTTCAGGTGCATATATTAGAAAAAAATAGCAGGCTGTTTCAATGGTATATTCTAACTTGGGGTTCATGTACTACTGAGAACTTGCGAGGGTACATGTTATCAGAACCTTTTACTGTACCACCACCAGGCAATTCACTTCACCGGAGGGTGATGGGCTGAATGGCCTACTTCTGCACAACAATTCTCTATAAAGTGTACTTCAAGTTGTGTGTTCTGTGTACTGCATTCCAAGGTATTTATCCTCTATGTAACACACTTGAATGTTCATACCATCTTCTAAAAAAGAAAGAACGTTATTAGTGCCCTCAAGTTCCAGGATTTACTAAAATGCTTTGTAGACAATTACTTAGTTCTGAAGTATTGTCATTGTTTAGCAAACAGGGCAGAGAATTTGTACACAGCAAAACCTCACAAACAAGAAGTAAGATAAATGATCACTAAATCTGTTTTGATGCTGATGTTGAAGAGGTAAATATTGACCAGGCACCAGGAAAGCACTCAGCTCTCTTTTGAACAGTGTCATGAGAACTCGTGTTCACCTGAATGGGCAGCTGGAGCCTTGGCTTTGTAGCTCATCTGAAAAATGGCACTCCCTTGGCATTGCACTGAATTGTTAGCCATTAGCATTGGTTATGTGATCAAGTCCTGAATTGGAGTTTGACAGTTGATGACCTTGCGACTCATAACCAATCACACCGTCTACTGCTCCAAGCTGACGTTAAAAATGTGTTACTTTGTACGTAAAACTCTTCAAAATACATGCTATTCTGTATGTAATGTGCAGATACATCTGTGTCTATAATCCCGTCACCATCCCTATGATATCCTGTGTCCATGCCAGCAGAATTTAGCCATTTTAAACAACATACAGCACAGGTGTGATGCAAAATTTTATAGTTGCGATTCTTAAATACTGTAACTAATTAGGAGCTGATTGCACAGTGCAGTAGAACAGTATTACCTTGCTGCCCATCTTCCTCCATCCATCTCAAGGTGCATTTGTGAATTAAATTGAATTTATTAAAAATAGGTCTAATTCCTTTGATTGGGAGAGTTCATGTCCTTCATAAATATTATACTGTTATTTAATGCTCCTAATACACAAAAGTTCCATTAATCTTCTTTTAATTAGCAGAGGCCGTGGAAATATTACAATGTACCCTGATGTAACATTGGCCCTATTATTCTACTTAGGTTTGGAACCCCTGTTTCTGACCCTGATCACACACAAAAAACTACCTCTTACCTTCCTCTGATTTTTCTGGCCAATCTTCCCATAGAGAATCCTGCAGAATTCACTTGGCACAGGAAACCTTGAAGGAAGCAGCGGAGAGAATCTGCGCAGAAGACACACCCCTTTTTACAGCTCTAACTGCCGTATTCTGGCAAGTACCAGTTTAAGGCCTGGAATTTTGCTTCTGAGCGCAGAGTCACCACATTTCCTGGGTCCACAAACCCAACCCGGGAGAAAGTTACCTGGAACTTTGGATTTTGACTCTGGTGGAGGGGGGTGCAGGGTTGCTTGGGAGTCAGGCCAGGTGACCATGGAACAATTGCAGAGTATGCCAGGTACAGTGGTGGGCTGGGCAAAAGGCCTTTCTTGGTGCTCTGGCACTGTGTTGAAGTTTAGTGAAAAAAAAACAGAAAAAACATAAAACAGCCTTCCAGCCCTCACCCATAGACCCCCTTACCCCCTCACACACTCCCCATGCTAATCCATGCCACCTCATGTGCCTACCTATTCTCATGGCCCTCAAACCCTCCGTGCCAACCTGTGCCACTCTGCCCACCCACATAGGTGCCCTATGGCACCACGTACCATCCATGCCCATGCATGCCTCCACCTGACCTCATCCATTCCTCATACTGAGGGCCATGCCCTGCCAAGCCATGCACCCACCCACCCTTTTCCCTTACATCTATCATGCCAACTCACCCAGTACTCACAATAGGCAGCTCACATGCCACACGATGAGATCATATAAAAATGATCTATTGCAGACTTTATTTAAAAAACACACTCATTCATAAAAACCTATTTACTACAATTACATTCCTTCACCTACATTATCCCTTGTAGCAACAAATATTTCATTCAATTGTATAATGACTTATAACATTCAACATTGATTAGTCACACTTCAAAGAGTCCATAACCACTTGGATCTGTCAATCAAAATGTGAAATGGCAGACACCTTACTGTAATAATGGATGTTTGTGAAATCAGTCATGCAACGCTAATCCAGCAATGATACCCCTAAGATGTATATCAATAGACAGAGTGAAATAGCAAGCAATCTTTTTTTAACAATCAAGACAGTATTTTTTTCAAAGATTTAAGGGGAGGAGTTTTAAATATCTTGACAGCCCCCTTTGACAGTTTAACTTGCCACTTTTGACAGCTATTTTTGACAGTTTCAATGAGCTTCACAGTTCCAAGAGTTTATGCAATTTTGGCTCACATTCGTGCCTATGTTCAGCAATCCCAAAGTGTACCTGACCTTCCCAAAGGTCATCTGATCTCCCCCAAAGTGTCCTGGGACCATCTCCAAAGGAGCACCTTACTTCTCCAAAAGGTTATCCAATTAAATCCACTAAGTTTAGACTTGTTCCTGCCAGGTCTAACCTGTACCCATCAGGTCCAGACATCTCTTATACTAAAATCACACATGAGTGGAGGCAGCTGCTGATTTCTATGCGAAAATCCCTCAGCAAAACGCGCCTATGCAAATCCCAACCCCAGCCAATTCCCACCCTCGCAAAAATGGTAGGTACTCTGTTCAGGGATGGGACTTCCATATTCAGGCCTCTTCTACCACCTTCACTCTCCATCATGGTGAAAATCCAGGCCTAAATGGCCCAATGTTTCTCAGTGCGTTAGAATGTATGTGTGAATGGATAAATGGGAGAGTGAATGGGTGAATGTGTAGGTGTGTAAGTGGGTATGGTGGGTGTGGTAAGCAGGTAAGGGGGTCAGGTCAGTGAGGTAATTGGGTAAGAGAGTAGGGCGGCAGCTGGGTAGTGTGGCAGCTGGGTGAGGTGGAAACCTGGTATGGTGGAAACTAGGCACGGTGGAAGCTGGGTAGAGTGGTGAAGTCAGATCATGTTAAGTCAGGGGCAGAGTCCAGTGGGGAGATGGGTGTTTTGGGGGCAGTCAGAACAAGCTGGGAGAGTCGTTGGGGTCAGGGTGAAGCAAGGTGGCAGGGGCTAATCAGGGCAGTTTGGGAGGTTGACGGGTGGTCAGTGGGGGAGTCGGGTGGTAGGGTGTAGTCAGGGTGGGTTGGAGGGGAGTTGGTGGGGTCAAGGGATGTCTGATGGTGGGGGCTAGTCAGGTCAGGCCAGAGGGGAGTATCAGGGGGATTCAGTGGGAGCTTCGGGTGGTGGGGCATAGGTTGGTTTGGGGGGGAGTCGGGTGGTGGAAGATAGTCAGTTGAGTTGGGGGAGGAGTTGGGGGGGAAATCAGAGTGCCAGTAGGGCAGTCGGAAAGTCAAGGGGTCAGTGTATAGTTCCTCGGGAGTTAGACTACATTTTAATCTGTCTAACACTTCCTGGGTAACTGCCCAGGTAAGTTAGTCAGAACTGCCCCAAGTCTCTGACTCTAACTCTTACTCAGAGTTGGAGACTTTTTCAGAGGGTCCCAGGAAGCAGGGGAATTTCCCACTGGAAGTTTAAACTTCCCGGGCAATTCCCACAGAGTCAGTGCATTTGGACTTCCGAGGGGTCCTGTAGCACCTCGTGGGGGGACTAACTGTAGGCCAGAAGATCTGGGCCAATATAGCATAATGAAAACTCTTACTTCTGGAATGCACACTAACTAAGCCTATTTCACAACTTGCAACCATCAATGAACTTTACTGACACAATTGGCTAGAGCTCAGTAACTGTACCTTTCCAAAAATATCTTTGTTGTTGCTATGACTACTCCTGTTGTGAGGTAGTGAGATTGATTTATTTGACCTGTTTAAATTTGACTTATCTAAAGGGGAAACAATTAGAAACTTTAGAATTAGCAACATTTATAGCACAGAAAGAGGCCATTCTGCCATTGTGTCTATGTAGGCCAATATAAGAGCTTTCTAGTCTGAATCCATCATCCAGCTCTTGATCCATAGCCTTATAGGGTACAGCACATGAAGTTCCTATCCAAGTATTTTTTAAATATCATGAGGGACACTGCCTCTACCATCTTTTCAGGCAGTGAGTTCAGACCCACACCACCCTCTGGGTGAAAAATTACTCCTCAATCCCCTCGAAACCACCTACAAATTATTTTAATTCTATGCCCCAGCTAGTTATGACCTCCCTGCTAACAGAAAAACGTGCTACCTACCCACTATCTAGGATCTTCATAATTTTATACATTTCAATTAAATTTCATCTCTACTTCAAAGAAAACAACCATCTATCCAACCTTTCCTCATAACTAAAATTCTCAATTTCTGGGAACAACCTCATAAATCTTCTTTGTATCCTCTCTAGTGCAATTATATCCTTCCTGCAATGTGATGATCTGAACAATACGCAGTACTCTAGCTGCAGTCTAACTAATGTTTTATACAGTCCAGCATAACATCTCTGTTCTTATACTCTATGCCTCAGCAAATAAAGGCAAGTATCCCATTTGCCTTCTTAACCACCTTATCTCCCTGTCCTGCTGTGTCCAGGGATCTGTGGACATGCACTCTAAGGTCCCTCTGCCCCTCTTTACTTCCCAACATCTTCCCATTTATTGTATGTTCCCTTGCTTTGTTTGTCTTCCCCAAATGCATTTCCTCACATTCATCCAGATTAAATTTAATTTGCAGTTTTACTACCCACCTGACCAGTTCATTGATACCTTCTTGCATTCTACAGCCTTCTTTCTCACTATCAACCACACAACTAATTGTTGTATCACCTACAATCTTCTTAATTAAGGCTCTTACATTTAATATAAATTATTGAGATATACCATGAGCAGCAATGAACCAGTATTGAGCCCTGTGGAAACCCAATGTAAACAGTGGAATTCAATTACCAAATTATTTTGGATTGTGAAATGTTTATCCTTATTTTGTCTTGCTGATGAAACTATAGCGTGACTGGGCCTAAACCATCTGTTACGAATGTATAATAATTTTTATAATATTATTCTGGTTTATTGTAAAGTATGTTATGGGCGTGAGTGTGGATGGTTCTGTCTGTGTGATTTAATTACATTGGAGTCAAGCTTGAAATTATCAGAAGAAGTTGGGTGTAGAAATGTACTTGAAATGCTAACGAGTAAACATGGATGCTGTCTTAGCATCTAAGGTGTGAAGGAAATTAGCATTTTTAGATAAGTGAAGTTGTTTGGATTTCAAAGGGATGTTAGGCTGTTTACAACTAGCTGGATAAGCAAAGCCAAGCAGTGTGTTTATTTTTCCCAAGGTTTACGGACAATATTGGCAACATGCAAGTTTTTATATTATGGGAACAGTACATTTCTAAAGAGATATGGAACAATGGAATTTACAGATTAAAGAGAGAAAAATAAATATAAAGGAGATTGAAAGGCTATGTTGAGGGGCCATGTAAGATCTAAGAGGACTGTGTGAAACAGCCTTTAGGAAGCCTCCAGTGACTTGTGCATAATTCTGCTTTGTCTAGTAACTAATGTTGGAAACAAGTTTTAGGAATTCCACTGTCAAATGGGTATGGTGGTAACTTGCTGGCTGGCTTTTTAAATTTAAGATCTATTTTGGGCTGTTGTCTCAGAGGGGGTGTGTAATTTAGAGTCAGTTTAATTAGGAACTTTAAGATTTTTTAAGTAATTGTAGTCTTATGTACATACTAGAAATATTTTCTTTTATTAATAAATGTTTTAATTTAATTTTTCAAAATCTCTAAGGGTCTTAGTGGACTCATTGCTTCTTAATTTGGCGCACACATCTTCTCATAATAAATACACATTGCAAAACAGCTTTGGCCAAGATGTTTCCCTAATGGATTTGGTCCACATGGTACACATCATCTGCTATGTCATAACACACCCTGTTGCTTAAAAGTTCTAAAAATCTACATAAAAATTAAAATTGATCAGAAAGCATACATTTTGCTCGTTCTGTGAATCAGAGAGCTGGTTAATTGTGAAATCTTCTTCAGATAACATACACATCAGGATAAAACACTAGCAAAAGATAACTAATAGCTTTAAAAGAGTCGTCATGCATCAAAAAAACTGACAACTTGAGAGTAGCACTGAATATCAACCAATTAGACAGGAAAACAAATAATTACATGGGATAGGATTGTTCGCCCGATGTACAGGCACGCGCCTGAGTGTAAATTAGCACACGATGATGTCAGCAAGCATCTCAACATCATTCCGCACTCGCGTGATACTTTGGCTGGCGCACATGTGCGAGAGTCAGCAGCACATCTGCCAACAATTAAGAGGCCTATTAAGGCCATTACTGTACTAATTAACCTGGATTTTTCACTGCCCATCCAATGTTACAATTGGTGGACAGGTGAATTGGCCAGGTGGCCTTTGGATGTTTGAGAAAACCTCATCCAAAGGCAGGATGAGGTTTCCGATATTAATTAAGAAAAATAAAAATGCTTGGGCATAAATTTTTGTAATCTATATGTTTAGGTGAGTGAGTCCAATGCTTGGACATTTTTTTTTTGCAATTTAAAATCTTGATTCGATGGTTTCAAATTCTTCAGCTCCCTGAGGCAGCTTTCTGCCTTCAGGGAGCTTTCATTGTGCACTCCCCTGTGCCTGCACTGACTTCATCGTTCACCTTCCTCCTGCTCCCACCCAAGTAGTGCTGAGCTTCTCAGTGCACCTTTCATGTTGGCTGGCCATTAATTGGCCAGCCAGCGTGAAGTTGTGGTTGGGGGCCGATCGCGGGCGGAGGGCCGTTTCCTGGCAGCTCCCAGGCACGCCCTTCCAATGACCTCAAGATTCAGCTCATGCTTTTTGTAACCAAAGCTGTAAGTATGCATAACATCCCTTCATGGACTGAATTTTGTTCATAGATACTGGCACACAGGTTCCAAAATTCTGTCAGTGTAAAAGGTAAGTACACAAAGATCAATTTACATTTTAAATGGCTCAACAGCCCTGTCTCCAAGCGCAAATATGCGCCTTGCAAACCAGGGATATCCAGTCACACAAAATCAGAGTACTACAGATGCTGGAATATTGAAATAGAAACAGAAAATAATAGAAATACTCAGCAGATCTAACAGCATCCATGGAGAGAGAAACAGAGTTAACATTTCAGGTCTGTGGCCTTTCACCAGAACACAGGAAATTTCACAGACATGAAATATTGGGCTGGATTTTCATTCTATAGGTGGATAGTAGGAGTTGGAGAATTTCCTGACTTGGTCCACCCGCCTTGGGAGAAAGAGCCTGTAAAGGCGAGATTTTCATTCT